>NC_082382.1:1670000-1997500 GCF_031168955.1 Gadus macrocephalus | reverse complement strand
CACACACACATACACACACCCACAAACACACCTGCACATACACACACAAACATAAACACGCACACACAAGCATGCATACACACAGAGACACATACACACACGCACACACACACGCACAAACACACATACACACACGTGCTGACTCACTGACTTACTCACAGAAGCGCACAAGTACAGAGGTTGAGAGAATGGGTTCAGGTTCAGTCATGCACCACAATGAATCCTGGCAAATTTGTGCTTCCATTGCTACTTAAGTGGAATCAGTTTATGCTTATATTGTTTATTAAATTATTTAAAGAAATAGAATTTAGAATTTAGGAAATTTGGAATTTAGATTACAACCATTCATTCAATCAATTCAGTCAAGTGTCAAAGATAAAGTGGTTGAGATATTTCCCCTTGCACTATACTGGAGCTATGGATGAGCTCTTGGCCATCAAATGTTCCACGCAGCAGGAGGAGGAGAGTGGTAGGATCATGTAATGTGGTGGTGATTGAAAAGTGCATAATAACAGCGTTAGTCAGGCTCCCCCCTGCATTTGATCCAGACATCCAGACAAAGACTTCAATGGACACGTTATGTTCCTGTCTGCACATGAAACACACACATGGCATGTTGTGGGTCAAAGGTCGGTTCACATCACAATCACAGAGGAAAGACGAGTATTACCATATGTTTATGTGGAGAGCTACATTTTGTGAGAGGCCACATGGTCATACTAATACACTGCAGCAAGTGGATACACGTAATAATAAGACTAATAGTAGTGAAGAAAGGTCAAAAAGTGTGTGTGTGTGTGTGTGTGTGTGTGTGTGTGTGTGTGTGTGTGTGTGTGTGTGTGTGTGTGTGTGTGTGTGTGTGTGTGTGTGTGTGTGTGTGTGTGTGTGTGTGTGTGTGTGTGTGTGTGTGTGTGAGAAGAGAGAGAGAGAGAGAGAGAGAGAGAGAGAGAGAGAGAGAGAGAGAGAGAGAGAGAGAGAGAGCTATGAAGACACGTTATTATGACTTAAACACACATTGAATATAATATTCCTGTATTTATAATGTAGATATGCTTTTACAAACACAATTCTAAAGGTTTCTTTGAAGAAACATAATAATTCTTCATGGATTTGGAAGCTGAACAACGTTGAACCAATAACAGCTATTATTATAACCGCAGCATATCAAGACCAAGCAAAGCCTTCATCATGTGATCTTCATGAGGCACATCAGTGTCATGGCCGATACGAGTGGCCGGAGAAGAGCATCCTGTGGCCCACACGAGTCGGCCGCTAGAAAACTAGTCAGCGTTCACGCTTCGACCTTGGGCTAGCCTGTTCCTCCTGTTCCCATCCACACTGTCTACCTATCATTAGCCCTCCCTAGAGGAGAGAGAGGAAGAGAGGGAGAGAGAGAGAGTGAGAGGGGGTGAGGGAGATGGGGAGAGAGAGGGAGAGGGGGGAGGGAGATGGAGAGAGAGGGAGCGAGAGCGAGAGAGAGAGAGAGAGAGAGAGAGAGAGAGAGAGAGAGAGAGAGAGAGAGAGAGAGAGAGAGAGAGAGAGAGAGAGAGAGAGAGAGAGAGAGACAGAGAGAGAGAGACAGAGAGACAGAGGGAAAAGGGAGTGGGAAAAGGGACAGGGACATGGAGAGAGAGATACAGAGACAGAGAAGGAGAAGGAGAACAATGAGGAGAGAGAGGGAGACAGAGGTAGAGATTTAGACCTTGAGTTATATATGACATCTGTCCAAAGATTGCATACTTGGGGGCCAGCGACCCCCCCCCCCCCCCCTCTAGCTGGACCCTGGGCTTGGCCATCATCAGCTCCTGGTCCATCCTCCCTCCATCGTCCTCTCTCCTTCCTCCCCTCATCCCTACCTTACATCTGGTTGTACCATTATAGCTCCCACCTTCCCTCACGCAATTAGCGACCTCTAAATAACCAGATGGGCGTAGCACAATGTGTGTGACTTTTATTTTATTTTATTAATAAAGAGAACTAGCCACAGTAGGTGAGTCACATAATGTATGTCATTCCCAAAGCTCCAAAGGATTGGGTTTCAGCCGCAACGCATTGTGCATTGTTATGGTGTCCCCTGCTGGCCCAGTAAAGGAACTGCAGGTTGGGGGTTCATACGTTGAAGCGTGTGCTGATTTTCCTTTCGGATTTTCATTCAATGTTTCATGTGTTTTTTCACCTGACCTAGACATAAATGAATTCCATTAATCCACGACAGGAAATCCGTAAACGGCTGGCTATAGACACTCTCACGTCGACTGTCCTCCTTAACAACGTGTCCAACAAAACCTCCTGCACTGCTGCAACACTGACCTCTGACCTGCTGCTCAGTGGGAGACGGTGAGACCTGGATCAGCCCAGGGTTAGAGGGGTGAAACAGCTCCCTGGGAGCCCAGGGTTAGAGGGGTGAGACAGCACCCTGGGAGCCCAGGGTTAGAGGGGTGAGACAGCACACTGTGAGGTGAGCCTGGGGTTAGAGGGGTGAGACAGCACACTGTGAGGTGAGGCCAGGGTTAGAGGGGTGAGACACCACACTGTGAGGTGAGGCCAGGGTTAGAGGGGTGAGACAGCACACTGTGAGGTGAGGCCAGGGTTAGAGGGGTGAGACAGCACACTGTGAGGTGAGCCTGGGGTTAGAGGGGTGAGACAGCACACTGTGAGGTGAGGCCAGGGTTAGAGGAGTGAGACAGCACACTGTGAGGTGAGGCCAGGGTTAGAGGGGTGAGACAGCCCACTGTGTTGGTGGTACGCCCTGCAGCCCCATGCAGCAGTGTGTGAAGCGTTTCACACGCCTCTCAAGTTGCGGCTCCGCCTCGCGGTTCATCAGTGACAGGAGGCCTCCCTGCCTGTCGCTGCGCTGCTGACACCTGACTCAGCAGCTCTCGTTTCTCCCCAGGTGACTGAAGATGTTAGCGGCACATGCTATTGTTGCATATGTTATCTGCCTTGTGCGTTTACATAGAGACGGAGACCACGTCAACTCCAAACTTTAAATGGTGTCTGTGTGCATGTCTATCACACACACGCACACGCACACGCACACGCACACGCACACGCACACGCACACGCACACGCACACGCACACGCACACGCACACGCACACGCACACACACACACACACACACACACACACACACACACACACACACACACACACACACACACACACACACACACACAGACACACACACACACACACAGAACAGTTCCATGCTCCAGTATTCATTTCCTTTTGGACAGATCAAATTCAAAGTGGGGGAAAAAAGAATGAGGGATCATGAGTCATCACATGATTCCAAGCCACCTTTGGTTTTCCACCATTAAAGTCAGATTAATAACAACTGCTTGCTCGGTAATCTAAAAAGATCTGAAAAGATGTGAACTACCATTATGCAACTTCAGATCACATGATCACAGATCACATGAACCAAACAGAAGCTAAGCCCGCTGTCTTGTGTTCCCGCTGTCTTGAGCTGGTGCTATGTCCCGGGACGTGTCCCAGGACGTGTGTTGTGGCCCAGATCATACATGGAAGCAGGTCAACTTGGGCAGGGAGCTCAAAATGAGACCAGGGAGAGCAAACTCTAGCGATACTCTGGAAAACTGGGCGCCTGCTGTTAGAAAAGAACTGAACTGTATTGGAAGACATGCTTAGGCAAAATTTGATTTTGTATGTAGGCTGTCTCTATGCTAGTGGGGGACGGTCTTGATAATAACAGTCCTGGTTGTCCACGATGGGTTATCAAATTGTGTTTCAGATGTGCATCTATTAGGGAGCCAGCTCAAGAGCCCAAAGGCATCTTTATTAAATTCCCTCCCTGACAATAACGAACAGAAGACAAATAGGGATTCTCTGTGTGTCTGTGTGTGTGTGTGTGTGTGTGTGTGTGTGTGTGTGTGTGTGTGTGTGTGTGTGTGTGTGTGTGTGTGTGTGTGTGTGTGTGTGTGTGTGTGTGTGTGTGTGTGTGTGTGTCAGGTCCTGTTTAAAACATGTATTTCAATGCTGCAACATCAGCTTTTAAACATGACCTCCAGACTGTGATCCATATGACTGCCCGCTCTGAGCCCTAGCTCAGATCTGCTTTATGATGTCTGTCCAATAATACTCAATACTCAATGCTCAATATTCAATACTCTCAACTCACAGCAAAGAAATGTGCTGACCAGTCTCAAGTAGTGAAACAAAGGAAAAAAATATTTGACAGGCAGCATTTCACGGAACAGCTTGAGCAAGCACTGCTTTTTAAGGGGCTTTTAGGCTACGAGGTAACATTGTAAAGAAAATATCAGTTATTATGATATTAATATCTAATCCATCATATTTGACTACAAGGTATTTAAATAAGTATCATCATCTCAAATACATCACTGTTGTCTTCTTAAAGGCTTGTGTCACAGATTCATTCTATGTTTCATCTACTCACAATTATCAGCATCCTCAACTTCCTTCCAAACCATACTGTCATAAGAAAAGATGTTGAGCCTGTCACAATGCTGAGGTGGATCAAAGCACTTTGATCTACAATAATCAATACTCAATAATAAGCAATAAACAATACTCTCAACTCACAGCGAGAAAATGTGCTGACCAGTCTGTAGTAGTGAAATGAATGAAAAATCATAGTTCCCCAATCATCCACCATCACGGTTCCCCCATCACGGTTCCTCCATCACGGTTCCTCCATCACGGTTCCCCCATCACGGTTCCCCCATCACGGTTCCCCCATCACGGTTCCTCCATCATGGTTCCTCTATCATGGGTCCCCCATCATGGTTCAACAAACACATATTTGTTGGGCAAACAGTGGTACAGAGGTCACTAACATCTGAAGGGGATTCTGTCCACTCTACTGGTCTGTTCAACAGTGGAGGACGTACCAGTGTTGAACATGTGTCTCAGCAAGAAACAAACCGTTGACCTGCTCTAGCCTTGGTCCTGTTATGAGCTGCTGACTTTATGTACGGTATGTCAAAGTAGTGTTTGTCCCTGCAGTAGGTGAGAAATAACAAACCCCTTTAAGATCTGGAACCAAGGTAAAACAAACTAAAAACACTATAAACTACTTTGCCACAACTTCAACCACAACAAAGACACACACAAACACACACCAACATGGGCACACAC
This sequence comes from Gadus macrocephalus, assembly GCF_031168955.1. NCBI lineage: Eukaryota > Metazoa > Chordata > Actinopteri > Gadiformes > Gadidae > Gadus > Gadus macrocephalus. Next base: position 1,992,378 of record NC_082382.1, on the reverse strand, counting down.
ACACAAATCACTGTGTGCACGGTTGTGCAGGTGTGCTGTGTGTGTGTGTGTGTGTGTGTGTGTGTGTGTGTGTGTGTGTGTGTGTGTGTGTGTGTGTGTGTGTGTGTGTGTGTGTGTGTGTGTGTGTGTGTGTGTGTGTGTGGGTTTGTGTGCGTGTGCGTGTGCGTGTGCGCGTGTGTGTGTGTGTGTGTGTGTGTGTGTGTGTGTGTTGTGTGTGTGTGCGTTTGTCTTAGTGCATGTGTGGATGTGTGTGTGCGTGAAGGCAACACCCTCCTGAGAGAGGAACACCAGATGTTACCCTTGCTGGTTCGTTATGTAAGACCATTGACTGCCGACTACGTCACGAAAGGCTTACTCTGTCATAGCTGCATTAATCGACCACACATACATGGCAAACAGAGAGAGTGTGTGTGTGTGTGTGTGTGTGTGTGTGTGTGTGTGTGTGTGTGTGTGTGTGTGTGTGTGTGTGTGTGTGTGTGTGTGTGTGTGTGTGTGTGTGTGTGTGTGTGTGTGTGTGAGGAAGAGTAGGAAGAAGGAAATTATTTTAAGCAGGCAGTGCACACATCCGGAAACACACCTGGCTAGGAACAGTAATTTTGTCTTTGTTGTGGCCTCTAACGCTGATCAGAGATCAACCCAGCTACCTGAGCTATGGTCAATAATATCAGCAATCTGTCCCGCTGCTGCTAGTGCTGCTAGAACAGGTGACTCGACACACGATAGATGACCGAGGCCTAGTACTGGAGCTAAATGCAAAAGACAACATGTATACATGACTACATAGCCTGTCTTGTCCTTCCCACATAAATAAAGCAGAAGAAGTCACCCACCACTGCGACCCAACATTAATGAAGGAAAAATAACGGTTTCAGGCCTACAATAGATCCATCTTACAGGTAGGCTATATTACTTTGCAGACAAATACAATACTTTGCAGCCATGAAATAGCGAATTCCTGGCTTTGATTCGATGTCCCCCTCATCAGGACTTCCCTGATCCCTGAGCCAGACGCGCCCAGGGCCTCCAAGATCAGAGGCATGCAGAAGTTAAACGTCTTGTTTCTTCACAAAAACCGCAATGACATTTCCTTTTCGAACATCTAACGACCTTTGACGACGTCTATTTGCCAAACGGTGATGATGCTGTTGTTTTACTCCGTGTTATTTTGATCTCATTTTGTAATATGCGCAGAGCAGCAAAACGCCCGAGACCGCCGAATCATCCCCGGGATGCGCAGGGCGCGGGGCTGGACGCTGCGCCCGGCCCGGCGGCACTGCGGATTACCGGCCACTGGCAGCACGTTTAGGACGGCCACGTTCTCCGGTGAACACACAAAGCAATGCAATGCCCCCCTAACGATACTACTTCATACCCCGCAGAACCCACCCAATTGCCGGTGTGTGTGCATGCGAGAGAGGTGAATTAGGAGAGCTTTGCAGGAGTCGCGTAATGTTTGACTTACCTGTGATCGCCTGTGCTCTGCAGCTCTGCTCTGCAGCGCGTCTACGGGACTCTGATGTGGCTCTCCGGCTCCACTAGGCGCCCTCACCTCTGCCGCGGTAACATGTGAGGGTTGTATGTTTGTTTGTCAAGACGGCTCGCATCCGTGTAATGCGGTACACTCTCTCTCTCTCTCTCTCTCCCTCTCTCTCTCTCTCTCTCTCTCTCTCTCTCTCTCTCTCTCTCTCTCTCTCTCTCTCTCTCTCTCTCTCTCTCTCTCTCTCTCTCTCTCTCTCTCGGTTCTGTTCCTCCTCTTCTTCGATATTTTGATGAACGCTGAACGCATCCGGTGTATCCGCTCTTGGATTGTGCGGGGAGGGCTCGCCCTTGGAGACCGGACGGGTGTTGGACCTCACCTGATGGATGGATCGGATGGATGAGTTGAGTTATGGGTTGCGTGATGGATGGATGGATGGATAGATGGATGGATAGATGGATGGATGGATGGATGGATGGATGGATGGATGGATGGATGGATGGATGGATGGATGGATGGATGGATGGATGGATGGATGGATGGATGGATGGATGGATGGATGGATGAGTTGAGTTATAGGTCGAGTGATGGATGGCTGGATGGATGGGTTGAGTGATGGATTGATGGGAGAGTGATGGACAGGTTGAGTGATGGATGGATGAATGGGTTGAGTGATGGATAGATGGGTTGAGTGATGAATGGGTTGAGTGATGAATGGATGGGTTGAGTGATGAATGGATGGGTTGAGTGATGGATGGATGGGTTGAGTGATGGATGGATGGATGGATGGATGGATGGATGGATGGATGGATGGATGGATGGATGGATGGATGGATGGATGGATGGATGGATGGATGGATGGATGGATGGATGGATGGATGGATGGATGGGTTGAGTGATGGATGAATGGACGGGTTGACTGAGTGATGGATGGATGGATGGATGGGTTGAGTGATGGATCCCCAGGGCGCAGAGCGCCGTGGGGGGCTTCTGAATGCAGCCAGCTCCCCCCTGGACCCGAGGGTCGGGGTCAGGTGGAGCGTGGGGGTCGTATGGTTTGAGTCATTTTATCCATAACCCTACCCATGGAGGAGGCCTACACAGCGTTCTAAAATATATTTATATTGTATTATTATTAAATTATATTTAAAAGTAGGTCATTCAATGTCTCTTTCTTTCTTAATCTTATGTTTATTTTATTTATTAGTTTATTTCAGGGACATTGCACACTAATCAACAGTCAAACTGTAAGTGAGCCAGAGTTAGCATAAGAGGCTAGTTTACATCCGTTGTCAACAACAACATAGGTGACTCAGAAGATATAGTAACACATAGCAAGAACAAATCGACAGACATTTGGAAACAGACAATAAAATATGCAGACAATATACACAGCGTACATAAAACATCATAGGAAAGCGCAAACTGTAGTAGATTAGAGCAGACCACATACAATAAAAGCACATATACAGCAGCATATAGCACAAACATGCAGCACCAACATATTAATGTAGACACTAGCAAGCACAACACAAGACAGGAGCACAAGACAGGAGCACAAGACAGGACTGGAGCACATAGGAGACAAGCAAGCGAGACATGACAGTTACCAAGAAGTCAGCAGTTGAAGCAGTTGCATGCAATGCGAGGTTAGTTTTATTTCTAACATTATTCTTCAACACAGACATTTACATCTAGAGTCTGGCGTTATAGTTGATTTGCCTCAGGTGTACTGTGGAGTGGGTGAGACAGTATTATTAGCAGGCTAGTATTGCCCGTTGCCGTGTGCTAGACTAGCACAAGCAAACTTAGCAAAGGACTGAATGAAATGTGTTGAAAACTGTCTCCAATGATAAAGAACACCAAGGCTAACTTGTGAATCAGGCCCTATGTCCAAAATTCGAACTACCCCTTTAAAGGAGAATGTAGACCCGTAGTGGGGGTTATCTCCGCTAGAGTCCTGCACGGGTTCGGGTACCCGACGGGCGACCCGCACTATTTGGATGAAGCGGATGAAAAATAATGTAGACTACTTTGTCGGACACGGGTGCGGGTCAGGTCGGACAGCCTGAACAGCAAGGGTCGGTCGCGGGTTTTGCGATTGTGACCCAGACTTCTGTGGTGCTGGATATGTTATTCAGGAGCGGAGTAGTCAACTAAAACTGTCCACAGTGGACGATGTGCTTATTTTGCACAGCAATCTAAAGCACCCCGCCATATACCAGATAGTTAAATTCCCCGGTGTTCCATCTAATGTGTCTAATTTTCCTCCGGATGCGGGGGGGGCGTTGCGTCTGTATCAATTTATTGCGGGTCTGGTCGGTTGAGGAATTTAATTCGCTGGTGAGAGTTTGCAAAATAAGACCCGTGTATTGATTCTCGGTTATGGTGGAGTAGGAATTGGAGGAATAAACGTTGGCTTTGACTCTCTGAAGTCCAGATTGAACCGCGAGAACCCAACGCAGTTGCTTCTTTAGCGCTCTTGTGATCTACGGTCGGTCACACGGTAACGTCAAAATCAATACTGTAGCGCAAATTCACACCGGTGTGAATTTGCGTCCCACCCACTGGCACTGATCCTTTAACAGGTCTGTAGTGTCAGTAGGTCCCAGCCCCTAGGCAGGTATTAAAATTAGGAACTAGTGCTTGTAGTTTTTTTGAGAAGTCAAATGGGTGAATTGTCCCTTTAATCACCACAACGGTAGAGAAACAAGAACGCAGACCAGAGAGAGAGGACGGAGAATGGCTTCTTTAAATGGAGGATTATGTCTGGATTGTTTTAAAGGAGCTCAGACAGACAAACAGACAAGGGCTACAAACAAGGTTATGGTGGTAGTGGACTTTTTTTTACCCTCCATGATCTCATTAACAGAATGAGTTAATTTGACATTCATCTTACCTTTGAAAGAGGGGCCAGACGCGATCCTATCAGTCCGATCGCCAGAGATATTTAATTTAATTTCTTAAAGTCCCAGTTTCTTTCATATGTTTTGAAGTAAACAGTATTTGTCTGTTGCTTGTTGCGTGAAATCAATTTTTAAATTTTTTTTATGGTGAATCTTTAGAATTGTAATAATTGTGCAGAGCCTTTTCAGCCATAGGAACAGAACTTTATGCTATGCTCTCCGCTCCCGGCTCATTTCTGACCAATCAGGGCACCTCTTCCCTGATTGGTTTGGGTAATCCACCTTGCCTTTCAATACCATGGATATTCAATGCAAGGCTTCTCAATGGCGTCCAACACAGGTAAAGAGGGAGCAGAGCTTGAGACATCTCTCAGTGGTGGAGCTTCCTGCCGCTGAGTCACTCACCAGCTTCCGCAAAAGACTCAAGACTCACCTGTTCAGAGTTCACCTAGACTCTACATAGCCAACCCCTCCCATCCCTCCTGCTTATTGTATGTTGTATGTCCTGCCTCTTAATGTAAGCACTTCATATGTCGTAGTTAGTTATAGTACTTAGTTGTGTAGCATCTTATCCTAGCTGTATACAGGGAATGGGTTAACCTAGCAATTGTTAGTGCATTGCACTTGGTTCTATAAACACCCTTACTGTACCGACAGCGATATATTGTTTCACCTTCTTCTGACAAATGTACTTATTGTTAGTCACTTTGGATAAAAGCGTCTGCTTCAGGCCCTAAATGTAAATAAGATGACTGCAGGGGGGTCAGTTAGGCTCTCTTTAGATTCTAGTTAGGCTGAGACAAGCACTGGCTCTAGACCTGCCATCCAAACTTTCCACTAGTTTAACGTGTTCTTCTAACTTTCTTGCAGTTTACCAAGGCAGTGTGAAGACAGCATGACCACCACTTAGCGATTGGTTCTCAATTCAATATGATGATTGACATAACGCGTTAATGTTAAATAGTCAAAATGAATGTTATGTCATTTGTAGCATTCTTATTTCTGACGATTGTCAGCCCCACTTAAAAGCATCTTATATCTAGGTGCACGTACGGTGTGTGTGTGTGTGTGTGTGTGTGTGTGTGTGTGTGTGTCTGTGTGCGTGACGTAGCAGTCAACACCTTCTTGTTACTTGTCTGTTACTACCAGTAAACGACGAGAAATGTTATGACGTTAAAATATGTAATGCAATAGGTTGTAGTCTATAGAAAGATATCCAACAATCCATTTTGCTTACTTATGACACAAACACACAAACCCAATCCACGGTCCACCATGGTTACATGCGCCCTTTTTATGAAAGAGAAACATACATTTAGGGTCTAAATATCTCTGAAATCAAATAGGTTAATATCTAAAATCACGTGAGGTTCTCGCTGGACAAATAAACTAAACAAACATTTGGACATGAGAAAAGCACTCCACTCAAAACTAGTTGCACAATAAACACAAAACCAAGCGTAGGCACACGGCTACCACGTACATCGCAAAGGAACCAGCACACACACGTCAACCACAATCCCCTTCACAGATCTTTTTCTATAGTGCAGGCCCCTCCCCGGTGGCCCTAGGAGTGGGGCCCCCTCCCCGGTGGCCCCCTCCCCGGTGGCCCTAGGAGTGGGGCACCATGCGGGACCAGCGGGCGCTCTCGCCGGTGTGCAGGCGGAAGTGCGTGTTGAGGTGGGCCGACTGGTTGAAGCACTTGCCGCACACGTGGCAGCGGAAGGGCTTCTCCCCAGTGTGGATGCGGTGGTGCCGCCGCAGCATGCTGACCGTGGTGAAGCTCTTGCGGCACACGGTGCAGCCGTATGGCTTCTCTTTGGTGTGCCAGCGCATGTGGACCTCCAGCTGGCAGGCGAAGCTGAAGCACTTGCCGCACTCCCGGCACGCGTGCACCTTCTGCAGGCTCTGGCTCTGGTACGTGGCCCTCGGGGGCCGGAGGGGCCGCACGCCCTTGAGGCGCAGGGCCGGCACGCCCACGTTTGTATTGTCGCTCGAGTGCCCTGTGGGCTTCGTGTCCTGTTCCTTATCCGCGGAGATGCTGGGTCCGTTTGGGAGCCTGATGTCGCCGTGTGGGGCATCGGCGCAGGGGTCCGTCTGCACTTCATGGAAGTTTGAACAAACTGGTTGCAAAGCGGTTGGGCTGTGGCCAAACCGATCGATTTCTTCTAGAATATGTTCTGTTTTTACCTCATCAATCACTCTGTCATACGAGGGTTGGAAAGGTGACAGATCCACCAACATGTGTTCTCGCTCAGTCTGACCACCGTTTTCTCCTGAGAAGATGGACAGGGAGGTTCTTGTGTTGTTCTCATCGCTTCTGACCGGACTCTGTTCCTCTTCCTCCTTTATCACTCTGATGGGTGGCGGGGACATGTCCCGGTCCCCCCGACTGGCAGGTGCCAGTCTGTCCTCGCATGGCAGTGGGTCTGAAGATGGTTCTTCTGGCGGTGGGATCGAATTCGTTACTGCAACACAAAAAGTGTATTTAACGTCTGGACCATTTAAGGACAGTAGAGAACACATTTACATTTAGGGGATTTTTGCTGACACTTTTATCCAAAGCTATTTACAATCCTTCATTCACACACCGACGGCGGAGTCATCCGCGCAGGGCGACAGCCAGCTCGTCAGGAGCAGTCTTGCTTTCAGACACCTCGACTCTCAGCTGGGGGGAGCCGGGGATTGAACTAGCAACCTTCCGGTTACCAGTCAATCCGCCAGTCAACCTGCTACCTCTTGAGCTACGGCCGCCCAGATTAGGATTACACTAACAAAACGTGTACTATCAGATTAAGATGGGACCTCTCCTACCGGGCTGCAGTAAAATGCGCTGCACTGCCACGTTCAGCAGCCTCTTGAGCCGCTCGTTCTCCTCCTTGAAGCGGAGGATCTCGTCCTGGTACTCCGCAACCGTGTTCTTGATGGCTTTAAAGATGTCCTCGGCCGCCGCCGTAAGCCGATCGTTCAGAAAAACGTTTAATAATTCCAGTTTCGTCATGTTGTCTGGAAATTAAAGGCGTTTTCCTTGTGTTTACATCCGCTCACCCGGAAGTAATGATTGAGGACTGCCGGTCTTTGGTATACGTTTAAAGTGAATGTAGCGCCCACATGCGGCCGATGAGAATATAGGCCTGGGATTTATTTTATTTGTATATAAACTTTTTGTACGTTTGTAATTGTCAACATAATTTAATACATTCCTCTATTCTTTCTATGTCCGTTAACAGGAAAAACATGTTGAAACAATTTCAGTGACTACTTTTTTCTGTATTATGCGAAACACCAATATATATATATAGGCCTGGGATTAGATTAGGATATTTTATGCCATTGCATTAAAAAAGTGCATCTGATTTTGGAAACGGTATGGGTCTAATACAAATTGAAAATAATATTTCGTGATTAAAACATTTTTTATTCATAAAGCCACATACACAAGTAACCGAACAGCAATCTTAAAGTAAAATGACTCTAATTGTGCAAACATTTAAGCAAAATTCTGAAACTAACAAAGAGAAGAAATTATTAACAAGCAGGTCAAATTGTAAGGGTTTCACTGAAGTTATCAACAAGCATCTAATTCAAACAGAAGAAAGCGTCCCTGAGTTGTTGTCAATACGGTCATAGGAGAACATAATTACTAGATGAATGGCTCAAACATGATCGTAGGCCAACATACGTTTTATTTTGAAGAATCCGCAACTTAAAATAAGACAAAACATAGTCAGAATATACAGATAAAGGTTATCAATAAACTGTCAATAAAAAGAAACCACTTGGAAATAAGACAAAATGTGACAGTTCCCCTTTAGTATCAACATCTCCATTAAAATCACGTTATTCAAATGATCTAGAAATGCTCCACATTTGAGTAATGTTAGTGTTTGAACAGGACGATGCATAGTTTGACATTTAACCAATCTAGTGAGATAAATAATAGGAGAGGCAGGCAGCAACAATAGAGGATGGTCTACAGTAAGTGCAGCTATTCATCTATCTTTGCATACACAGTATACACATGGAGGTGGCTCATCTGGAACAACTCCTCACTCAGACACTCCCGGATGACCACCGGCCTAAAGACCTTGGACACATCACAGCGTCGGACGCAAGGCCATCACATTGACATGGATGTTCAAAGATAAAAGCCATGTACAGAAACCTCCTTTGTTTGTCGGAATCTAATATAAATCCCACTTCAAAAAGGGGCGTGCTTTATATGAGAGCAGGTTTCAAAACAAATCTTATTTCTATATTCGATTTGCTGAAATCCAATATAGTTGAACTATTTCTGCTTGACTTAAAGGTTGTAAGGTTTGACTGAAACCTTACAGGCCCCTCCAGAGCCCCAGCACACAGACGGCGGTCAGGGTAGGGGGGCTGCGGTCATACTTTTCTGAGCTTCAGCTGTCGATCATTTCCGACAGCTCCTGTAACAGGTCGTCCTCGCCCATGCCCGGGTCCATGTCCTCGCCCAGGTGGTCGTCAGTGAACTCGTTCATCAGCTCATCAAAGTCGTCCACGGCGGAGGAGCTGGAGACGTTGGAGACCCGCGACGCCACCAAGCTGGTCCTCCGGGGCTTGACCTGGGTTAGAGTCTTCATCACCGGGCTGGAGGCAGAAGGACAGGTGGTTAGGACACGCCACGAGGACACATGACGAGGACACGAGACGAGGACACGAGACGAGGACAAGATGTGAGGACACGAGACGAGGACAAGATGTGAGGACACGAGACGAGGACAAGATGTGAGGACACGAGACGAGGACAAGATGTGAGGACACGAGACGAGGACAAGATGTGAGGACACGAGACGAGGACAAGATGCGAGGACAAGATGTGAGGCCACGAGACGAGGACAAGATGTGAGGCCACGAGACGAGGACAAGATGTGAGGCCACGAGACGAGGACAAGATGTGAGGACACGAGACGCGGCCCCGAGACGAGGATACGGGACGAGGACACGAGACGAGGACATGATGTGAGAACACGTGACGAGGCCACGAGACGAGGCCACGAGACGAGGCCACGAGACGAGGCCACGAGACGAGGCCACGAGACGAGGCCACGAGACGAGGACAAGAGACGAGGACAAGAGACAAGAGACGAGGACACGAGACGAGGACACGAGACGAGGACACGAGACGAGGACACGAGACGAGGACACGAGACGAGGACACGAGACGAGGACACGAGACGAGGACACGAGACGAGGACACGAGACGAGGACACGAGACGAGGACACGAGACGAGGACACGAGACGAGGACAAGATGTCACTAAGTCAACCAAGTGTGCCTCGGTTGCGACCTTTGGCTGGAGGTGGACCACTAAACTGTCAATACCTTTTAAACAGACCAACTGGTATTCCAACGGTGACACATAAAAATACACATCTAATTAAAATACACATGCAGTGGCTGATAAAGAACGCCAGGGGCCCTTTTATGCATAATTATCACTGCAAGAAGGCAATGGTCAGTAAGAAACAGGGGAGAGAATAAGTCAGCAATGCTGCTTATTATCCCACTGTGTTTATTTAGCAATCACAAATTGATATTATAATATCTTTAATCCAAACGACCTCTGGTCTTTTCCATTATTGTAAATGGGTCCCTTTCAAGCCAATCCCCCTATTTCCCCCTTCAGTGAGGAGGAGAGCTGAAGTAACCCCCCTAACAGTGGCCTGTACCTCTGGGGGATGGTGCAGGACTCCATGGCGGCTGCGTCGGCAGCCCGGTCAGCCTTGGTGACAGGGCTGGGGGGGAGGTCCTGTAGCGGGGGGTGGTGGAAGATGGGGACGGTCTGGAGCTCCTCTTTGGCCAGGCTGCTGCTGAGCCCTGGGCTCTGGGGCGCTGCAGGCCTGGGCTGGGACTCGCCCTTAGTGGGCGATATCTGGAGGAACACAACAGGAGGAGTCATACGTCTGAACATACTCACTTGACCGGCAAGAAGGATACAGGATGGCTACGGTCAGGGACCCAAAGTAAATGAGTTAATAATCTCACATTATAATACACATCAACTCCAGGTACATCTACTCATTTGAAAGCAAATGTAAAACAAACATTGCCATCCTACCGCTCTCTGTTTGCATTGCGGCTCCTGCAGTTGCTCCTCCGCTCCTGTGGAGGCGCTGTTCAGAGGTTTCACTTCAGCAACTGCAGATCGCACTGCCAATTTTCTCTTATGGCCCGGCCTGACCTGAGTGGCATGCTTCATTACCGACGGCTTCACGTTCAATTTGGGCCTCACTGTAAGAGAGGGATGAAGAAGGACAATGATGACGAGGAGGATGCAGTACAACGTGTACAATTCTGTCTTGTGGCAATGGTAACCCCAAAGTAACCATATACACCGTGGTACCTTTTATCTCTGCGCTTTGCCCAGGGGTCTTGTGCTGGGACGCCATCCTCTTGGTTTGTTTAACGTGTGTGAGGGTGGAGCAGCTGTTCAGTCCCTGGCCGGTGGCAGCGGTGTTGCTGACGTGGTGTGGGCTCTGGGGAGCAGCGTCTGTCAGGGGGGGCTGGGGTGGGGAGGTGGGGGCTGCAGTAGATGGGCTGGGCACAGAAGGTGAAACAGCCTTGGATTTAAGGGCAATCCGTTTACGAACGGGGGGGCTCTGTGTTGTACAAAGACCCTCAGAGGACTTCACGGCGGAGGGGGGTGTGGCTGTGGCCGCCGGGGCGTCATGGCTTTTGATGGGAAGCGTCTTCTTGACGGCGGGGACGGGGGAAGGTTTCTGGGGGGGCTCGGGGTCTGTGCTGCCCGGCGACGGGCACGGTGAGGAGGAGGCCTGCTCCTCCAGCTCTTGCTTGCGAAGACGTTTCTCCCGCATGATCTCCTCAAAGGTCTTGACCTTGACCCCGTTTCGGGAAGCTGTGTTGACCTACAAAACAAATCCCCACAGTGAATATTTGATCAAAGCCTGTTCTAGAAGTGTGTTCATTTCCTTATGTCCGGTCGATGTCATCGGCGAGGTCATACCTCAGCGCTGGAGGTGGTAGATGCAACCGGCTTTTCTTTGGCCTCAGGGTTTTTCTTAGTCTGTGTGCCGCCTGATGGTGTTGAGGACTCCACCGCACTGGGTACTGTAAACGGGAAAGCAAACGGCCGGTCAAATGCCAGGGAATAGGATTGCAACCTCCGTAACTAATAATAATATTACTATACTATAATAACAGCACGTCATTGGAATGGGAGGAAGAGACGGCCGTATTTACCCTGAGCCTTATTGAGGCACGGCAGCCCGGGCTTCTTAGCGGGATCTTCTCCGGCGTCTGCAATGGGGCTCTTGGTGTCTTCAGCTCCCCTGGCCTGCTGAGCCTGGAGGCGCGCAGCCTTTTCCTGCCGGATCTCCTCCAGCGTCTTCACCCTCAGGTCGGCCCCAGGAGGAGACGGTGGGCCCCTGGCCTTGGCGGAGGGTCTCTGGGAGGCCGGGCTCGCCCTGCCAGGACTGGGAGCGCGGTCTGGCTCCAGCTGCTCCTCCTCTGGCTTCTTATTGGCGTGGACGGAAGAGACGGTCTTGGTCTGAACGGGGGAGCCGTCTTTGACCGTGACAGACCTCCGGGCTACCCTGGGGGACTTGGTAGACGTGGTTCTGGCGGCGTTGGAGCCCAGAGCCGAAGCAGGAAGACGCTCTCTCTTGTTCTGAGCTTTGGACGCCTTCTCCTGCCGGATCTCCTCCAGGGTTTTAATGCGGATCTGCTGGGTGGCTTCACTTGGAACCAGTACACTTTCAGGTTCTTTGACTACGACGGGAAGAAATGGAACGTCAGCTTTTATGCCAGATTTGATATGTAGTCTAAGTGCATAATGTACACAATAAACATTACCTGGCCACACCGGAGCTTCTGCGTCGGCTTGAAAACCAAGCCGTTCTCTGATGGGCTTGAGGCCTACCGGAAAAAAACAGGATGAACAAAAACCGCAGTGGCCAGACTAGAGAACGCAGCTCGACACCCAGGTGACCGGATGAGGTCTCTGGATGACGCTTCCAACTGACCGTTTCTAGGGTGCTGCCCAGTTTGCTCCTCGTCTCCGACCACCCTCCCCAGGCGGTCAGCCAGGCTACGTTTCCTTGGTGGCTGCTCCAGAACAACGCCGTCTACAGACAACAAACCAAAACAGTTAAAGAACGACCAAATCTCATTGCTTAAAACAATCCTTCGTCTGCAACAGGACCTAACGAGATTCACCTTTGTTTAGCATTGTCTTTCCAAGCCGATCACTAATGTCGTTTCTTTCGGTTTCTCCACAGTAAACTGGGTCTGTGAGAAAGAGGTCCCCAATCATGGTTAGATTAAGTTTATTCACACGTCTGGCTACGTGCATCTCTACCTATCCTACATTGTTATGTCCTTGAAAAGCCACCTACCCTCTCTGGCTTGGAAGCCGACTGGGTGATCGTGGAAGCGATGGTTCTCTCTGTTGGCCCGGTGGCTCTTCAGCTGGGCCCCGTCGGGGCCCTGGACAGGATAACCAGCCCTCTTCATGCTAGCCTTCAGGGCCTTCCTCAGCCGGATCTCCTCCAGGGTGCTCACACCAAAGTTCAGAACTATGGAGACAATGACATAACATTAGGACAATCAAAAGTCTCTTCATAACCCAAAGATCCTCGGCTGTTGCAGCTCGACAAATGTTAAAACCCTTTAAAAACCCACAATTAATCTAAAACCAATAGACGACTGAATAGTTCAGCAATTTCAAAAATCTGCAATTTCGCAGGATCTTTTTCCTGGTGGCCCTCATTCTATTCTGTTATAACCAGAAGAAAATAAGTTAGTTAACAATGGTTTTAACCGTATTTAACTGCTATTCAGATGTTAAACGGCCAAAGATTAAACATAAACATTAAAACATTAAAAGAACAGTAAACATGTTTGGAACTTTTCTGTCCGTCCGTCGTCCAGAATAACACCTGTGTGTTTTAGGATGGGCCATCTATTCTAGTTTCATGTTGTCCAGTCGTGCTCATTCTGGATCCCCAATATACAATCAAATTGAACGGGGGAAGAATGAACATTTGATTTAGAATATTTTCACATCAATTAATACTGAAATAGCAATGTTATATCTATAAAAGAACGGCTCTCTTGGACTTTATAACACTGGCACTGTGGCAGGTGTCAAAGTGCTACAGAAGAATTAGGTTGGTGTTTGAATCTCAATAGAACATTATTCTAACTAACAAATATCTGAATATAAGGGGTCTGCCGTACTACTTACTGATGGCTTTTCCAAATAATGACAATCGCATTGAATGAGTATATGTCCACTTGTCTTACTTTGATTGGAGGCCCCAGACAGTTTCCTGGGAGAGGTCAGCCTGTTTCCATCTGGGCAGTACTTGCCATCCTCTCCCTCTTCTGAGAACTGGTCTGGAACCACACACACATCGATGTTCAGGATTAGAACATTGTCATTTAAATCTTAACGGGACCCATGAAGACCTCTGCCGCAGGTCCATCAATGAACGCACCGTCCTCGTCCTCGTCGTCGTCCGCCGGGTTGATGACCACCGGGGGGTGGGTGGGGCTGGGGACCGTCTCCTGAGCCTCCGCCTTCAGCACCCCTCTGAGCTGGGGGTTGGAGGCCGCGGGGAGAGGTGTGGGCGGAGGAGCTGGTTCTTCATGCTGTGGTTCCTCCGCCTTGGGACCTGAGAGAGGAAACCCGTTCTACGTTATTTTCGGACGCACCCAAAAAAGGAAGCAAATAAAACCACCGTAATACATTTAACGACAAATCCATTTCTACCACATAAATGTATCTTGAGTTCTTAATCGTGCCCTTATTCTCTTGAAAGATTATACTTGCTATTCGTTCAATCTCTCCATATTTATCCTGCTCATTACTGTGCACAAATGTACTGTATGTACTTAGGCCTCAAGAGCCCTTCTGGTGCCGGCAGTCACATAGAAACCTCCCGGCAGGGTGCGCTTTGCGAGCACACAAAAAGACTTACAAGCCGAAATAATGACATTTCACCTCCGCTGCTGAAACTCCATCCTAGGGGAAACACTGCATAATGATTAGAAAAACAAAATAAATCGTACCTCTACTTGGTGGGACTACGACGCCGTCAATGAGCCGCTGTTTTTCATGGTAGAAGACGCAGTGTGTCTTTTGGCAGCCGGCGGGCTGGTTTTCCCAATAACATGCAATCTCTTTCCGGTTTTTCTGTTTAGGATGGAAAAAAAGAATACGCACGTTATACCATTTGGTAAAGGGTGTAACAATGTCAATGTGGCACGTTAAATTACTAACAGTTAGTATACCCACATGGATCAGTAGCTTGCGCCTACCTTGATCACAATGCGAGTCAAGTTATGTGGCTTAAGCTGCTATACCCACACATATCAATAGCTTGAGCCTACCTGGATCTCCATGTGACGGAACTTGCAGACCATGCGGAAGCAGCGGCCCTCCTGCCACAGGTTGCATACGGTCTCGTTCCCCATGGCAGCCTCACAATGTCTGAACGGGCAGCTGTCTCCCTGACCAACATCAGAACATTTCAATATTAGGAGGCGTGAATTGCTTGGTTTTCTATAGACCTTATTATGCATGTATTTTTATAATTAAGAAACTACTGCTCAAATGCCCTGATCCCATACTTTGGTGCAGGTCGAGTAATAGTAGAAGTAGCAGTCATCTCCGTGGTTGGTCATGTTCGGGCTGGTGGACTTCTTCGCAGGCGGATGGAATTCTTTCCCTGTTCAGCGGTAGGGTCAGTATCTTCAGAAACAGCAAAGGCAAAAGATTTCTCATTTCTGGATAGAAGTTCAGAGTCGCTCTTCAGAACAGGCCCTTTACAGTACTTTTGTCAATTAAAAGTGAGGATGTTCCAGGCTTTGGACGGTCAGCCATATTTACCTGAAGGGCTGGTCTCCCTTCTGGGTGAACTTCATACAGGATGTCTCCTTGATCAAACGATGTCCTGAAGGAACACTTGATCCATGAGATAAGAGGGAGAGAGAGTAGGTGGGCTAGAGAGACTTGTCGTCCTACGACACCCCTTCTGAGACCATCCGAGACACCTTTATCTCCAGCGGACTGCTAAACATTACCGATGGGGTTGTGCAATGTCCTTGTGTGTGTTTGCTTTTTTTTGTTGCTTTTTTTTGTAATGGAGGGAACTAAATTAATAAATTGGTGAGGGGGCCAGAAGTGCCAGGATCTTTTAAAAAAAAAAAATCTCTGGATGGGATCCAAGAATACTGGAAACGGGAGTGGCAAAAAAAAATATTGGGGAAAAACTCAAGCAGAGAAAAAAATCCTTCAGCCTCCTCTTAGGCTAGGGAATGGCAGGGGTAGAGTAGGTAAACACTTGGTTGCATTGGGTGAGATCAGAATATATCCCTAAATTGGGTTGAATAGGCCTTTGGTGATGGTTTTGAGGACTACAAAAATTTGAAACAAAAATCTTCAGGTAAGCTACTTTCACAGGGGAACTGTATCCAGATCCAGAGATCCCATCAAAGGGAGATGAAGCAGGTTAAAAAACCTACGAATAAGACAAACCCCTCGCCAGGAACTGAAAAGGGTGGTTATGAGGACACACAATTTGCACATTTTCAACATTGGTAACATCAACATTAGGTACACCACAACAGTAGAAACATTTCAAGTTGTAACCCATCCCTAGAATGCGAAAGCCTGATTTATTTATGTTTAACACATAAACATTTTGTTAACTTTTTACTTTCAGAAAAGTGGTCTTTATATTTACCCATCATATTTGAAAGACCTACAGCAAATACATTCTTAACATTAAAAAAGTCCCCAAAAGTAGTGACTTCCATTTGAACAGATTTTGTATTCAATGTTAGAGAAAACTGTGGTGGTTCCCCACCAACTGATCACGTAACTTACTGAACAAGACCAAGAAATACTGGCAGAGATCCTGGACTAAAAAAACTCAGTTCTCGTCAACAATCAGAACCTTATTCGTATAAAACATTTTTCTGATTAACATTAACGAGCGTAATGTTGTCATCAGACCTGGTAGACCCGTCAGTGAAGAGACCGTATATATAGAAAACAACGCGTTTGTGTCGGTGAATGACCCACTATACCCCTGATCTCCACAGTACAGCAGGATGGAGAGACAATATTATAAATGATATAACCGATCTCCAACAGGCTGGCCGTTTAAAGGACATAGGAGATGTTTAAAAACAGCATAAGAGATGTTTAAAAACAGGCTAGCTCATGCTAAAGACGCGCAGAGGCCTAACCGTCCACCCCTCACGCGAGTACGTATAAGCTACAACTCGGATGCTGATTTTTGTAACACAGAAACGTGAGAAACAAGCAAACAACATGTGTTTTATAGTTAATTACCAGTTATCAGATTAAAATATAAACCATATATTCTAATGAAGAAAATAGACCTGTCCACGACTCCGTGTCCGCACTGGAACGTAAACAAAATGGCGACGTGAAACCCGAGCGACAATGAGCGAAAACCCTCCCACTCTGAGATCATCAGGCCGTCACCCTATGGGCGCCATCGCCCCGCCTCGCCACCAGTGTTGCGTGATCGGGACAGATTTCCCACCCAATCTGGCCAAATCTATGCAAGTATTGTAGCAACAGTCTCTAGCACCTGTAACTGCAGATTTTAAATGCGTACACTAAAGTCACAAATGTGTAACAGTAAATTTGAAGTCGTAAATATTTTTTTCGACCATTGTAAACACAAAATACGGTCTACGAGTTAACAAGTCTATGTGCACACATCCTATCCTGTGCATCACAACTTTAAAGGCACCCAGTGCAACTTTATGTAAACATTCAATGAAAAATAAACATTCAATTTCTAGTCTTTTTTACACGTAGTAAGTTTCAATAACTCCATACCATTACATATCAACATTCAAGGAGCAAAGATGAGACGTCGTTGTGTGGTGAGAACTGATAGAAAATCGATAACAACAACAATGCCGCCATTTTCTTTATTTTTTGTAACCTACAATAAATAAAGCAGGCTTCCAGTCAATGGAAAAATGGCTTCTCCCCACCGGCGATTGTTGTTGTTTACGATTTTCTATCAGTTCTCACCACACAACGACGTCTCATCTTTGCTCCTTGAATGTCGATATGTAATGGTATGGAGTTATTGAAACTTACTACGTGTAAAAAAGACTAGAAATTGAATGTTTATTTTTCATTGAATGTTTACATAAAGTTGCACTGGGTGCCTTTAAAAGGAATTTAAATTGCAGAAAGAGAAGTGATCCTCACCCAACTAGCAGTTGATACTACATTATTTTTTAAAAAACTTGTGTGAACTTTTATCCCTTAAAGAAAGCGACCCCTCCCAGCTTTGTAACATACCAATCAAAGATAAGATTACTTATCGAGGGATTAATATAATGAAAAATGAGGAGGAGAGATGCTCTGTAAACTTTAATTTGATTAGTGATAAGACAAAGAAAAAGCTTAATCAATGGCTGCAGAGAGATTTATCCTCGAAAGGACGAGTATTGTTGACAAAGGCAGAATGTTTATCTCGTCTTGCATATGCAGCTAACCCCTTGTTTGTCAACAAAAAACTCTGTAACTCCATTGATAAATTACTTTTCAATTTTATTTGGAAAAACAAGGCGCATCCGGTAGCGCCCATGGGACCTATGAGATCGAAAAATATTAATGGGTTTCAGTGGAGGGAAAGTAATTATTTTTATATGCCCCGGATTACACATATGTTGTTTGTGGATTTAAATGATAATTTTTCATGCAAAGAAAACTAAAAATTTTCGTGAAGAAGTTTGATAATGTTAGGTTTTTTCCAAGGGGAGGATAAAAGCATTGAAAGAGGTGAAAACCATTATTAGTCGGGGCATGTGGAGAGTTTCAGTCATACCGATTAGGAGATTGTTGGTCTTGTCCACGCCAGTCGCAGGGAGCGTGACGGCACATACGAGACATGTAGTCTTTCTCATTGTGTTTTATCTACAGCCTTTAATAATGGATTTTTTTAGCTTTTCTAGACACTCAAAGACGCTTTTACAGGGAAGGGGGAACCTCACTAACCACCACCAGTGTGTAGCACCCACTTGGGTGATGCACGGCAGCCAATCTGCGCAAGAACGCTCACCACACACCAGCTTGAGGTGGAGAGTGAGGGAATTATTGAGTCAGCCAATTATACAGGAGGATGATTAGGGGGCCAGATTGAATGAGTCGGGGAAACCCCTACTCTTTGCGATAAGTGCCCTGGGATCTTTTATGACCTCAGTGAGTCAAGACCTCGGTTTTACGTCTCCTCCGAAGGGTTAGGGTTAGGGTTAGAAAAAAAGAGATCAGACTGTCCTAATGATCTATCTCACTATCTTTTCCTTCTCTCTGATTTCGCCTCCACTGTGTCAACAGCCAAAATCAATTCCTTCGCCTCAAACCCCAGGAAACTGTTTTCCTTGTTCTCTTCCCTCCTCAACCCTCCCTCCCCTCCACCTCCTTCCTGCCTTACTGCTGATGACTTCGTTACCTACTTTACCCAGTAGGTAAAGGACATTAGCTCCTCTTTTATCCCTGCCTCCATCCCCCCTCCTCCCATCCCCACCTATGTCTTTACCCAATTTATCCCTCTCACATCCGACGAGGTCAACAGAATAATAATAACATCTAACCATGCCACCACCTGCCCCCTTGACACTATCCCTTCCTCTCTCCTCCAGGCTGCCTCAAGCGACATCCTGCCATTTCTCACCACACTTTTCAACTCCTCCCTCACTTCAGGCATTGTTCCAGCGTCTTTCAAGACTGCCTCTCCTCAAAAAACCGACCCTTGATACCACCGACATCCAGAACTACAGACCGGTATCTCTTCTTTCATTCCTCTCTAAAACACTTGAACGTGCCATCGCTAACCAACTGTCCTCCTATATCTCATCTAACAACCTCCTTGACCCTCACCAGACAGGCTTCAAGAAGGCACACTCCACTGAGACGGCTCTCCTCGCTGTGACTGAGTCCCTCCATGCTGCCAGAGCCTCGTCCCTCTCATCGGTTCTCATTCTCTTCGACCTGTCCGTAGATTTTGACACGGTGTGCCACCAGATCCTCCTTGCCACTCTCGCTGAACTTGGCATTGCTGAATCTGCCCTTTCCTGGTTCACATCCTACCTGACGAATCGCACTTATCAGGTAACATGGAATGGCTCCTTGTCCAAACCTTTCACGCTTGAAACTGGTGTCCCTCAAGGCTCGGTACTGGGGCCTCTTTTGTTCTCCCTCTATACCA
The DNA here is from genome assembly GCF_031168955.1 of Gadus macrocephalus. Classification (NCBI taxonomy): domain Eukaryota; kingdom Metazoa; phylum Chordata; class Actinopteri; order Gadiformes; family Gadidae; genus Gadus; species Gadus macrocephalus. Next base: position 1,972,741 of record NC_082382.1, on the reverse strand, counting down.
GATACCTGGGCTCTGTAATTACATCACACAGCTTTTCCTATCACTGCGATGCTGGCGACGCTATTTCTCTCTTTCTCCTCATCTGACAAAGCCCTGATAGCAACACATATAACTGAATGTCTGGCAGACGTCAGCACTTGGACAACTGCCCATCACCTGAGGCTTAACCTCAACAAGACTGAGCTCCTCCTATTGCCAGGGAAAGATTGCCCACACATGGACTTACTGGTCACTGTTGAGAAGATCACTGTATCTCCTTCTCCAACTGCCAGAAACCTCGGTGTGGTACTGGACAATCAGTTATGCTGCACCGCAAACATCACTGCGGTGGCCCGATCCTGCAGATTTGCACTTTACAACATCCGCAGGATCCGGCCTTTCCTCACAAGGGAAGCAGCTTAGCTTCTAGTCCAATCACTGGTCATCTCCTGCCTCGACTACTGCAACTCGCTCCTGGCTGGACTCCCTGCCTCTGCGATTAAACCTTTGCAGCGCATCCAGAATGCGGCAGCGCGCCTCGTGTACAACCTACCGAAGTTCTCCCATGTGACCCCCCTCTTCCGGGACCTCCACTGGCTCCCTGTAGTAGCTCGCATCAGATTCAAGATGACGGTACTGGCATACAAGGCAGTCGATGGAACTGCCCCTGCCTTCCTCCAAGCATTGGTAAAGTCACACACCCCAGTTCGATCCCTCCGCTGAACTACCTCAGCTGGACGTCTGGTACCGCCATCGCTAAGAGCAAGCAAAGGTCGATCAACATAGTCACAACTTTTCTCTGTTTTGGGATCTCAGTGGTGGAACGAGCTCCCTGCGGATGTCAGGATCGCAGAGTCGCTCACCAGCCTCCGCAAAAGACTCAAAACTCACCTGTTCAGAGTTCACCTCGACTCTGCATAGCTACCCAGCCCCTTCCGGCCACCATTGTATGTTGTACGTCCTGGCACTTAATATACGCACTTATTGTACACACTAAATCTACATAGCACTTATTCATAGTACTTAATTGTGTAACATCTGCAGTAGCTGCTAGCATTGCTGTACACGGGCAATGGGTTAGCCTAACGATTGTTAGTACTTGCACTTGGCTCTATGAACATCTTTACTGTACTGACAGCGATATATAGTTTCACTTCTTATGACAAATGTACTTATTGTAAGTCGCTTTGGATAAAAGCGTCAGCTAAATGCCCTAAATGTAAATGTCAATGGTATAAAGGCTGGGACGAATTTCAAATTACAAATATGTACACTTTATGGGGAAAGTATAGACCGTTGCGATTCCCATTGAAACGAATGGCGCGGTGACTAGTCTTCACAGTGAGAGCTCAGATCAGACAACGCGGTTATATGCTATATACCCGAGAGCAGGCATCTCCAAACGGCGGACCGCGGCCCGGGTCCGGACCAAGTGGCGTTCCTATCCGGACCCATGACCAATTTATTTATTTTTTCTTATGATTTCACTATACAAAGTATGATTATGTTAGTAAAATCAATTCTCACTGAAATACAAATTGAAAGGCATAATAGTCTGTTGTACAGCATAAAAACAGCAAAAGCAATGATCTTCACAGAGCGAAGATCATGCACTCACCAGACTCCCCCCCCCTCCCTCCGTCTGTCACGGCATGTGCGTAATAGCGTCACTCAAATAATAGCCAATCAAATTTTTTGTTTACCAGAAGAGTGATTTGGAACGAGAAAATGGCTTGCTCAAAAATAAGGAAATTTGACCCCGAAAACAGACATTTTAGAGATGAATGGACTGACCAATACATGTTCATTCTCCCGCAAGGCAGTACAAAACCTTTGTTGTGTCATTACGAATGCAAACACAGATCCTTCGAGGAAAAGTATCCCCAGAAGTCAGAAGTAAGAGCATGGAAAATATCCAAGCTGAGAGCTCAGTATGAGAGTTCTACGCGTGTCTTCACACACTCATTTACAGGCCAGCAACGTGCAAATGAATGCTCACTTAAGATTGCATGGATTTTGGGGCAAAATAAAAAAACTTTCGGTGACACGACTGTTGTGAAGGAGTGCTTGAACGCCGCTGCCGAGACCTTACTTGAAGGTAAACAAAGGGATGAATTGTGTGAAAAAATAAAACAAATCCCAATGTGAGCTGCATCGACAACCAGAAAATCCGAAATGTTATCAGATGACGCACCGTCACAGCTTCATGCAGAGTTCAGAGTGCCCCATCCTTAGCCATTGATGAGTCTTCAGATTTAACGGATAATGCCCAGCTTTTGGTTGTGCGATTGTTTTATCAAGACAAGAAAGAGATCTGTGAGGACCTGTTGGGTCTAACACCACTTGAGACACTGTTTTGCTTACTTGAAATGAAGGCCTAATGCTCTTTTTTTGTGTTTATTTGAAATGTAGGCCTAGTGTTCCTGTTCTGCTTACTTGAAATGATAATATGCGTTACTTTGTCTCACTAGTTTTTCATGGTTAAAAGTCAGCTATTTGGAAATTGAAAATAAATACACCTGAAATTATAAGGTAATATGCCGTGTTGATTGTATTTGACAAAAGAAGGCTATTATGACGTGGTAGGTTCGGACCTTTCTTGGAAGGAATTTTTAGAAACTGGACCTTGTTCAATTTTAATTGAAGACCCCTGCCCTAGAGTATCTGTTGTCATGGTCTGTCTGTTTCCTTGCCTTATTTTGGTGTGTTTCCCTGTGTTTCCTGTTTTACTTTGGTATCTCTGTCTTGTTTCTCCCCGTGTCCTGTCAAGTTTCCCTCCTGTGTGATTACTGCTCCCTCCCCTAATGTGTTTCAGCTGTTCCTCGTTGCGTGCCCTGTGTTTGATATTTAAGCCCTTTCCTTTGTTCCCAGTCGGATCATTGTGGTTTGTGGTGAGTTGTGTCCTGCGTGTTACCGGTGTTACTTGTGTTCCCGTTGTTCTCTATGTTACCCGTGTTACCTGCGTCACCTGTGTTCTCGGTGTTCCTTGCCTTTCTGCGTTAATAAATTACCCTTTACCTGAACTGTCTGCTATTGGGTCCTACCTGCCTGCCTGCCACCCGCTAACCGTGACAGAATGATCCGACCATTGGACCCAGTGGACGCTCTTCCTGCTCGGAGTTGGATGCTGTGTTGGGGCGTACGTGCAGCGCTGTGCAGCGCCGGGCCCCAGCTACCAGCATCCTCCTGCCTTACGGACTATCAGAGTTGGAGTGATGAGTTTGGAGTGCCATCCGGTTACGCATTTCTCACCAGCCGCTGAGCTGACTCCGGTCCCCGAGCCCTGTCCGGTTCCTGAACCCTACTCCTTCCCGAGGGTGCCCCTCTTCCAGATCTTCCAGACCTTCCAGAAGGGGCCCACCCTCTACCTTGCCTTCCAGAGGGGTCCCGCCTTCTAAACCTTCCAGAAGGGGCCCGCCCTCTACCTTGCCTTCCAGAGGGGTCCCGCCGTCCAAACCTTACAGAAGGGGCCCGCCCTCTACCTTGACTTCCAGAGGGGTCCCGCCGTCCAAACCTTCCAGAACGGGCCCGTCCTCTACCTTGCCTTCCAGAGGGGTCCCGCCTTCCAAACCTTCCAGACCTTCCAGAAGGGGTCCGCCCTCTACCTCGTCTTCGCCGCTCCAGGCCTCTGCTTTCCCCCCAGGCCGTCCGCCTGACACTCCCTGCCATGCCCTGGTGCATTTTTCTGGCCGCCCGCCTGACACCCCTCCGTTCTGCCCCAGTCCATTTTCTTTGGTTCCCTCCTCCTGGCTCCCCTCCACCCACCCTATTTGGGTTTGACTTTCTTTTTTTCGTGGGTCGCCTGGTAGTCGACCCTTAAGGAGGGGGTGCTGGAACTCCTACATTTCTCTGCTGAGATGAATCAAGTATATCTTATCTTATGTTATCTTCACCACTCACACAGTGAGTGACGCCTTGTTCACACTACATGCGTCCGTCAACGGATGACCGAGGGCGTGTCTGACGTATAGGGGACTAGTCTTTGTAGACGCATACTGCAGCCAATCAAATCGCTTCACGCTACAATGGTGATGTGTGAATATAAATACAAAAGATGACACAAACAACAGGTGACTAGAAACAATCCTATCATTCCAGATTTCTTGCAAAATGGATCCAGGAAACGCGAGTGTATTTGCATATCCGTGATCTGATTGGCCGACGGATCCGCCGCTGCCTGAAAAGTTGAACATTTCTCAACTTTTTGACGCAGGCCACGGAGCTGAATGGACGGACGGACCCACAATGCATTTTGCGAGCGCCCCATGCAAAGTCATTGAGGTCCGTCGACGGACGGAGGTAGTCTGAACAAGCCTTGAACAAACTGTAAGCGATTCAGCGACTAGTGGGTCTGGGAGGAGTCTGAGAACGAACGAGACGAACGAGAGGGAGGAACCAGTTCGGTCCGTGCGTCTTAAAGATTTGTTCATTCGAACTGATTCATTTGCGACCGAGCCACCTCTACATCTAGGTGGATAGGCACACCTGTGATGTCACAATGCTGCACATTTTGAAAACGGCTTGTAATGGCTAATCACACTCACACCTGGTGGCCCATTGGACCTATGAGATTGAAAAATATGAATGGGTTTGAATGGAGAGAAAGTAATTATCTTCTGGTCCCAGTCTTTATATGCCCTGGATTACGCATATGTTTGTGGATTTAAATGATAATTTTTCATGTCAAGAGTTTGACCGTTTATTGTGCATTTGTTCAGTTAAAGGTTGTAGAGAAAACACGATGAGAAAGACTACAAGTTTCGTATGTGCCGTCACGCTCCCTGCGACTGGCGTGGACAAGACCGACAATCTCCCCAGCGGCATAACTGAAATTCTCCACATGCCCCAATTTATAATGGTTTTCACCTCTTTTGATGCTTTTATCCTCCCCTTGAAAACATTATCAAACAACGTATGTGTAATCAGGGGCATATAAAGACTGGGACCCGAAAATAATTACTTTCTCTCCATTGAAACCCATTCATATTTTTCCAACTCATAAGGTGCGTTCGAGTATTCTCTGCGAGCCGACTCGGATCTCGGATCGGACGCCACGCCCACACTAAAATCGTTTTATTATGTTTTGAGCGTAGGTCGTCGGAGAAAAACATGGACGCCACCCGGAAAGCTATTGTTGCGGTAGCATTGGCCGACTACTACTACTATTTTCATTTATATTATTTCAGGACTACGAAATAATATAAATGAAACGGTGCGTTTTCACCGTACGAAAACGCAGCCATTTGAACTTCTACAATTTTCACTTAATTTCATGTTTCAATGTATCATCTGCATATGTAAGTTATTACAGCAATACGAGTGATTGAAATTGCGATTTAAACCACCAAAGCGGTCCAAACACAATGAAAACAGTTCACTGAATGTCACACTGGGCGCATCCATCTTCAATTCTATCTCGGAAGCCTCGCTCGGTCACCGCTGAGTTCAAACGAGATGGCGAGATCGACTTCCGAGGAAAAGGGGCGTGTTTGTGCGTGTCGCTAGGCAACGTCCTCGGAGCTCCGATATTAAAACTGGATATTAAAACGCACCAATAGGTCCCATGGGCTCTACCGGAAGGGGCGTAACTTCGCCACTCCTACAGTTGGTCCCATTGAAGCCGTCTGCCCATTCTGACCATGGACATAATAAAGGATGGACCACGGACTGGAAAATGGCCGCCCATTCATTCCTATGCAAACTGCTCAGTGGCGCATGGTAACATACAGGAGCGATTTGCTTCCGCGGTATGTGGCCAGGACACGTGACCTAGTCCGTGACGTACCGGATGCAGAGATCTTCTTCTTCTTCTAGTTTAGTGGCGGATCATAGTTTTTCCCCATATACCGCGACCTACTGGACTACTACACAGGAGTTTGTGACAAGGACGTTGACAAGGACAAGGACGTTGGCAAATCATACTTTAAATCATACAAATAAATTCAAAGAAAAAACCAAACTAACGAAACAAAATAAACAAAATAAAACAAACTAACAAAAGAAATGAATAAATAAAAATAAAAAATATATATACTGAAGGTTAAATTCTTCTAATTAGGTTAGTATCTTTTAGCTAATTTATCAGCAATTTCATTGCCATATATTCCATGGTGGGCTGGAATCCAACAGAACTGAATAACTAAACCAAGGCTTATAATATTTAAAAGAAGATGCTTTACCTCTATCACCAAATCTTCACGTATTGAATTATTTGTTATAAAACTTAGAGAGACGCTTTTGGAGGGCTGACCATCCGGGGAAGCTAAATCACGCTAGGAAATGGGTGAACAGTGTGATGAACGCATTTGTTAGTGTAGAGCTAGGAGGCAACAGCGTAGAGCATCCTGGAATAAGGTTTAACTGCTGTGGTTTATACCTAAAAGACGAGGTTCATTTCACCAATAGGGGAAATGACATTTTTTTAAAAAGCATTTCACAGTCTCTTGAAGCGATAATCCAGAGTGGGTGAAACTGACACTTTTAGGGCCAATGCCTTCAGCCTTCTCCACTCTGAATTGTAATTTCAACAGTTTTCAATACTGTAAAATATAATCCAGGTCCTTAATCTTTATTCGATGATGCTCTTCTCTGCGTATTTGATAAATCAGTAATTATAACCTTTTTGGTAATCATTTGGTAATCATTTGCGTTTATCACACTGTTCATTCATTTCACTGTTCTTCCTCTCATTCCTTTCCTTACTTCTTAGGCTACCTGTCTTTGTTTCCCCTTCCACTCTTCTGCCCCAGCCAAACAGCCAAAAAATGTGTTTTGTTCAAATTTGGGGTGGGGGGTCTTTTAATATAAGCTTTTTTTTTATTGTAACACTTGGTTCAAATCCTATTTCTTACACATGCAGCCATTTGGACACCATTCTATGATAGCTGATAACCAAGGTACACACTGTAATACTATAATCAAGAGGACATACAGGCAGTTCAAATAAAAAGAGATAGAACTTTATTGATCTGGAAACTTCATAAATATGTAAGATTGCTCCATATAATACCATAGTAACATAGTAAACGTATGTAGGCCTAAAAAATTCAGTTCAATGTTATTGCTTAAGAAACAGATTCCTTCCAAGTAACTATTTTACGAAGAATGCAATCAATAATTTATATAAAAGTAAATGTTTGCATATCGACCAGCAACGAAGTTGGAGTAGCCTACCCAAATATTGAATTGTAATACACCAACATTGTCAACTGTCATACATAGCTAACCATAACCCTGTCATACATAGCTAAACAAGCAAATGAAAATGAAACACCTACCAACGCAACTGAAATGTTAATATCAGACAATTTACAATATTATGAAAATTACGTAGGTCTCCCATAATCATTCAGGTAATCAATACGTGCGTACCTGTTCCAGCTATTTCAATGATATGTGTGTTATATATCCGTGTTCAACGCCATTCATGTCAAGTAAAGGAAAAATCTCAGACTTTGGAAGTTAATGGAGTTAATGGAAGTTAATTCGGAATTTAATTTAATTCGGAAGTTAATGGAGCCGTGCACTTCAAAATAGGATCATAGCAAGGAGCCGTTTGTTTCAGTACGGCTCCTTTCAGCTGCGTACCCAACGTAAACTGCTAATAAAACGCTTGAGGAGGCGTTTTGAAAAGAAAAAACGTACATTTTTTTAGAACAGGGTAGAAATATAATTATGAGCCTTTGATTGATATCCAGACATTTCTTGCGGAGACACAATCCTGTTCCCCACTTGTATTGGAGTGGACGGCGATATCTACTTCTGGGCCGCATGAAATGACGGACCCCCGTCCACTCCCAGCTAAACAGCTGCAATACCAGGCTTGGCCTCTGAGCACGGGTGGATTGCGGAAGTATATGCCTGTCCTGGGGGCCTGATTCTGACCCTTAAATTGCATCGTAACCAGTGGTTAATTTGAGCCGGATCCTGCCGGAACAAGATCCGGCACCTCTTAATTTTGGCCTTCCTGTGTTCCGGTACTTATTTGGGCAGATCCGGTACCTCTCATATAAAAAATAAAAAATAAAAAATAGTTAAAATAATAATATGCATACATAAATTTACAGAACAAATCCTAAGAATTTCATGTTGTTTATTAAGATTTAACGTCATTTGAAAATGTCGGAGATCTGTTGACGCACTGAAAGGAGCGGGCCAACATTTACCACGCCCGACAGTTTTGAAATTCGCCGCATCTGAGGAGCAAGCAGCAGCGAGGAAAAAACGATGCATGAACACATGCATGTGCGCCACGCACAAGTTAATAGAAATTACGATAAATTAAATATCACAGAGCAGGATTGTGAACGTTTACAATTTCTCTTGTCAATTTACAATCGGCAAAATGTGCCAGCGTTGGCCGACTAACTCTTTTTCATTAATAATAATAATAATAATAAATTTTATTTATACTGCACTTTATATTCAAGAATCTCAAAGTGCTTCAGAGAAAAAAATACCAAAAAACTATTAAAAAAGGGGGAACCTCAAAGAAAGTTTAGCTGAATGCTCTTTTAAAGAGATGGGTTTTGAGGTTCCGTTTAAAAAGAGCTGTAGTCTGTGGAGCCCTCAGGTGGTCAGGGAGGGCGTTCCATAGTCTAGGGGCAGCAGCAGAAAAGGCCCGATCACCCATGGTGCACAGCTTCGTATGTCGGGTTTGGAGGGTGTGAGTGGATCCTGAACGGAGTGTACGTGAGTTTGTCGGGGGGGTGAGGAGTTCCTGAAGGTAGAGGGGGGCAAGTCCGTGAAGGCACTGGTGGGTGAGGAGGGAGACCTTGTACTCAATTCTGAGTGAGACAGGGAGCCAGTGCAGTGATTTCAGGATGGGGGTGATGTGGTCATGCTTGCGCACCCTCATCAGGACCCTGGCAGCACTGTTTTGAATGTATTGGAGCCTCTGGATGCTCTTGCCAGGGATCCCAATGAGGAGTGCATTGCAGTAGTCCAACCTGGAGGAGACAAAGGCATGGACGAGCTTCTCTGCATCAGCCAGGGTGAGTGATTGGCGGAGTTTGGCGATGTTCCTGAGGTGGTATAAAGCTGTCTTACAGAGGTGTTTGATGTGGGTGTCAAAATTAAGTTGTGGGTCCATTTTAACACCGAGGTTGGTGACGGATGTGGAAAGGGGGACGTTTTTGCCAGAGAAGGTGATATTGGTGATGGTGGGGGAGCGGAGCTGATGTGGCGTGCCAACAAGGATGGCTTCCGTTTTATGGCTGTTAAGTTGTAGGAAGTTGAGCTTCATCCACGCCTCTCTCTCCTCCAGGCAGGTGGTCAGTGTGGATGTTGGCAGAGGGGCAGAAGAAGTGGGGGTTGTCCTGATGTAGAGCTGTGTATCATCAGCATAGCAGTGGTAAGACAAGCCATGCCTGCTAATGACACTACCCAGAGGGAGCATGTACAGTGAGAACAGTGTGGGGCCCAACACCGAGCCCTGGGGGACACCGCAGGTGACGTTGTTGGTGTGTGATTTTGCTTTGCCCAGGGCAACCTGCTCAGTTCTGTCAGTGAGGTACGAGGTGAACCAGTTCTTTACATTTCCTGATAGTCCAATGGTGTATTGCAGGCGGTGAAGGAGAATATTGTGGTCAACCGTATCAAAAGCAGCTGTTAAGTCCAGGAGGATGAGGAGAGATGGGGAGCCGGTGTCTGCTGCCATCAGGAGGTCATTTGTGACCCTGACCAAGGCTGTTTCTGTACTGTGGCCATAGCGGAAACCAGACTGGAATTTTTCAAACAAGTGATGTTGTATGAGGTGATCCTGGAGTTGTGCTGCAACTGTTTTTTCCAGAACTTTTGACAGAAATGGGAGATTTGAGATGGGCCTGTAGTTGGAGAGGACTTCTGGATCAAGGGTAGGTTTTTTTAATGTTGGTCTGATGACAGCAGTTTTTAATGCAGATGGGATATGGCCGGCCAGGAGGGAGTGGTTAATGATATTGGTGATGAGTGGAGAGACAGCAGAGATGTTGGCCTTCAGCAGAGCTGTAGGGAAGGGGTCTAGTGCACAGATGGATGGCTTCATTTTCCTGATGACGTCCTCCACCTCTTCCTTTGTGATGCTGGAGAAGGAGCAGAGGGTCTGGACAGAGTCAATCGGTGGGTCAGCAGTTTGAAGGGGCAGGGCAGTAGTGATGGAGAGGTGTGAGCGGATGTTATTCACTTTTTGTTTAAAAAAGTTGATGTGCATGTTGCACCTCTCCGTGGTGACATCAGATTGGGATGGTAAAGGGGGTTTGAGAAGGTGATGGACAGTTGAAAAGAGCTGTTTGGAGTTACCAGGGCTATTATTGATTATTGCGGAATAGAACCTGGACCGTGCATTATTCAGGGCTTCAGCATATGCCCTCCTGTGTTCCCTGTATGCCTGTTTGTGAACGGTCAGACCAGAGGCCTTGAGTCGCCGCTCAAGGACACGCCCAGCAGCCTTCATTGTACGTAGTTCACTGGTGTACCAGGGTGCGGAGCGCGAGAAGGAGACTGACCTCGATGTTAAGGGGGCGTGGAGATCCAGGAGACTGCTCAGGGACTGGTTGTATAAGTCCACTGAGTCAGCAACAGAGAGGGAGTCAGTTGAGCCAGAGGAGAGATGTTGAAGGTCCAGGGCCAGGGCATCCATGTTGATATTTTTCACATTCCTGAAGTGGATCTGCCGCTTTGGTTTGGTGTGGGAGGAAGGAAAAGGGAGCTCCATTGACACAACTCTGTGATCCGAGACGCCAAGATCATAGACCTGTAGGTTGCTGATGGGGGCGGAGTTTGAGATGACCAGGTCAATTGTGCGTCATTAGGATATTGAACCTCCGCGCCTCCTCTTTGCAACGGAATTTGTTTAAGATATAAAAACATTTGATTGAACATACACACATTCAAACAGATATTTTAGTTTTTAAATAAATAGTTGGAAACTAAAATTCATGTTTCCCACAGTGTGCCTCTCTGGCATTGAGCGGGTCTTCAGGATCGCACTCTGCACAACCCAGTCGTTGAAAAAGTCACGGTCAAGCACGACTCCGTAACCGACGCTTTCCAAGCATCGTGGTGATGGCAACATTCTCCGCTAAGGACAGGATCTCACGGAGGGAGGCTGCTGCTTCGCTGTACATTTTCTCCAGCCGCACAGTCCTAGTTTGGCGACATGGCACTGCGTAATCTGACTCGAGAAATGCGATCAGATCGCGGAAGACTAACACGTCACATCTCTGGAAAAGACTGCCGTATTTAAAATAGCATGCATATGCATCAGTTATATTCTCAATTTAATTTACAGAGCAATCCCAGCAAAGTATTTAGGTTAACTCTATAAGAGACTAGGATTAGTGTGCGTCTGAAAGGGGGGGGAGGGGGGCATGCCATCACGATGGTGGCCCTCCATCCTGATGTCAGTCAGCCATCACGACGGACGATGACATCGTTCATCGGCACCTAGTAGGCAGTGTATTTTTCTTTGTTCCATTACCTCTAACCCCCGTACTATATATGGCCCCGTCCACACAAAGCCGATTTCATGGCGAAACCGCAAAGGTCTTGTACGGTTCAGCCTTCCGTCCACACGAAGCCGGCGAATCCGCTGACCGAAACCGCAAACTTCTGAAACCACCCTCGGAGGTGGTTTCAAATCTACCCGGTTTCGTTTTGGATTCGTGTGGATGCCTGAAACCGACTGAAACCGTAAACCATCGCCCCACCCCTCGACCCTCTAGCCAATAGAGTGGCGAAGTCACGCCCCTTCCGGTAGGGCTCATGGGACCTATGAGATCGAAAAATATGAATGGGTGTCAATGGAGAGAAAATAATTATTTTCTGGTCCCGGTCTTTATATGCCCTGGATTACACATATGTTGTTTGTGGATTTAAAGGATAATTTTATATGCAAAGAGTTCGACCGTTTATTGTGCAATTGTTCAGATAAAGGCTGTAGAGAAAACACAACGAGAAAGACTACACGGCTCGTATGTGACGTCACGCTCCCTGCGACTGGCGTGGAGAAGACCGACAATCTTCCCATCGGCATCACTGAAATTCTGCACGTGCCCCGACTTATAATGGTTTTCACCTCTTTCGATGCTTTTATCCTCCCCTTGGAAAAAGCGGTGAAGTGGGGCAGAGAGATCGCCATCTCTGTGCCGAGTTCCAAGGGCGGGTGTGGTGACGTATATCATATGCGTCGAGAGCAGCGAAGAGCTGTCACAAAGCGGCCTCACATAAAACCTAAAATTATCTAACTTCTTCACGAACATTTTTAGTTTTCTTTGCATGAAAAATTATCATTTAAATCCACAAACAACATATGTGTAATCCAGGGCATATAAAGACTGGGACCAGAAAATAAATATTTTCTCTCCATTGACACCCATTCATATTTTTCGATCTCATAGGTCCCATGAGCCCTACCGGAAGGGGCGTGACTTCGCCACTCTATGACTGTTAAGCCCGCGGAGTCTCAGAACTCACAACAACAAGGATTTCGAGCAAGGTACGTTTTATTACTCTGTTTTCTGGGAATAATTGACGTAAGCAGAAACCAGAAACCAGCCGTTTTTTCGTTTTTTCAAAAAAACGAAAATCAAAGTTTCCGTTCGTTTATTCGTTTTTTGGTTCTTCTTAAAGGTCCCATGACATGCTATTTTATGTATTCTTTAATATCGGTATTAGTGGGCAACTAACACAGTATTCAAAGACGTTCCCTAAATTCAGCCGTGGTGCAGAGTTACAGCCACTCCGAGCCAGTCGCACATTGAGCTTCCCCCAAATGCGCTGTTTCGGTGGGCGTGTCAAGGAGGAGGGTGGGGGTGTGGCCCTGAGCAGCTTGCAGCCACCATGCGCTCTGTTTACAGTGGATGTATCGCAATGGCGAGCCGCACACAGCCTTTAGCCGTGTTCTGTAAATATTCTAGAACACACGGGAGTCCTGGAGCTCTATATCTAAATATTATCATATAGCCTACACAGATATCTATATCATATAATATATATTATCACGGCCAAAAGCTGTGTGAGCCGATATTATGAATCTCAAACGACCGCGTTGGGTTCTCCGACGTTCCTGGTTCTTCAACGTCCACATCAATGTGAATGCACACACTGTAACGCAAGTGTTTCTTGTCGGTTCTTTGACGTGTCTTGTATTTCCACACTGTCGTGGGGGTTATCTGAGCCATGGTTGAGAAGGAATTGGGGGAAAGGAACTTTGATTTGACTCGCTGAAGTACATGAACTGCGACATGCCGCCGGTTGCCGCGAGGCACCATCGCCCGGCAGCGAGCAGCCGGCAGCAGGCAGCGCGCGGTTCAGTCGACTTCTGGTTGATGTGAAAGTGGAAGAACCAGAGACGTCGCAGAACCCGACAAAGTCGTTTGTGATTCATAATATCGTCTGGAGGCGCACACAATATGTTATATGATATAGATATCTATGTATATGATATTATTTAGATATAGAGCTCCAGGACTGTAACGTGTGTTGTACACTTCCTTGTTATTTGGATAACCGTTCTGCTGTTGGTGTGATGGCACATAACACGTCGGACTCTCGTATCTGGTATTTCTACAACGAGACTCGTATTGGGGGTTATCTCAGCCAAGGTTGAGAATGAATTGGGGGGAAGGAACTTTGGCTTTGACTCCCTCAAGAACATGAACCACGACATGGAGGAGAAAGGGATTGTTGGCGGCGAATGTCTCCCGCTTGAGCCCCGCTGAGGGACCACCGCCGGAGGCGGAGGTGCATAAGCGCTGCCCAGCAAAGATCCCTTTCTCCTCCTTGTCGTGGTTCATGTTCTTGAGGGAGTCAAAGCCAAAGTTCCTTCCCCCCAATTCATTCTCAACCTTGGCTGAGATAACCCCCAATACGAGTCTCGTTGTAGAAATACCAGATACGAGAGCGCCATCACACCAACAGCAGAACGGTTATCCAAATAACAAGGAAGTGTACAACACTTGCGTTACAGTCCTGGAGCTCTATATCTAAATAATATCATATAATACATAGATATCTATATCATATAACATATTGTGTGCGCCTCCAGACGATATTATGAATCACAAACGACTTTGTCGGGTTCTGCGACGTCTCTGGTTCTTCCACTTTCACATCAACCTGAAGTCGACTGAACCGCGCGCTGCCTGCGGCCGGCTGCCCGCTGCCGGGCGATGGTGCCTCGCGGCAACCGGCGGCATGTTGCAGTTCATGTACTTCAGCGAGTCAAACCAAAGTTCCTTTCCCCCAATTCCTTCTCAACCATGGCTTAGATAACCCCCACGACAGTCTCGTTGTGGAAATACAAGACACGTCAAAGAACCGACAAGAAACACTTGCGTTACAGTGTGTGTATTCACACACACACATGTGGCGCTCGCACGGTCGAGTCTCATTGGCGGGCCAACGTCTCTGGGCGGGCCAGGCAGAGTAAGGGGAGGAGCTGAGATTCCTCATGACGTCATGAGCACAGATTTCCAAATCAGCGCGCTTGAGCCTCCGTTTTTTCAAAGGCGAGCAGAACAGCTAGTGCTCGTTTTACACCAAACGCAAGTTTTAGCCACTGGGGGACCATAGGCAGGCTAGGGGAACTCATATTTATGTTAGAAAACCTCATAAATTGAGATTTTCATGTCATGGGACCTTTAACAAAACGGATTTACCACTCAATATCTTGTTTCCGCCGGTGGGCGGGTCCTCTTATTGGCTAGTGTGCTTCTTTGCCATTTGCTCTTCAAAATAAAAGTTCTTCCGTTTGATAATGTCGACAAAAATATTACTGTATTATAGACACTAGCAGACACAGAGGACCACACCACCCACAGTCAAGACTGACACGGCTTCAAATAACAATAATAGTATTCATAATCATTTGAAAATAAGAACTTCTGTAGTTATGATGACTTCAGTGCAGTTGATGTTTAGTCACAGTTAATACATGCTGAGTAGGCCGGAGGGCTTTACTACGACATCATTGTCCGGCTTTGAGCTTTGCGCTCTGTGCACGTTCACATCAAAGGAGCTGCGATCGCGGGCTGCTGATTTCCTCACAGCCTGAGTGCTATGAGGAATACAAGTGATCACAACACATTTCTGACAGCTGAACATTGCGCATCTGTTGACCTTTATCCATTTACAGTAAACTAATTATTTTTTCTTGTTGAAAGATATTTTATATTGTTTTCATATTATTATTTACTGATGGTGTTACTGTTTACAGAATGCGAGGGCGTGTTATATTGGAAGCGAGGCTGGGTGTGCCTATGAATATAGGCTACAGTGAGTTTTTTAAGGTGCTGTACAAGCAAATCATATCGTCTACTCTGTACAGTGACAAAGAGTACAGTAACCTACTTCATTCAATATCGAATAGGCTACTGTAGCCTACACTATGTACAAATGGTTTTGCTCTTTGCTCATGGTAGTTGTGACAGTCATTTTAACATGTCAGCAGGCAAGCTTCACTCATTCCAGGATGCATTATGCGTTGTCCTATAGCCTACTTGGAACATGTTTTGAAATGGATTTATAGTAGCCAATAGAAATTTGCTCATAACAGGCCAGCTGGATTGCAAAGCAAACTCTTTGTATTCCAGCTGGTTTTTTTGTGATGTTTTATGATGTTTCAAATGTTGCGTTGGTAATGTGATAGACAGCTTAGATGTTCTTAGATGTTTTGTTAACCTGATTCCTATCCCACTCTGTTTAAGTAAAAGTGTGCTACATGCTGCAAAATCTCTTTGCTTTAGTTTTTTACTTTTCTTTAATGTGTGTGGAAATTACTATAAATGATTTTAACTAGATCTCATGAATGGCCTAAACACATCAAATTTGTATATACCCTATACCGTTTGACTATAAGACCTCTATAAGAATCTCCTCTGTGCAACTATTCATGTAGTCAGTCAATGATCAAACTAGTAGTATGAATCTGAATTACAGTCCAAGTGGGTTAGGCAAGGCAAGGCAATTTTATTTTTATAGTCCGTTTTTACAAACAGTTTGTCTCAAAGGGCTTTACATAGCATGAGCATCATAACAACATCCTCTTCCCTTAAACCCTCACATCCACTGAGTAAAAACTCCCGGGAAAACCCTTTTAACAGGGGAAAAATTGCAGTTGGTTCCGAGGGATGGAGCTGTGGAGAATATGTGGAAACACAGAGAGACTGCGAGACGCAGGGGGGGGCTGTACTTAAATTTAGTTAGAGTGTCTGCCTCTCTGACCCATGGGGAGCCCAGTAACTGAATGCTCTACTTCCCAGTCTGTTTTTAGAGATACTGGGAGTCACTAACAGAGCTGCATTCTGGGAGCCAATACAAATATTTGATAAGTCATAATAATAATAATGACTCATTATTGTGCATTTAAAGATCTATATTATTACATTGCAGCATTATTTGGGGATGACAATACAAGACTTCCATGAATGTGCATTTGAAGGAGAGTTTGCTTTGTATTCCAGCTGGCAAATTTCTATAGGCTACTATAGATCCATTTAAAACACGTTCCAAGTAGGCTATAGGACAAAGCATTATACATCCTTGAATGAGTGAAGCTTGCCTGCTGACATGTTAAAATGACTGCCACAACTGCCATGAGCAAAGAGCAAAACCATCTGTACATAGTGTAGGCTACAGTAGCCTATTCAATATTGAATGAAGTAGGTTACTGTACACTTTGTCACTGTACAGAGTAGTCAATATGATTTGCTTGTACAGCACCTTAAAAAACTCACTGTAGCCTATATTCATAGGCACACCCAGCCTCGCTTTCAATATAACACACACTCGCATTCTGTAATCACTGTCAGTAAATAATAATATGAAAACAATATAAAATATCTTCCAGCAAGAAAAAATTATCTGTTTACTGTGGATAAAGGTCAACAGATGCGCAATGCAGGGCTCTCCATTTTTGAACTGAGTTCAGAGTGAGATTTTGTCGGGGGGGGAGGGGATATATTAATATGTAACTGCATACAAATTTGTTCAAAGACATGGTGACTAATGTATGATAGTAGGCATTATTGGCCCTTAACACTAATATTCAGAAACAACACTGCCTCAAAAGGATATTGGCCTAAGCAACACCAGTAGAGGCATATACTTTCCCTGAACTTTTAAACGTTGCAAACGTGCAAAAGATATATTATATTTACGCGGCATTCAGTCCAATGCTTAAAAATATATCTGTGGCATTCAGTAGGCCAATGCTGTGGTAAAGTGTGCAAAGTATGAGTATGAATATTTGATGGAGTATGAGTAAGTGTTCCCTTCTGTTACATAGATATAACTTTATCAATCCCCTGCAGGAGAAATGTGTTAATGTTTGTCCCTATAAAACAATAATGGTAAAAAAATATAATACAAAACATGACAGTAACTCTAAAGTCAAACCGTCCAATCTGAAGGCTTTACTTAACCACTCCCCCTACTCACTTCCACCAATGCAAAGCGAACAGAACTGAGTAGGGGAGGGCGTAGCCCAACTAGTTTGTGACAGACCCAGAGGAACGCAACGCAAATTAAATGTGAACATGTATTGAGGCTTTATTAAAATCCCGGACGATTTTGAAATTACACCCGGACGCATTTGATTCCTACCCTTCCACTGTCAAATAGCGGCGCAAGTTGTGTGGCGTGTGAGCGTGTGCATGGGTTGAATTGCGTGAGTCTCACGGAGAGCCCTGCGCAATGTGCAGCTGTCAGAAATGTGTTGTAATCACTTATTCCTCATAGCTCTCAGGCTGTGAGGAAATCAGCAGCCCGCGATCGCAGCTCCTTTGATGTGAACGCGTACAGAGCGCATAGTTCAGAGCCGGACAATGATGTCGTAGTAAAGCCCTCAGGTCTATTCTGTATTAACTGTGGCTAAACATCAACTGCACTGAAGTCATCATAACTTCATAAGTTCTCATTGTCAAATGATTATGAACACTATTATTGTTATTTGAAGCCGTGTCAGTCTTGACTGTGGGTGGTGTGGTCCTCTGTGTCTGCTAGTGTCTATAATACAGTAATATGTTTGTCGACATTATCAAACGGAAGAACTTTTATTATGAAGAGCACAGGGCAATGAAGCACGCTAGCCAATAAGAGGACCCGCCCACCGGCGGAAACCAGATATTGAGTGGTAAATTCGTTTCGCTCAGTAAGAACCAAAAAACGAATAAACGAACTGAAATATAGATTTTCGTTTTTTTGACAAAACGTAGAAACGAATAAACGAACTGAAATCTTGATTTTCATTTTCTTGTCAAAACGAAAAAACGAAAAAACGGCTTGTTTTCTGGTTTCTGCTTGCGTCAATTATTCCCAGAAAACAGAGTAATAAAACGTACCTTGCTCCTCGATTTCTGTAGCAGAAGCAGCACTCCTTATGGGCCTGGAATGTGTACTACAGCGTTTCTACAGATCTACCCGGTTTCGCTTGGCTTCGTCTTTACGGAGATACTGCAAAACCGGATAGATCGAAACCGTAACGGTTTCGCCTGTTTCGGCTTCGTGTGGACGGGGCCTAAGTCGCCGGATCCACTCCCCCCTCTGCGTTCCGGGACCTCCCACTTTACAAATTAAGCACTGATCGTAACTCGGTCAAATTGCAACCGTTTACCATCGTTCAAACCATTTAACAATTCTACACACTTGTATCTTCAATAATATCCAAACGAAATTACGATATAATTTACACTTTATTCAGAATCACAGTTTTAGTTTCATACCGGCTTCCTTTTCAGTTGCTCTCATTGATTAACGTTGACGCTTGAGCGTGAGGACGTTCAGCAGTGTTGCCAGATTGATGGTATTACCTGCTGGATTGGGCTTCTTTTGGAGGACGTTCAGGTAGTGTTGCCAGATTGATGGTATTACCTGCTGGATTGGGCTTCTTTTGGAGGACGTTCAGGTAGTGTTGCCAGATTGGGCTGTTTTTCCCACTCTATTGGACTACTTTTAATCGCACACCGGCTCGCTATTCTCTTAAAGACACACACACACACACACACACACACACACACACACACACACACACACACACACACACACACACACACACACACAGGGCCGTTGCACCAAATCCTGGGCCCTGTATACAAGAGGTACTGATGGGCCCCCTCCCCCCCCCCCCGAATTCCCCCTGTGCTGAATTGTTGAGGGGGGGGGGGGGGGGGGGGTAGAGAACAATAGGTAGGTGGTCAATGGAGGTAGGAGACGTGGCCGTGTGCGACTCCTAACACTATGGGCTGGTGGATAATTCAATTTTTTTTTTTTTTATTGCCATGGGCCCCCCCTCTGCCTTGGGGCCCCCCCAGGACTGCCTCACTTTCCCCCGCAGTCCGTCGGCCCTGCACACACACACACACACCTTCAGTGCAGGGCAATACATTTGACCTTTTACATTTCTGCATTTTTAGCAATGCTTTGCGCTTTTCATTCAGCTTTCACTTTACTTGTTTAGGCCTACATGTTTACATTGTTTACTCCATTTAGACTTTAACTTTTGTTCAAATCCCGTCACTTGATTTAAGCCATTTAACGTTTCTTGATGGCTTAATCTATGTGGCTTTTCTAAAAAATATTTTCAACCCCACTTTGTACTACAGCACTCATTTTCTACAGGAAATGCATTTTCGAGTATGCCATCGAGTAACTTCTGATGTAAGCTGATTAAATTGCTGCCTCTTTTGAATTCTCAATTGTCTTTATTTTATAAGAGGCCCATTCTGATTCATAACCTGAAATTTATTTGTATGTGCACAGCGTAATTTTGTATATATTCTTAGATTGGTAGACGACTGGTTGCCTGCTAGTTTGTTAGCTCGACGTTGCAAGCTGTGAAGGTATCTCCAGGGATAAATTAAATAAATAGCTACCTCCTTTGAATTGTCAACTCTCTATATTATATCAGAGGGTCTTAATGATGCATATACTGATCTTAATTTGTATGTGCGCAGCGTAATTATATATAATTTTATCTTCATAGAATACCGTTTTTCAGTCATTGCCTGCTATTAGTCTTCTCGATTTCGCCAGCTATGAATGTATCACTGCACCAGAAGTTAATTAGTGAATCTCTGACAACTTTTATTTAGTTAGTCATTGATGTAGGATTACTAGGATTATTAAGGTTGATTAATGACCGTTTTATTCAGGTTTAATCTGCTGAACCTGACGGTGTCAGCTGAGTACTGTGTGTCTGATGCTATAGCTAGTAGAAATAAGGTTGCTTTTGTTTAATTATACCCTTGAAAAGGCTGTATGAATACAAATTATTCCACACAAACAATACAAGCCATAATGAGCTTTAAAATGATATTACACAGATTAGTGTTTTTTTTTCATAATGTAAGCTTCTGTCCACGTGTGACATACATTCAAACATTCATACTAACAGGCCACTTATGTCCTTGGCGACTAGAGAGGCTTCCTTCTCATGTGAGGAGCCTAGGGAGGCGTCCGGCTAATACAAGGAGCCATTCATTCTCGTATCAATTCTAGAGATACAAGTGGTGACACATCACTGGTGTCTGAGAAAATCAGATGCTCAAGGCCAGAAAAACCAGTGTAATGCCCGCACATAGCCACAAGAGGTTAGCACCAAGCCATAAACCAAGTTCCAATGTCGACGCATAACCACAAGGGACCAGCACATACGGGTACCCAGGAGGCGGGGGCTCAGCACCAAGCTTAGCCAATCAGAGCACATTACGGAGGCCACGCCAGCCCAATATTAAAGTCACAACAGATAGAACAGCGGGGAAGAACGCTCCAGGCAGTGCATCCACGGATGCCCAGCTAAGCTTGCCTCCACGCGTGCCTAGACAATTCCTCTCCTTTTGCTTCATTGATATCATAGCGAACCTTTACCAAATAAAGGAGTTACAAGCGATCCTGACTCTGCAACCTTTTTCCAAAAGAACGTGGCACACCCCTACCCCAACTTGGCAGCAATTTGGCCATGTGTGGCGAAACTCATTGACCTCATCGCTATTCAAGGTCTTGTCCGATTATTTTCCCTCTGTTGCAGGTGGCTGCGGCGGCGGCTGGTAGGGGCTGTGGCGGCAGCTGCTGCTGATGGTGGATGCTGTTGGCTGTGGCTGCTGCTGGCGGCTGCTGTTCTTGGTGGCTTGAGCTGGCTGGTGCTGGCAAACACTGCTGCTGCTAGAGGTGATGGCTGCTTGAGCTGACTGGTGGTGGCAAGGCAAGGCAAGGCAAGGCAACTTTATTTATATAGCACTTTTCATACACAAGGCAGACTCAAAGTGCTTCGCATATAAACATTGTCATACAATAAAATAAAATAATAGATAAGTAAAAGAAAAACATATGCAAAGAAATGGGTGAAATAGAAAGTTAAAAAGGCATTTTATTATTAAAATAGAAAATAAAGGCAAAGTTAAAAAAGCTTTTTAGAAAGTGCAATGTATTTAAGATTTAGCAGAAAGCTATAGCAAACATAAAAGTCTTCAGTCTTGTTTTAAAGGTGCTCAGAGTTGGGGCAAGTCTTAAATCCTCTGGGAGTTTATTCCAGTTATTTGTTGCATAGTAACTAAATCCTGCTTTCCCATGTTTTGTGTTTACTCTGGGGATAATTAACAGATTGGTCTCAGAGCTTCTTAGTGGTCTAGAAGGCTGATGTAGTGGAAGCATATCAGTTAAATATTTTGGGCCTAAACCATGTAGGGATTTATAGGTAAGCAACATGATTTTAAAATCGATTCTCTGACCTACAGGAAGCCAATGTAATGATTGGTGTAATATGATCACATTTTTTGGTCTTTGTTAGAACTCTAGCAGCAGCATTCTGAACAAGCTGAAGCTTCCTCACAGTTTGTTTTGGGAGACCTGTAAGGAGACCATTGCAGTAATCAAGCTTACTAGTGATAAAGGCATGTACAAGTTTTTGTAAGTCTTCGGTGGACATGAGCCCTCTAAGTCTTGCTACATTTTTAAGGTGATAATATGCCAATTTTGTAACTGATTTGATGTGACTGTCAAAATGTAAATCTGAATCCATGATAACCCCTAGATTTCTGGCTTTGATTGAGGTTTTCAGGGACAGAGAGTGAAGGTGTTGGGTTACTTTAAGCCTTTCCGTTTTAGAACCAAATACCCAACCAAATAATTATCTCTGTTTTGTCCTCATTTAGTTGAAGGAAATTTCGGCACATCCATTCCTTCACTTGCTCAATGCACTGGCACAGCAGATCTATGGGCCGATAGTCATTTGGTGATAGCGATACATAGATTTGCGTGTCATCAGCATAGCAATTATGGTCAATATTGTTATTTTGCATGATTTGCCCTAGTGGGAGCATGTAGATGTTGAATAAAGAGGGTCCCAAGATCGAACCTTGTGGGACTCCACATGTCACGTTGGTTGATTCTGATACAAAGTCGCCAATGGAAACAAAGTAGTTCCTATTTTGTAGGTAGGACCTGAACCAATTTAAGACGGTGCCTGAAAGCCCCACCCAGTTTTCTAACCTTTCCAGAAGTAATGTATGGTCTACAGTGTCGAATGCAGCACTGAGGTCAAGTAGCATTAGTATTGAGGTTTTGCCAGAATCTGTGTTAAGACGGATGACGTTTACAACTTTAATAAGGGCGGTCTCCGTGCTGTGCAGGGGTCGAAATCCTGATTGGAAGGTGTCATAGCAACCCGTTGATGCCAGGAAGTGATTAAGTTGCTGGAGGACAACTTTCTCAATGATTTTACTTATGAAGGGTAGATTTGATATTGGTCTGTAATTGTTAATAATAGAGGCATCTAGGCTCCGCTTTTTTAAAAAGGGTTTAATAACTGCAGTTTTCAAAGCTTTTGGGAAATTGCCTGACTGGAGAGAGTTAACTATCTGCAATATGTCTACTGCTAGGCAGTCGAAAACATTCTTAAAGAGGTTGGTAGGTATAGTATCAAGGCAACAGGTGGATGGCTTTAGTTGTGTCACAGTTTCCACAAGATTTGGAGAGTCTATAACATTAAAGCATGCCATCCTTGCCACGTTATTTTTGCCTGAACAGGGTGGTAGTCCAACATTTTTGTTTGAAGTGGAGATAATGATGGCGCGTCTGATACCTTCAATTTGATCAATATAAAAAGCTGCAAACTCATTGCATTTCTGCGTGGAATGGAGATCAGGTGGAATTTCTGTTGGGGGGTTGGTCAGTCTGTCAACAGTTGCAAATAGGGTTTTTGCATTATTAGTGTTGGTTTTAATGATATTGGAGAAAAATGTTTCTGTAGCATTTTTTAAGTCTAAATTGTAGGCACGGAGGCTCTCTTTATAGATATTATGGTGGATATGAAGTTTTGTTTTACGCCAGATGCGTTCAACCTTCCTGCATTCTTTTTTCTGTGCTGTTACAGAAGCAGCTTTTCTCCAGGGTGCCTTTTGCTTTCCAGAAATCGTTTTAACCTTATAAGGTGCAGGATGGCGAAGGATGGTAGTGTCGACTTCTGCTGCTAGTGGTGGCGGCTTGTGCTGGCGACAGCTGTTGGTGGTGGCGACTGTTGTCTTTCCTTTCGACCTGAAGCACTTTGCTATCCTTAACCTCTGCCTGATGAAGCCTGAAGTATTTTGTTTGTTTTTGAAAAACTTATTGTATTCCCACCTGTTCCTTCACTTTGTTCTTGTTTTTCAAGTTCGATATACACGCACACCTGTTCACACATTTGTTGTTCTTGTTCCAGAAATGAATAACTTTGTTTTATTAATTGATGCCCCCTGGCTCTACTTTGCTGTTCTTGTTCACTTACTGTATGTTTGCTTTGTTGTTCTTATTCATACTTGTTCCCACTTTTTGGTTCCACAAACCTCAGCCTGATACATGTGGAGAGGATTCTTTTCTAAACACTCCAGCTTTACATGCTGCATCCTCCTTTGCAGCGTGCAGATGTTAGGCAGTGGAATCTGCATTTGCTGGAGGATTTTATAACCAGTGGTCAATGGTAACACTTATGTATACACATTATTCATCCCTGTTCCTTCACTTGGTTCTTGTTTTTCCAGTTGGATACACACACATTCTTGTTGTGCTACTCATTTAGTCTTAAAAGTCTTAAAAGTATCATGGTTGTGCGGTCAGTTCCTGCCTCATCCAAGTAGTTGGCTGGACGCTAAATGCTAAATGGACTGTTGCTAATCTGCTTTCTCAAATCGCTCTTTCACCATGGGTAAATGAATCTGAATTAGAAGCAAAATCAATGAAATCCAATAGTCCAGTTGCGCAAAAAATAACATCCTGAATCGTCTTTGATTTCATAACAGATGTAGTAAGGTAAAAGTTAAGGTTAAGCCGCTAAAGCCAGTAGCCTATTGCTACCCATGCTAACACGAATGTGAAGCTTTCCCTCAAACTTAAAATCGTATCTAAGTAGCTCTCAGATGTCACCCTACCACTCCAAATGTAAAACACATTAACAAATATGCAATAATGCATTACAGTCAACAAAAGAACTTGGGTATGTGTTTTTTTATTTATATTTATCATTCAATATTGCAATCGCTGCTGTCAGTCCCATAGAAGAAAATGGCAGCGCGGCGTGTTTGGAACTATACAGGCTTACATGAACCACGTGACCACCCCAAGGGCGAGACAGAGTGTCGCAACTCTTCTCACGCTTCGGCTTTGATGTAACCCATTCAGACTTTAGACTACTCTAGGGCTTCACTTTCCTGATTGGTTCAGGGAAGCAATCCTGCCTGTTAAACACAGCAGCATGGAACACCTCACTTCTCAATGGCACCCTCTTGATGGATGGAGCATAAAAGGAGGGGACTGTTGTTGTTTGGTTAGTTGAAAAATCTGGCTCTCATCACATATTTTCTGCTCTCTCTCTCTCTCTCTCTCTCTCTCTCTCTCTCTCTCTCTCTCTCTCTCTCTCTCTCTCTCTCTCTCTCTCTCTCTCTCTCTCTCTCTCTCTCTCTCTACAGCACCTAGAAAGGGGAACCTTCACGCTCGCTTTACGGGATTTGCGTTCTCCATCTCAAATTTGGCAAAATTACATTAAAGGCCAAATCTAGTTCATGTTGCAGACCCATGTATTTAAACAATAAGAATACTCTCCTAGTAAAAAATATCCTCTTTTTGCATCAAATACTGTATATAATATATCAGAATCATCTTTGGATGGTCTTTAGAACGCAAGTCTTGGTCTTACAAGATGTCAGTATAAATTGAGTGAACCAAGGAGACCCAAGTAGTGATCACTACTTGGGTGATCACTAGTAGTGATCACTCGTAGTGATCACTACTTGGGTCTTGGCTTTTCAGTTGTAACGAAATTAACCTCCCTGACTTGAGGCCAGCATGAAGCTCATATAACTTCAGGTATAATAAAATATATGTATTCTGGTCCTAGATGCAGGCTGGATTGATCAGTCTACCAGCTTGAGCAAATGTTGCTCATCCATCATGCATCTAAGTGGACACTTCCGCTAGTAAAACACAGGAAAAGGCAGATTTAAATTTTTCTTGTAATGGCTAGCCACACTGATATATGGTGGCATGATATCATCCCTTTAAAGGATTCACAAACAGTCCAAAATATGGATTCAGTAGACATGGAAGGCCCAAAGACGTACAGCACCCCAGAACGAGCCTCATCTTTGACACTCTCCGGTGTGGTTGCAGATCTTCATCGTCTTGATGAGGATTCTTTTTTAAGATAGATGGCCATATTAATCTACGATTTAAAAAATGACGCATTAGTATGCAAGGACAAATTAGTGTGGACAAAATAATCAAATAAATGCACAGAAATTTTGTTTGTTTAGGCGTCCATCCTCGTATGTAAGTTAAAGGTAGGAATGTCTATCAAATGCATGAACCTTTTTCCATAGCTGGTTCTCTTTTAATATAGTTAGAAACCCCGTTGCTAGGATACTTTGTTTGTGGTTTATGTTTGGGCCTCGCGAAGTGAGATACGTTAGTCAGTTTTAGTGATGGATTTAATGATTGATTCAGTCTGCGTCGGTCCGTTCGCCATGAAGAGACGTTCAGAATCGTTTGTTCGTTCGTTGAGTCGAGTTTCCGGTAGCGGTGGATCTAATCATGCAATGCACGGTTCTCAGCTGATGGTGCGTTCCTCAATCCTCGGACGCCAGACTTCCGATTCGAAAGTCAAAGATCTCCCAGATTTCTTGCAGCATTTCTTGGAGGCACGCCCCCTTTTTGTCTTCATCTTTCGGAATTCTGAGAGTAGACCGAGAGCAGGGATGACGCTCTCAACCAAATGCTTGCGCCCGTGAAGAGATTTATTTTCTTTGTATTTATACCACGTTGTTCATTTTAATGTCGATTTGAAATGCTCTGACACACTTGATTACATTGCTAGGCTGGCGTCCAAGGATTCAGGAGCACACCATGAGTCAGTCAGGCTCAGCTCCTCCCTCGTTCTCATTCTCAAACGATCGTGGAAGTCGGCCATCAATCAACACCACATTACAACTTTAACCAAACGCAGCAGGATGGGGGGCTGTAGTGGATTATTGGATATTTAACATATCAGCAAGATAATTAATTTAGCAATGATGGTGGGGGTCCCGGATGGAGAACAAACCATGAAAGAACGAGTATTATATTTGATTAATCTGGCATGACACAGAAAATAGAAAGATAGCATGCATTTACCATTTTACTAATATTGAATCTTATTATCGTACGCTCGCTCACTAAGCCTCTTCAGTCTTCACCACTCAGTCAGTGAATGATCAGCGAGTCAGCGACTGCTTTGTGGTATGGTCGTCTCGTGCTAGGTATGACTCGGAGAGTGGTAAATGTTCAACACGTGGTTTATTCTAACAGAGACACAAGGTAAACAGGCTTGCGTTCTAAATATTTTGGGAGTGGGTGGAATGGTAAATAAGCCACGCATACATGTTCTAGTTTAACCAGGTAAACCTTTGGTCTGTCTTGGCTTAAACGGAAATGGCAAAGTGGCCATGTTTGTAGTCTTTAACTTATCTGCAAAATCATTAAAACCTTATACAGTGTGATTGGAATGTCATTTTTTACTTTGTTTCCACACTGTGTCCCACAATGTACATTACGTTTAACACACACATTACACCTATCAACATGCTGACAAAGGGACCATAATGGAAATAAGCCCATGGGCTTTTTTGTGTCCTCCTTTTGAAATGATGTACATTTTGTACACTTACCTTTGTACATGTGTGTCAATAAAGAACAATCAATCATATGGTGTTGTCCATTATGTGGTGAAGAAATCATTCATAACTGTGGTTAGCTTGAAACATCAGAAATAGCATAGACTAAAATAATTTACATCACGACTAATGAGGAGTCGAGTCTGAGAACGATGTCGTTGTTGTTAAAGATTCGTTCGGTCGAGAATGACCCATCACTAGTCAGTTTCTGTGGAGTTACCAACTTACTATACCTACCGTTCTGAATTGATGAAAGTGAGTTGGTTGAATTAACCGTGGCTTATACACTGACTCCGCCTCTAATCTATAGATAATATAGATTATATTATAATCGTTTTATTCTACCTTCTACAACGTAGGTTTCACCCCACTCTGTCCGTAGGCGGAATCAAACGTTTAGCTCCGCCCACATTTAGCCCAACCCCGATCTGCGTGCTGTAGTCAGGTGCAATTGGCCGGCGGCGCGCGGAGAAGTTTGACAGCGCGGAGCTCGCGCATCGTTGCCACCAAGAGCTGAACACGTGACCATCCCCGCCTGAAGCCCGCGGAACAACCCGTCGTTAACCAGAGTTACAGGACGATACCGTCAGGTTTTGGATATTACTTTAAACAAGAACAACGTTGTAGTTGGACCGAGTCTCCATGGAGATCGTTCAGGTGGGTCTTTGGGCTTAACGTTGACTTGTTTTTGACAGAACCTGTTAGCATTTCCTTAGCATTTCGTTAGCGAGATAAGGGCTAACAAGGGCAGGGCCACTCCAAACAAGGTGAACGACAGGTAGCTTGGTGTACCGGATATATGCTATACATATGTTGCTCTCCTTAATTGATTCAACAATGTTTCCACTTTATCCCCCTCCTCGTCCTGTGTAGAGAGCTGTGTCGGGCTTCGCTCTGGACCTGGGACCCATCAAGGAGCCCCTGGGGTTCATCCGAGTCCTGGAATGGGTAAGAACATCAACACGTCACTCGTCTGGTTAACCTCTTTATCCTGATGGGTCTCCACCACGTTAACGTGGTAATGTGATGCACTTCGAACAAGGCCAGCACCAGGGCTATCGTCTTCGTATTGTGCATGCGTGTTTAAAGTGAGGTGCAGCAGGCCTGCATAGTACTCCCAAGAGTAAGTAAGTAAGTAGATACTTTATCCAGTAGCAATAGACAGTACAGTCGACAAACAACAAAATGGACAAAGAGTAAAAGTCAATAGAAAGTGAGCAATATTGCACATAATTAAAAAATCCATACAGAAAATAGCCAGAGGTAGATATAAAAATAGATAAATAAAATGCAATTGCACATGAGAGAGAGAGAGAGAGAGAGAGAGGAGAGACCAGAGAGAGGAGAGAGAGAGAGAGACCAGAGAGAGAGGAGAGACCAGAGAGAGGAGAGAGACCGAGAGACCCCTACGGTTCAATGTGTAAGAAGAAGGCGTACTTTAACGCCACATTATCTGGTCAAGGGGACAGAAAGGTGCCTGTGTCATTGTCTGTTAAATGGCATTGAATACACATGTTCAACATACAGTAAGTGCAGCTTAACATCTAAGGTTAGTAAGATGTTTCACTTATTACGTAGCTATACTTCGGAATAACCTTGCATTGACTTTGCAGGAAATAAAGACATTTTTCGAGGACCAAATACCAACTCAAAACGTAGTACATGCAGCAGATGGCTTTATGGCTGTAGTAACGTGAAGTGAGGTCTGTGAGGTTTACTTGGCTGCTGTGCAGACTAAGGCCACATGCCAAAACATAAATAGCATGGAACTGTGAATACTCTGGCACAATTAACATCAACACATTCTTGGTATTGCTACTGCATGAACCGAGTGTTATTCATCTTTGAAAGTACGTTCGCTAGTTCATTGAATGGTGTCAACCTTCAGTCCCCTTCACTGATCTAGAGCTCTATCAACTTTTATGCCGAGCTGTATGGGGAAGTCAGCAGTATACTGTGTGTGTCTAAGGCGTATTCAGTTGGAGTGAACTGAAGGACCTGATCTACTTAGTAAATGATAAAGTGCAGTGTACATGGTCTAGTCTTTTCCTTAGTTTATTATAGACCTAGTGCCCCTCCCCGCTAGGGCTGCTCGATTATGGAGAAAATCATAATCACGATTATTTTGGTCAATATTGAATTCACAATTTTTTTTAGTTTGAAAACATGATGTATTTATGTCTCTCCCAATAACACTTAGTAACTGAGAACTTTGAAATTTCGCCTTAAAAAAGTGTACAAAATTGTCAAAATGAAAATGTTCAAATCGAAAATAATGTAAAATGAAAATAAATAATTGAACTCGATTATAGTAGTTTTGTTATTGTTTGACGCTAAAATCGAATTCGAAATTCGATTAATCGGCCAGCCCTACTCACTGCTTTAACAGCAGAGGTAGTCCTTGGCTCGACGATGGTCACTTTCTATAGCCATAAAGTGTGGCTGGCAGCGGTGTCATGGAGCTGAATAGGGGGGGATGGGAGAGGCCCGACGTTCCTGGGTAAACAATGTAGGTGGTCCTTCTGACTCTTATTTACCTAAGGTGTGAAGCGATCAGTTAAGAGGCGTCATTTTTTTTAAATGTCAATTTGGGTTGAAACCTGTTCATAAACACGCATAATCAATATCAACATTACAATAACATGGTTATCTAGCAGAAACTTTTATTCAAAACGACTTTCAGATGAGGCTGAGATCAATCAAAGCATACAACAACTATTGATTATTCAGATCCAAAGGAGGGCAGCTCTAGTAATAAAACGCCTACTGTTATCCAAATGTAACCTGAGATTAGCATTTAAGAAGAGTTTGTGTGTTTTTAAATGTTAATTAGTTCCCAGTGGTTGAAATACAGTAGATATGGGAGAGTGCGTTCATTTATTTGTAAAAGGTGAGCTACACCAATGAACTGCTAACTAATTATATTGTTTGGTGGAAATTAATTGATATAGAGAGCACTAACAAGTTGATCTTCCAGCGAGTTTCAAACCTAACCTGATTAATGTATTTGCATTAGGTACGCACCGATTGTGAAATTCTGGGCCGATACCGATGTTTAAAATAACAATTTGGCCGATAGCCGATGTTTTTCGTTGTTGTTATTTATTCCCCCTTTTGTGCCAGGGAAACAAACCCTAACCCCCCACGCATGCACGCTGACACGCACCTCGTATACACGCTCACACAATGACACAGGGATAGGCTTTTATGATTTGTATAAAATCCATCTGTTTATTTAAACAACTGCGCCAAAAATTACTTCACACGGTGTGCGTAGTAATTTTACTATTTATGTGTTAACCGCATTCGGAGTGTTGATCAGCTGAGAAATAGTCCACCAAGGACGTTGACGTCGCTTAGCAACCGAGGACGATTGCGGAGTGATACTACAGAAAAAAAAAGCTGCCCGCTTGCATGTGTGGTTGTTTACAAACCACACATGTGGTTTGTTTACAAACACATGTGGTTTGTTTACAAACCACACATGTCTCGAAGAAAGATCAGCGATATGCAGTTTGTAAGACATGTTCCAGTGACATTTCAGGAGGAGGAAGCATTAAACATGTAAACATCAGCCACTGCCATCGGTGAATGTCATCTTATTTTCCGATAGGCCGATGGCAGTCAACAACGCCAATATCGGCCGTTACCGATGTTCGTCCGATACATCGGTGCATCCTTACTTTGCATAGCTTATAAGGCAGAGAATTAGTACACAGTGTCTAACCGGTGCTGGCTACGCCTGGTGGTGTGTCTCAGTCACACCCATTGTGGTTTTATGCAGATTTAGGTTCAGTACTGGTATTTGTTTGAATATTGATCAAATACTTTATCAGTTTATAATATATATATGTATATATATTTTCTTGGATGGCATCCTTTATTTTAATTTTCCTACACAATTACCAATCATAGTCATCAAAGCCATATTATTTTAAGACGGTTCTGCTAATTAATTAATTGTTCAAATTCTGTTATCAACTTCATCGTATTTGACCACACCCACCAGTTGGTTTTCTTCATTGTTTTACTGAATAAAACCATAGGCTGAATGTCGTGGGCACGATGAGAGACCTCATCACATTTTGAAACAATAGGTAAAATCAAAATCACTTTAGGTACCTGACCAACAACAACTACAAAGGACTGTTCCCATGCTCGGTAGTCATGAACAATTATCCTCAGACTGGGCTTTCTCCTAATCTTCCAGGTGAAATATGATGGAATCTCTGTGATCTTCCTGCGGTTTCTTATCTCTCATGCCCTTCTTTGTTTACACTTATTGGAAGGACACAGTGGAAAATATCTTGATCAGTGAGAGTCTGGGTGTGATAAGTATCGGCCAGAACAGGGGTTGGCTAGGAGAAGATTAGGCATGCTTAATTTTTAGGCAAGGAGACGTTAGGCCAGGGGAAGGAAAGGCCATAAGAAGGGCAGGGTAGGAGAAGAAATGGCTAGGAGAAGGGGTAGCTAGGGAAAGACCTGAGGAAGGCAGGCTAGGAAGAAGGCAGGCTAGGAAGAAGGCAGGGTGGAAGAAGGCAGGCTAGGAAGAAGGCAGGGTGGAAGAAGGCAGGCTAGGAAGAAGGCAGGGTGGAAGAAGGCAGGCTAGGAAGAAGGCAGGCTAGGAAGAAGGCAGGGTGGAAGAAGGCAGGCTAGGAAGAAGGCAGGCTAGGAAGAAGGCAGGCTAGGAAGAAGGCAGGCTAGGAAGAAGGCAGGCTCGGAAGAAGGCAGGCTAGGAGGAAGGCAGGCTAGGAGGAAGGCAGGCTAGGAGGAAGGCAGGCTAGAAGGAAGGCAGGCTAGAAGGAAGGCAGGCTAGGAAGAAGGGTAGGCTAGGAAGAAGGGTAGGCTAGGAGAAGGGAATTCCCAACTGCTGGCCCCGTTTGTTAGCTAACTGCTCCTTATGACCTGCAGAACGTGCTTGGGCAGATGTTGGTGTGGGATGTGAACAATGGGTATGATTCTGCATAGGAAGTTGGGAAGCAGCAGAAATCACATGACTCTATTTAACGCTGCTTGCTAAGGAAAAGGCCTTTTTAGGGAAAGTGTCGTCCTTTGTCTGAATGAATCCTGTTTCAAACTCAGAAGTCTCCATTACTTATTCAATTATTACCCCTGTGTGTGCGCACACACACGCACGCACACACGCACACACACACGTATATGTATATATATATATATTCTTTAGCATCCTTTGTCACACTAATCCAAAAGTCGGATAACACTAGCTTTTTTGAAGATGGAAGATGGAAGCCACATCTTTTTTGTCCTACATTCATGGGATCATTTTCATAAATCAGCCCATGTCTTGAGCCCCTGCTACGACCCCCTGCACTCAGCTGAAACCGTTCACGTGGTGGGCGTGGGTGGGGTGGGCACGGCAGATGGTTGAGAGAATCTTCACCCACCATCCAGCTGGCCCGGCAGCCTCGACAGAGGAGCTCTAGTTGAAATCCTGCATTGCCAAAGAGCAGATACTCATACCAATGCCTTTCTGTTTCCTGCCTTTCAAAAATAGGAAGGGGAATCAACAGATACCCCATCTGAATAACCTAGACCCACCCCACGATGAATCAAAACTCATATGTAACCAAGTGCTATAAAAAGTCTGCCTGGACTCACCCAAACATGAAACCCAATCTATGCCAAGGCCATTTCATAGTGGGCCTGGATGTGTCTAACCCTGGTGCTCACTGGTGCCACACGGAGCCAATGACAAACGGAACATGCTTCACCAGAAAATGGTGCTTCCTGCAGTTGGATTTGAGTCCAACACTAATTGAAACGATCGAATATCCTTCTCAAAGTAGCTTTCAGTGTCTGATCTTATTAAAGACTAGAACTGACTGAAGATCACTATAAGTTGGTTTGTTTTCTTTGCATGCTTGTGTATTTTGAAGCCCAAAGTTTAGCTTGAGTAAGATGTTCTTCTGTCTGTTAGCCCGTATCTGGTCAGCCCAGCCTTGTTTGCTCTCTCAGCAGTCCTGAGGGAGGGCATTTCCTCTCGGGAAACAGGATGTTGAAGAAGGCATTCACAGCGCAGGGAGACCTGGTTATATTTCAGAGTGGGGGGGGGGGGGGGGGGGGGTTAAGCAACAGGGCATTGATGCTGTCTCATTTTTTTTGTGTAACTTGCTTTAAACAAAAAACCAGAGCAGGCTATTTGCATTGTATTGGAATACTCAGTCACTCAATCTACATCTTTTATACACAGATTTAATCAGTAAACATAATTGTAATGTACTTAATCTTCACTGATCTTTTGTTGTTAGAATATTGTATAAGCTTTGCCTTGATTCTAATGTTCTTCTGTCATGTTTTTATGTGTACAGGTGTTCACCATATTTGCGTTCGCCACGGCAGGGGGCTATTCGGGGAGCACCCACTTTACGGTCAAATGCCCGGATAAGCCAATGGAAGTCAAGCCCAAGTTCTGGTACCCTTTCAGGTAGATTAATGGTTAACGCCTCACGTGTTTGTTTTTTTGTATGGTCTCTGTTATAGGGAGCTCAGCGATCACCAGCAATTTCTCCACTTTCTAGTTTCCCAAGGAAACAATGCAGGTTCATGGTGATCGGTTCAATTTAGTGTGTGTCTAGATGCTAACCTAGACACAGATGTTTAGTAGTTACAATGGCTTCAGTATACCATGGAGGACTTGACAATCGTATAATATGCAAAGAGCATTTCACCGTGGATTGAAAAGTGTACTACTCGGCTGGCCAATAAATATACGACGGATTGTTCTTCATTGCGCATGTATTTAAACCATAATCTGCTGTCCTCTATACGACCCAATGTCCCAATGACATGCTTTTCACTTTGTTCTTTTGCATCCATTGGAAACAAAAGTAAGTAAATCCTGGTGAGTGTGGCACTCCCACTGTCTCCTGTCGCTCATCATTGTGAGGGAGTCTGAGTGCGACATGAACAAAATAAGAAATAGGACCATAAGGGATGTACTGTGCTGCTGATACGATGACGAGCATCTGTGTCAACCGACCAATCAAAATGTATTGTTATTATTAGTCTATTGAGCATGTTTATTAACATATTCCACATTACCCAGTTAATATGCGTAGCATGGATGCCAAATACGTAGAAGTGGCATTTCTTTCATTAGTCAAATGCATGGCTCTTAGTACTATAGTATCCTAGCTGGGGATAAAGTGTCTGATCCCCAATACGAAGTGTGATCAAGCCAGTTGGTGTCCTTGCTCCCCACATCTATTACCTCTAAATCAATCCCCCTATCCCACTTTCCTTTTCTCCCCAGGTTGGCCGACAGTTCCTACCGCATGCCAACATGCAATAGCACCCAAGTGGAAGTAACGTACCTCCAGGGTGACTTCCGCTCCTCTGCCGAGTTCTTTGTGAGCGTGGGGGTGTTTGCCTTCCTGTACTGCACCGTCACGCTGGTCCTCTACCTGGGCTACCAGCATGTGTACCGGCAGACCAGTCGCGGACCCCTCGCCGTGAGTGCTGGGGGGATACTTTAGGACATTGGCATTTGTAATATGATGATGAAATGGAAAATGGTTTTAATAAACTGTAATTTTTATGACATGATTATCAATAATGATCACTATTCAGTGGGTTGTGGAGAACAATGCACCCCAAGTGCACTGGTAGTAGATATGATGGGACTTGTCCGGGATACGAGGACTGGGTTCGGTTCTCAACTTGATTTAGTTGCTTAACAAATTGTGATTTGAAATAGTAACGTGTGATTAAATCCTTGTCTTTGTGTTGAAGCAGTTTATTTTGTCAATCATCTTTCTAGATCTTGATTCGCAGCTTAGTTTCTTACGATCTTTAAATGGAGAGTTTGCTTTTAATGTGTGTGAGACTTCCTATCAATAAAATGGGACTGAATAAGAGTCATTGGTGCCATTGAATATTGTTGTTTCAGATATTGTGTAATATCTGAAATGGATTTATTCATTAATTGGAGTTGCCCTGCAAATGATCCAAAATGCTCCGGAATTGAATACACCGAAGCTAAGCTGCGAATAGATCTTGATTCGCAGCTTAGTTTCTTAAGATCTTTAAGTAGAGAGTTTGCTTGCTTGCTTGATTGATGAAATGATTTATTTGTGTATTAAGTTGATCATGTTTGGACCGTTTTCTAGTCCTGTAGAGGCAGTGGGGTTTTCTTTGGTTGGTGCGGTGTTCACTCAGTCGCGTGCTCTCCTCTCAGGACCTGGTGGTGACCGGTGTGTTTGCCTTCCTTTGGCTGGTGTCCTCGTCAGCCTGGGGCAAGGGGCTCACAGACATCAAGTTTGCTACCAACCCAGACCACCTGATGGGCAGCCTCAAGGAAGAGCATACCGTGGAGGCATACGCCTCCATGGGCCGTCTCAACGCTTCTGTGGTACGTACACTCAAACATCTACATTCCTGAGGCTCCATTCACACTGTAAACCTTGGTGCTGAATTTCGATATATTGCTCAGACCCGCAAATATAAGATTCCAGTGTGAACTGGTCACAGTCCGAAACGACCAGCATGCAGAGAAGAAGAACACTAACAAAGATCTTACAAACGGAAGTGGCCATGGAGGTCACTGAGGTCAGAATTTATGATTTAGTTTATCAGTGGCTGTGCAGTAGTGTTGACATGGTGGGGACATCTTCACACTGGTGGATGTTCCTCTGAGGCCCCGTCCACACAAAGCCGATTTCATGGCGAAACCGCAAAGGTCTTGTACGGTTCGGCCTTCCGTCCACACGAAGCCGGCGAATCCGCTGAGCGAAACCGTAAACTTCTGAAACCACCCTCGGAGGTGGTTTAAAATCT
Source organism: Gadus macrocephalus (assembly GCF_031168955.1). Lineage (NCBI taxonomy): Eukaryota > Metazoa > Chordata > Actinopteri > Gadiformes > Gadidae > Gadus > Gadus macrocephalus. The sequence goes on along the minus strand of NC_082382.1, from coordinate 1,936,814 downwards.
ACCCGGTTTCGTTATTTTTCTTCTGGATTTCTGTAGCAGAAGCAGCGCCCCTTATGGGCCTGGAATGTGTACTACAGCGTTTCTACAGATCTACCCGGTTTCGCTTGACTCCGTCTTTACGGAGATACTCCGAAACCGGATAGATCGAAACCGTAACGGTTTCGCCTGTTTCGGCTTCCAGTGGACGGGGCCTGAGAACACAGCGGTTACCACCAAAGGGAAATTTCAGTCAGTCAGAGTCTGCGAACACCACTGCTCCAGAATTGCTTTTTTATCAACTGATGGTATTCGGTGGGGGTTAAGTTCGTTGTAACATGTTATTTTAGTATCTCAATAAGCAAATGTAGAATATCCCGTAGGATTACAACCCACGCCAACTTTAGGATAGTTTTTAAGTAACCTTGATGTTCATGAGCGTTATAATGAGCGATGTTGTATATGGAAGGCATCACACACTGTTGGGTTAGACTGAGCTTAACTCTTACTCTGACCGCTCCGCACAACCACACATACTCTGTAGCGTTATACTGAGAAGCCCATCCCCCTCTCGGACACGATTATCAAAATCAACGGCCGTTCAGAATGAGCTCTGCAGGTCCGCACACTAAAGACTCTTTTAGTGTTGACTTGTTTGAGATTATCTTTTCTTTTCATCACTTCCCTTGAATGTGGTTTGTATCTCTTGACTCTTGTTCTGCTGCGGGGATGTGGGTTCTTTGTACCGCTCCTTCATTTTTATTTTTGTATTTGTCGAGCAATTGTGTACAGTGTCAGAGTGGCAGTGTCAGAATGACATTAAACACCGGCGTAAAGTAAATTAGGGATGGGAACAATGGAGGGTAATATCTATTGATAGACTTTTTTTATTTTATTTGTGCCCACTGCGTTTTGATTCTGTGTTTGTTCACGGACTTGGAGCCTAAGAGGCTTTTACGTACATTCATCGGAAATGGAGAACTTCATTTTGAACCAGAAGGGATGGCTTCGTTCCAATCGGTCAAACAACACCCCCTCCTACACCTACCCACGTGATACCCATTCGATTTACAACTCGCATAAAAAAATGTCAACATTCAACCTGGGTTCTTGGCAAACTGGAAACATCCTTCAATACAAATTGAGCATTATTTCAATCCCAGAGCGTGTCGGCCCACGTGCATTATGACAGCCACAGTTCTTGATTCCAACCACCACCAGCATCTCACAGAACAGGGTTTGGTGAACAAGATGGTCACTTGTGATGGAACCATTTTGTTGCTCTTGCCTAATATTGTTCCATGATTTGGTTCTACAGTTTGACAACTGCTGAACCAGCACGTTTAGGTCACTCTTTATGCCTCAGGATGCCCTCTTTCTGAAGTCGACTTGAATGATGAGCACCGTTATGAATAGTATGTTATGTGGTCTGCTAAATGAGCCGTAATGTGTCCACCAGGGACAGAAAGAAACGGGGGCACTGGGCATTTAGCAGATAGAAAGATTCAAATAGTTAAGTTGTTCAACTTTTAAATGGGACTGAATATGAGTCATTGGTGCGATTGAATCTTGTTCTCTGAAATGGATTTATCTCCTGTCATTAAATGGAGTTGCCCTGCAAATGATCCAAAATACTCTGATATTGAATACACCGGGGGTGAAAAAAAACCTTTCCAAAACCACTTACATTTCCTACCCGGGGGCCTCATGTACTAGGACAAAAAAAATCTGGATGTATCAATCCTTGCGGAAGCATAATTTCACGCAGATTCTCTTTGTGCATCCCAATTAACGTAAAATTGAGCGCACATGCACAAGCCCGACTCTCCATCTCCTCCCTCATTTTATATGCTAATTAGGATAGATAGGCCTGCAGTAGTGCCCTCGTTAGGAGAAAAGAGGAAATGGGGAAAGGAAGAAAAAAATAAACGTTACTGAATGCGAGTTGGAGGTGTTGACTTCGGAGGTAGATGGCAGAAATAAGATCTTGTTTGCCTCCGGAATCAGCACCAAAACCCCAAAACTAGCTTGACAGAAAAATAATTAGTAAAGGGCTGCGCATTGTTTTGTCCGGGGTCTTGGTCGTCTGGAAGGTTCATCCCCTTGCAGAATGGCACGCCGTGCCTGTGTGCAACATTGTGCAGAACCCCACATGCCCGCACAATGCGGCACACCTTTTCAGGGTGATGGAGCAGTATCCCCCAGCTCAGCGCCACCGGCTTTTCAGCTTCACTATCGCTCTTTCCACGAGTGCGTGCTGATGATAGGTTGTTCCCATTCACCCAAGGTGTCAATAATATGTACATAATTAAAAATTGACAGACTGGTTCATTGATGGATCGATTTTAAGTAACAATGGCTTGTGCTTAGTCCACGCAACATCAAATAATAATATTGCAGTCAAGCATTTCACAACAAATGCGTGAAGAGAGATCCATCAGCCCAGATGTCATGCTTGCTCCTGAAAATATGTAACGTTTAATAAACAAGTCATCACTGAAAATAATATTGCTGAGGCTTCCAATTTCCCATTAATTCCAATATTGATAATATAGTTTTATGGGTCTGTTTAAGTTTAGCCTAATATCAACAGTGTCACATGCGTAGTGCATGGAAGTGCATTTAAGGTCACGCATCCCGACGTTCAAATCCACTTTCAACTAGCCTCATATTGCAATATTATTTCATGACTCTTGATTGAGTAGGCCTAATGTTGTTGACTTGCAGTGCCTCTATGGTTTTAATAAACTGTAATTTTTATGACATGATTATCAATAATGATCACTATTCAGTGGGTTGTGGAGAACAATGCACCCCAAGTGCACTGGTAGTAGATATGATGGGACTTGTCCGGGATACGAGGACTGGGTTCGGTTCTCAACTTGATTTAGTTGCTTAACAAATTGTGATTTGAAATAGTAACGTGTGATTAAATCCTTACAATATAGTTTTATGGGTCTGTTTAAGTTTAGCCTAATATCAACAGTGTCACATGCGTAGTGCATGGAAGTGCATTTAAGGTCACGCATCCCGACGTTCAAATCCACTTTCAACTAGCCTCATATTGCAATATTACTTCATGACTCTTGATTGAGTAGGCCTAATGTTGTTGACTTGCAGTGCCTCTATGTGCCGCTAACTGACAAAATCCACCAGAAATGTGAGTAAGCCATGCATGAAGTGGAGGACCGCACTTTCTCACGTCAAGTCTGTGTACATCCGAACGTCTTACGCAGCTTTTTTGTTGTTGTTCTTTGTTGTTTCTCATGATATTTTGCCTGGAGCCACTTGGTCCCTTATGCCTAAACTGAAGGAAGCCCTAAATCTAGTGTAGACCATTCATTTTGGAAGCCTTCTTTGTCATATTTGTGAAAAATCCTTCGCTACCCCGACAGCAATTAGTAAATAAAAAAAGAATTAAATCGGCAATCTTTGGCTTTCCCAGGCCTGAATTGTACACGAATGAGATGATTCAACTGCCGCCCTGTCCATCTACCTGCCATTCCCTCACTGCACACGATCGGAGCGTGCCGGCACAGGGAGGCACACATATTGCTGAACTACTCAGCTAGTCTGGGATCTTTTCTCCACAGCTTTTATTTTTTTTAAAGGTAGACTTGCACACTTCAAGTTGAAGTGCACTTTTCTTTTTGTGACACATTTTGAGGTGCTGCAACTTCATTGGCTACTTGAGAAATGATAAAGATGATTGGTTGCAGACAGCGAATGACATGATTTTGTGTATCCTAGTTGTCCGACAGAGCAGCTCTTTGGGCAAGGGACTGATTCAAGAGACTGCCACCATTTAATGACGGATAAATCATTCATAGATAACATCAGCTTAACTTCTACAAAATACTGCTTCAATTATGATTGATTGCTTATTGATGACAATTTCTATTTTCTCTTCCTTTCTTTCAGATATTTGGCTTTTTGAACCTGATTCTGTGGGCCGGTAACTGCTGGTTCATTTACAAAGAGACGCACTTCCACAAGGACCCCAACGCTCCGGCCCCCATGCAGGAGGGAGATCTGCCCGGGCCCTAGACCCCCATTCAGGGGTCAAACACATCCTTCATCAATGGCCAAATACGCTTTGAGCCTAACAATCGTTCTTAAATATACTAAAAAGGAATCCACCGTTATCCATCCCTTTTCCTCGTTAGCCACAATTGAATCAAAGTTAACCAATTAACGTGCCAACCATGTGATTTAGTTTCTTGATTTCACAATATGAAGATTGTTATTAACTCAATCATATGACTAAACCCTGTTAGTGCCTTCCATTGAAACTACCATTAATTATCTCCACTAACCACATGTTTTTACACTACATAGAAAAGACTAATTTAGCAATGTTTTGTTGCAAGCCTTTTATTGAAAGGGCTTTGATTAATGGCCATAAGTGGTACCTTGTAAAGATGAGAATCCTCTTCCTTATGAAATGAGAAATGCATCAGAGCTTGGGTTGCAGCTCTTCTATCAAAGCTGTGACACAGCACCGTGATGCAAAGGCGACGAGAGCTATTACTTGCTAAACTAACCTTATTTGGCAATATCGAGCCACAAATATGTCTACCTAAACTGTTGGAGAATATCCACCCTGATTTGCTTCTAATGGCCACAAAAAGGCATGAAAACATATATAGGATCCACCCCATAATGGCCATGCCTTCACCAATGGGAAAATTTTACTAATCACACAACCAGTGAGTTATGTTATTTTTGTCAATATCCATACAGGTATTGATAGAGTATGTGCCTTATTCTGCTCATGCTACATTTTGGGTTACATTGTTATTTATTTTTAACATAACAAGTCAGACACTACGTCTGACTTGTGTGTGTTGAAATAACATCTGCCATTCAATCCTAGGAGCAGAGAGGCACAGCTTCCATGTTTACGTATAACTGTTGCTCACAACTTGTCCACCTTCCACTGGGGGACTGAAGCCAAACACTATGACACTAGTCAAATGGAAGTTCAATTGTTTCTTTTTATTGTTTTATATTCTGGAGGGTATAAAAGTAGGTGCTGTGGTCATTATACAGATCTTTTTTTCAGGGTTGGTTTTGGGTTTGTTTTCCTCATAAAAGCATTGCGCAGCTTCCTTGTTTTGGACTTGCGGTCCAATCGTGCTTTAGTATTTTGTCACACCACTGTGTAGCTAGTGGGGTTCACCTTGTCGTGAGTACGAGTCACATTGGTGTCAGAAGGGGGTGATGTAATTATGTCATCCTGCTGTAACGCTAGACGGCCAGCTGATGTCACTGCCTGTATGAGGGCCTACTTTAACCAGACGGCCTCAATTAGACTCAAAGCAGCTCTGGCTCTGGTTGTACAATTTTGTGGAAATTGTTGATGTTATTTGTTACCTGCTTTGTACTACAAATGTTCTATGATTATAAATGTAGTACTGTGCTTTTCAGAGATGGCTCAGAATTGGTATTTGGTAAATTATTGTCTATGCAAATAAGTGCCTTGTATGAGCTTTTTTATTTAACAGCCTGTGCCTTTGGATTTGAAGACAAATTACACCAAAAGTAGTCTCACTTGTGATGCATTAATAAAAATAGAATTACTATAATTTGGCTCAATATTAAAAGATGAATCTTAATGTTTCACTATCTTTACTAATCTGATTATAACATTGATTGTTCCTTTTCTTATTTTGCCTTACTTGGTTTTGCCAAAAAATGAAAATTGAACTTTCTATCCTTGTTTACTAAAAATATATATTCATGTTTGAGCTCCCTCTGTTGTGACTTGGCTCCTTGGCTTTGCATCACAAGTGCAGGGTCGTTCTATAGGGTTTGGACTCCCATCTGACATCAGTGCAAGGTCATTCTATAGGTTGTTTGACTCCCAGCTGACATAAGGGCAGGGCTGTTTTATAGGGTGTTTGAATCCTTAACGACGTCCGTACAGGGTTTTATAGGGTGTTTGACTCTTTGGCTACATCAGGGCAGGGTTCAATAGGCAATGTCTATACTTGTAGGTATACCAGAGCAAGATGCCTCCCCCCTCACTTTGGATCAGAGTGTTTTCTAAAGGATTCCACATCACAAAGAATGTCACCTAACTCCCAAGAAGATTAATCATATACACTTCACTGTTCTTATTCGAATTTGTGAATTTGTGTAACATCACTTGTAAGGAGAAAAGTTTGGGCCATCTTTATCCATCTTTGAACCCTATAGTTAAGACTATTAATGCATTCCCCAGCTTGGACACTAGGAGGCATCATTTTACTTGACCCCTTGGTTTAATTCATCACCCTTCATCGCATATTTGACAGATCCTGCTCTTTCTCTTAGGAACAGGTCATTTTAGTTTACGTCATTTGCGTATTGAACACGCGACGAGAGGCTTTTCTGTTTCATGAATATACCAAAGTGCAACAAAGGAAAAAAGGAATGTAATAGCTAAATCTCAATGTTTGAAAATCAACCTTATAATTTTTTTTAATTATACAAGTATGAAGTATCCCCTCAGGTGACAGCAGTGTTGTGATGATCACTGTGGTAACGACACCCCCATCGCTCAGGGTTTCAGACTCCCTGCTGGATGATTTTTCACCACAGCCTTGACGTGACCTTTAGGGCTTAAGCACTTGGAGGGATTAAGAAATCGCTGGGCTGCCCTCACTAGTATATATTCTGCTATTCCAAACTTCTGGTACAAACAGGGTTGGCCCTGCAGACAAGTAAAGTGTTTATCTCTGAAAGATTCATTTATTTTTTTAATTGAGGGTCAAAAGTCTAGGCAGCAGCCCCTGAATTTACATTTATCATAGCCAATTCAAATGAGCTGTTGGCCTAGTGTGGTTTTATTCATCAGGACTGACGTGGGGTGTATGAGAAAGGCAGAGGTCAGCCGGGTCACATCACCCCAGTCTCGGTGTCCCTGAGGCTGTGAATTGAGAAGCATTGCCCACAATTTAAATCTGGGTACTTAGAAAGTGTTCCATTTCTGCTTGTGTTTTTAATAAGAAGCAAGATACATTAGGCCTCAACTTGTCAATCTGAGGACAGACGGTGCGTGTGTGTGGGAGGCTCATGGACGTGCATGCAGGAACTTCCTATCATAACCGGGAGCGCGCTTTATGACGTAAGTCGCTTGCCGCGCAGTGATGATGGCGGTGCGTGAACGCGCAGTGAAAGCAATGGCTGCTCTGGAACGGCGGGTGCCTAGCCTCGGTGATTTCGAGGGCCAAAGCTGGAGCACCTGGGCCGAGAGGGCCGGTGTGACCGCGTCGGATGGTAAGGAAGCACGTTTTCATCCGTAACGGCTGATAATGGAGACGATTGATGAACCCGTCGGCGTTTATTCTCGGGGAAACGGCGGGCAACGCTAACCATGTTACCCAAACAAAGACCCTGCCGGGTCCTAGCGCTGGCCCCCTAACATGTTGCTCTCTCCCAGGTCCTCCCAGGTCTTCAGCCAGAGAATAGTGATAATCATTTCAATTTCAGCACCATATTACACATGTATACACTTCATCCTTTACACTGAGCAGGCAGGGGATTGGCAGCGCTCTGTGTGTTAATGAAAGACGCTCCACATCAGTGCTTTCAGAGAGCGAAATTAGGCTCTGTATGGATGGTAGGGCGATACAACTTATTGCAATGGAGCGCTAGCTGGTGGCTAGCTCCCGGCTCGGCCAGCCGTCAAGCATCGAGCTAATGCTGCTAACGCCGCTAGCCGCGGGAGGATGCCGACGGAGGTGGAGTCTGAGGCTGGGGCCACCGTGTAAACCCCAGTCGAGCCTTTGATATCAAGGGTCGTGACTTCATGGTCCCGTCACCTGGTACACTGTCCCTCTGATGGTTGACAGCACCACCAACTCCCATTCCAATCTTTGTGAAGCAAAACGTTTGAAGAGGAACCCCTCATTTTGCCTCCTTGACCAAGGAGTGGTTTATCCTACTGACATTTTTAGTGCGCTTTATCTTGGTCTGGCATCCGTCCGAGTGCCACTCCGTTCCTAACTAGCTCACCTTTGGCCCCATACTGAGGATGGTAACCCGGCGATGCAACTACAAGCATTACAGACGTCCATTAGTTTAATATACAAAGTATATCCCTCCCTCAAGCTGTTCCAGTGTGTAGCTGGAAGGCCCCGTTACAGAACTTTTGTGGTGATGCCTTCATTTTTAAAGATGTTGCCAATAGCTTTGACCTATGTCCCTCCCTTTGCTTGATTTATTTGATATTAGGATTTCCATCAACAAGAGGGTGCAGAGGTCTAAAGATGTCCTGTTATATCTGTGATCTGTATTCCAGGGGCTGATGTAGAAGAGAGCGGCAAGAATGGCAAAAAGGCAGCTGAGGCCATGTCGCTCAGCAAGGAGGGTAAGTCCTGCTGAAACACCGGGTCTTTCTGAACCAAGGGCCAGCCAGTGTGGATGTGTGTTGGTATGGCTTTTCACTATGCTGTTTGTTACATGTTTTAGTCAATGTTTGGTGGGGCGACTGAACCTGCTGTTGGAAGAAGATGTTAAGTCAACGCTGCCTGGCTCTCTATTATAGTAGCAGTAGTAGTCGTAGCAGTGTTGTTAATGGTAGCAGCGGTCAGACGGGCGATTTACCCTGTTTTATTTGGTGGTGGCGTGTACAGGTACTCGCTTGTGCTTGTATTTGGATTTTTGCCTGAAACAGTTCAGGGGAGAGGTACTTTTCAGGGGAGCGGTACTTATCACTTATCACTTATTAGGTACTTATCACTCCTGAGTGATAAAGTTGCGCTGAGAAGCTAACTATAATTGGCCTCTCAGCGCAACTTTATTAGCTGTCCTTTAAGGGTGTTTATGTTTCACCACTCCACTTCGTGAGTGGTGAAGTCTTTAGAGCCAGGGTGTCTGTAAAACACAGCCTATTTTGTAGACGTATGCTGAACCCTATGCTTTATCGCTTTGTCTCTTGATTTGGGCATTTGTCCTGTCTCTATATGTCCCCCCAGTGTTCATCTGGGCGGTTAGTACGATATGAATGTGCTGCGTCATGTATTACTCACTGGCTCCCCCCCCTCCAGACATGTGTATCTTCGGCCACTACCCGGGCCAGGACGACTTCTACCTGGTGGTGTGCAGCCACTGCGGCCAGGTGGTGAAGCCCCAGGCCTTCGAGAAGCACTGCGAGCGGCGCCACGGACCGCTGGCCAAGGTGTACGCCCGCCTGCGGGCCCCTGCCCCGGCCCCCGCCCCGCAGGCACAGCAGAGGGCCCGCCACGGCCACGGCCACTCCCCGTCGCACGCCCCGAGCGCCCCGCCGGCCCCAGCTTGGGAGGGCCGCGGGGCCCCGGGGCAGGGGCCCCCGCCGCCACTGTCACGGGCGGCCCCGCCCTCCCCCTCCACCCCGCCCCAGTACAGACACGCCAAGAGCTCCAAAGAGGGAGGACGGTACGCCGGGACGGGGTCTGGTTGGGGCCGTGTGCATGAGCAGGGGCAGGCAGTGGTGAGGGGGGAGTGTTGGCCCCCCAAGAGGTGGTTCTGTGTTCCCGCCAAAATGTCCTCTTAGCCCCTGCCTGTCTGTTTGCTCACGTGCCTTTAGATAAAGGGGTCAAAACCTGACGCAAATAGTGTCAAATGTTTTACAGAGATCAGTTTGAGCTATAGTAGTCTGTCTCTTTCCGTTTGACGTTGAACATGTATTGAATAGTGACCGCTGGCTGAAGAGGCCCCAGGCCCCTGAGCCTAACTCTCTGTCCCCCCCAGACCCAGGCCTCTGAGCCTAACTCTCTGTCTCTCCCAGACCCAGGCCCCTGATCCTAACTCTCTGTCCCCCCCAGACCCAGGCCCCTGAGCCTAACTCTCTGTCTTCCCCAGACCCCCCCCCCTGGAGAAGCTGTCTCCCAGCAGCGGCGGTGGAAGCGGACGTGTGGAGGCGCCCGCGTTCAAGCCACCTCCGGTCCTGGACCCCCCGCTGAGCTCGCCGCCCCTGTCCCTCCGAGACCCCCCCTGGCCACATGGGGGCGCCACCCCTCCGCCCGGCCGGCAGTCCCCAGGGGAGCGAGGGCCCCCCTCCACCCAGAAGAAGGACCCCGTGATGGGGGCCGGGGTGGGGCTTGGGGGCCCCTCCCACCGGGTCCCCAGACCGTACAATAAGGTGGCCTCCAGTAAGTATGGAGGGGGGGGGGGGGAGGAGGACGCCCCGACAGTAAAACGTACGGGCAGTGGCAGTTATCTCTGTTGTAGTATCACCTGGATGTCTGTATAGGAAGGCCTTGAGGGCTCCAACATCATGCATTATGGCCCCTTCTGTAATCTGGCTCTACTGCCGTTTGACTGTGTGGTCGGGGGCTCTAGGATACTCATGAACTGGAGCATCTATGTTGACCACACTAAAGAGGTTTACACAAGTCATCTATTTATGATATTGATTGGACATTTTGATGTTGTTGTTTGGCAGATCGGTGTCTGCATCGAACCAAAACAGGTACTCACAGCCCCTCTCAATAACACACATATCTCCGCTTCGGACCCTAAATCACTGTGTGTGTGTGTGTGTGTGTGTGTGTGTGTGTGTGTGTGTGTGTGTGTGTGTGTGTGTGTGTGTGTGTGTGTGTGTGTGTGTGTGTGTGTGTGTGTGTGTGTGTGTGTGTGTGTGTGTGTGTGTGTGTGTGTGTGTCCGTCCGTTTCCCCCCCAGGGAGGGAATGTGACCTGGACAAACACTGTGGAGTCCTGGACCCGGACAGAAAGAAGGTCTGCACGCGCCTCCTCACCTGCAATGTAAGAAGCACGCACACATCACAGACATGCACGCAGAGACACGCGCAAACACCAACAGACACACACACACCAATGAGTGAGATTATTGCTTAAGTAAGCATAGCTGGATTTGTATCAAATGGTAATACGATATTCTTCTAACTTGTGACATGTGACTTCTCGTCACATGCTCCAGGTCATGGACAAACCTGTTATGTTTGCTCTGCCGTGAAATGCCTCGCTAAACACAACACAACACAAAATCTGTACACTAGGCCTCAATGATACAGGAAGTGCTTATATGGTCGCTGTGTGAAGGAGGAAGTAGATACAAAGGCCGCTTCCAGTTATGACAGGATGACGCGGCGAACGGGAAATGACAAAAAGGAGTGGGAGAGGTGGGGGTCGTTGCTTGGAATAAAAAAAGTATTTAAATATCCTACTGTAGGTCTACTTCCTACCACACGTCTTCCAATGTCATGTCGGCAACACCAAGCCGTTTCTAGGGCCGGAGGCAGACAACGCTTGCAACCCGTTTCCTGGATGCACCAAAGGGGAATTCCTACTAAGACCAACTCAAACGATAACGGATCACTAGTGCCCACTCCAGCGCTCTCAGGGTCCGGGTTCTGCAGTGCTCTTCACGGCAGAGAATAGAGTGAATGTACTGATAATTACAAACTTTAAAGGGCTGATGTCATGCTTTTTCGACTTTTCCCTTTGCTTTAGACTATTATATGACGTATGTATACATGTTTTACATCTGCTAAAGTAGAAAATTCTGAGAACTTGTGTCCGGTAGGCGGTGCTGAAGTGCAGTAGTCATGTCTCCCAGCTACCCGCAAAGATTTCTTTCAGATTTTTGCAGACGCTCGCACAAAGCGTTCGACCAATTGCAACAGAGTGGGCTACTCGGGAGGGGGGCCTTAAAGCGACATGATACAAAACAGACTGATTTTGAAAGACGATTAAATTGTTTTTGCAGAAATTAACAGTGTGAGTCTCATCTGCTGTGCTCAACTGTGATTGGCCGGTTAAAGAGCCAGTGAAGTCAGCATTTCAGCTCGAATTCAAACACAGAAATAAAAAAAAAAAGGTGTTTTAGGAGTTCTAGGAAGGAGGACGACGTGTTATTCCCATGGTTACGGCCCACGCCATATTTGTGATACTTAGTTTAGTATCGACGTTGAGGTTGAGCGTTTATAATGAGCAACGACGTGTATGTAACGCACCGTAGCGTTAAACTATAGGTGTCCGACAACCCGTCCACACACACCCCCCCCCGGCAGAGCTCCACACGACCACACACACACCGTCCAGAGAGAGCACCACACACATACCAGACAGGAAAGAGCTCCACACGACCACACACACACCGTCCAGAGAGAGCACCACACACACAGCAGACAGGACAGAGCTCCACACGACCACACACACACCGTCCAGATAGAGGTCCACACGTCCAAGAAAATAATACCCCCTGTATTCAGTAGTGGAACGTTCAGGGGGAAAATGGCAATAATTTAGTATTTAACCTCAGTTTTCTCTAAATCTGGGAATTACTGCAGTAAAGGTGATAAACTGGCATGGATTACTATGGTGACGATCATATAACTGTTTTGGGTTGACTGGTGTTATCTATAAATTTGTTTCGTGTTTTAGCTTAACTGCAATTTCTTTTCCTTTTCTCCGTCATTGTATGATGCTTTTAAGTGTTTAGCTGTGTAATGAATCCATGAAGTAATTTCTGGGTAGGATGGTCTCCATAGACGCTAACAGAAGGGGGTGATCAAAGTGGAGGTCAGGATGCTCACTGTAATCCCCCCCCCCCCCCCCCCCCCCAGATCCACTCCATCCACCAGCGGAGGAAGGTGCCCGGGCGAAGTAAAAACTTTGACCAGCTGGTGGCGGAGCTGAAGACCAAGGTCCGGGAGAAGGGCCCCCAGTCGCTGGACGGCAGCCTGTCCTCGGGGCTCCCCTCCAGCCCCGAGGCCCCCAGAGAACCCACGGGGGCCCCCCACTGCAGGAGACCCCTGGCCACCCTCCCTGCCTTCAGGTACGTGTGGGTGGGACCCCCTGGGGGTGTCCTGGGGGGTCACAGAGTACAGGGTTCTATGTCAGAGAACCACCTTGCATCGGTCAACTTTCTCCAAACAATGATCTCCACAAGTGGGCTCAGCAGGTCACAGGGTTAGATGGGAGGGTTTTACGTCCAGCCCTTCTTATGTACCATTTGTAAATGCTCAGGGAGGTTTGTGCATGCTTTGGGGGTCAGGCCACTGGTAGGGTTCCAGTCTAACAGTCCTACTGGCGACAGTGGTGCATATCACCTTTTTAATTTTTGTAGCACCATAAATAAGGTGGTGGAACGTTTTTCTGCCGCGTCTCCTTGTACCATCTATCTTTTTATTCATGAGAAAAGAGGAACTTGAGGTACAGTAAAATGTTTTATTGCATCAGTGGTACTTTTCTTCTTGACTGCCAGTTCCTCTCGAGCCAAGTCCCTCCTCGTCCTTTGTTAAAACCTCCTTTTAATAACAGGCGGGTCATTAGGTCACAAACTCGTGTTAGGATTTATTCTTTCCTTCTCTACCGATCCCTCGTCCAGAAGAGTGCGTGTTTCATATGGAGGCTCTCATTCTGAGTATCACTAGTGCTGCGGTGCAACTCCAGTAAAACTGGACAGCGTACAGACCACCTGTTGGCTCTGTATACCAACTGGAACTTCAGTAGGTTGTTTTCCACACACCAACGCTGCGTACAGCCGGTCACTCCCATCACTGCTCCAAACCTTCCTGAGCACCCATCATATGAAAGCAGAATCTGTCTCCCAGAACCCTGACTGACTTCCAAGACGCTGCCCGCCTTTGACTGAAATAAAACAGGACTTTAAAATGTTAAAATATTGATTCATAAATGTAGGTATTTGTATGATATACGATTCATCTGTTGAATGTGAATCGACTGATTTGGTTAGGTTTGAGTAATAGTGTAATCCATTTGTATGGTTCGCCGGTACATGCTAGTCGTAAGTTGTAAATCGCCCAGCTTTCTTGCGGCATTTCACTGAGGAACGGCCCCTTTTGGTCGGTCCATCTGGCTATTCTGAAAGTCGTGAGTTCAGTGAGGCTGGATTACACCATAACCCACACACTGCGGTATTCCAATAAAACGTTCTTACCGACGCAACCGATTTGGAAACATGAATGGGGAACTAACGATGGGGTCAACCTGTTTGTGTGGACAACGTTGTTTTTATTTCAATATGTTTTCAATCCTTATTTGAAATGCCCTTCTGTCTCCCCCACTCCCTCCCCCTCCTAGTCGGTCCCGGGCCTCGTCGGAGAGCGCCCTCGACGAGGAGATGTCGCGGCAGGACGACGGCAGCCTGGGGGCCCCCTCTCCGCTGGTCCAGGGGCCCCTCTCCAGTGACGACAGCGAAGGGGATGGGGCGGAGGAGCCGGCTCCGTACCCCTCCTCCTCTTCCCATCCCCGGCCCCTGGCGGTAAGACCTCTGACCTGTCCGCGGGGCCTGGCTTAGGGGTTACTAACATTCAGCAGTTTGTGTTTTTTTTAATCATGGCTTATAAAAGTTAGTTCATTTGAAATTCAATATTTATATGTACTACGTTTCTATATGTGTATGTATACGTGTATGTATTTACGTTTCATGTGATTGACAGCCAGATTGTTTCCCCGAGATCCCCTGATTGGAGGGAACAGAGGCGGGGAGGGCCTTAGCTAAATTGTCTCCTACAGGACAATTCCTTAGCAACTGATATTCCTACATTTCACTAATACCTGATGGACGACTTGGCCTTCATAACATGGAACACATTACTGATGGCTCTCAAACATATTGGGAGGCCACAGATCTTGTTTCCAGCACATTCTAACAGGCCTGCATCTATTGCATTAGGCTTAGAAATGCCAAGAGCCAGGGGTGAGAGAAAACCCTAAATATTATGATGTGTTGGTTCTAATGAGACGTACAATGGGGTTAAAAAGCGTTAAAATATCTCCCCATCAAGGCCAACAGCAGAGTAACTGCAATAATATGAATGCTAAAGATATTAAAACACAATTGATTAGGCCTAGGCCGATATCAGTCCTATTCCTGCATGCCCTGTGCGTACATTTTCACAACATTTTCCCCCTGAAATAATTCCATATTACAAAAAGTGTGACGACTACATCTATCTGATTTCTGAAACATGCTTTGCGCAGCAAAGAGAGCCGACTTTGTCTGATTCCGGTTTCATTGATTGGAGCTCACTCTCTAGCCTAGAATATTTGTAGACATTAAAAATGCAACGTTCCATTCATTCATTAACATTCAAACGCAGAGGCTAGGCATTGACACACGGCTATTGCTGACCCGATTAGGAGAGCTTGGTCTAGATCCTGCCCATATCGTTGGGAAGGATGATGTAGGCTATAGCCTAGGTCTTTTTACACTGCCAAGCCGGTTCGGTCGCAGGTTGGCACGACCGGCGATTTCACCTTCTTATCTCAAGTTTCCTGTGTAAAACTGAGGGGGTCAAATCCCCCGTTCGTCAAGGCGCGGGCTTTCTTGGTTCACTGGAGAAGGCGGGGCTGCGCACGGAGTCCAGACCTCTTTAGAATAATTTGTATTATTGTAAACTCCTGAGTGTTTTAATTTTTTTCCGAATGAAGACAGCCGCGTACAATAATGAGTTTACGGCTGAGAGTAGACTACAAACTCGATTAACTATGGTCAGGGATGTTCGTTACTGTCTAGACACGGTCCAATAAATAGTGACTGGTGCAGTAGTGTTGTGTTTGGGTGAATACCTGTGTAATGAGGCCCCTCCCCCCCCCCCCCCCCCAGGTGTGCTCGTTTGGCAGCCACGCGCTGGGCCACGGCGTGTACACCTTCGACCGCCGCCTGCACCACCTGAGGTCAGCCCTCAGCTCCATGCTGGAGCAGCACATCAGCGCGCACCTGTGGAAGTAAGTCACTCCCTCTCTGAAATCAGGGTTATATTTATGAGCTAAAATTGTAATATCAATATTAAGCATGTTTACCTCTCTGACATTATCTGACAAAGTACAGTTTTTAGGATTCCTAGGAGCATCACTGTCCTCTAGGGGTGGACATAATGCATGCTGGACTTTGCAGTCCTGCAGCATTCCTTCTAATAGAGAAATTGTCATTCCAAGCCGGTTGTCCATATTCTTAACCGTGTAGCCTGCTTTCACAATGTGCATCATGAGATGAACTCCTCAGGTTCAAAGTTCAAAAGCTTTATTTGTCCAACATGTTGCCATGTTGGAAAATTGTCTTTGATTGAAGGCAGTCTGTTCTCTAATTGTGTGAATGTGGTGCTTGTGTAAGGAGTATGTTGTGTGTGTGTGTATTGCCTTGGGTATGAAGGATTTTGTATAGAGAGATTTTTTGGCTAGAGGCACTCTGTATCTTCTGCCTGATGGAAGCAGCTCAAAGCAGCCGTGTAGGAGGTGGGAGGGATCCAGGAGAGGGGACGGGAGGGATCCAGGAGAGGGGACGGGAGGGATCCAGGAGAGGGGACGGGAGGGATCCAGGAGAGGGGACGGGAGGGATCCAGGAGAGGGGACGGGAGGGATCCAGGAGAGGGGACGGGAGGGATACAGGAGAGGGGAATTGGTCTTCCTCTCCACTGCTTGAGTGCGCAAGTCTGATAGCTGTTTTTGTTGGATGCTGGTTATCTTGCTTGCCTCCTTAATTATCTTAGCCAGTTGTCCCTTGCATCTGCTTGTTGGGAAGCTGTACCAGGGTGTAATGTTGAAGGAGATGACTGATTCGATCAGTTTCTGATAAACCGTTAATAAAATGTCCTTTCTGACATCGAACCCTTTCAGCTTCCTCAGGAGACGCATGCGTTATTTGGCTAAAGGTTTAAGTTGACTAGACCTTGTCTAGGGCTTTGCCAGTAGTTTTTAATGGTGGAGTATAATTGGACTTGGCAGACGCGTATTTAAAACTGAACCCCAGGTTCTGACGGAGCTCAACACATCCACACACGCTGTGGCGTTATGTACAAGTGTCCGAGGAGCTGAGGGGGGTTTATGATAAGTGGGTGCGTGTTCTCTAATGCATCCATGTTTTTGACGCGTTCTATTTGAGGTAGTTAATCTGTTCATACCTAAAAGTAGGTTCTCATTCTTTCCGAGAAGTTGTTGCGATTCCACTTCACTCCGTTATTTAATCAAAAACAAACCTATATTTACGTCCTGCAGTGCAATTAAACATTGGCTTGTAGCGCAGACTTCTTTTGATATTAATTATCGATGCATATAACGGATGACGGTAATTCTAGGTGTAAATGTAATTCCCTCCGTCCTACAACATGAACAGTGACAGTACAAAGATACCCGGTTGTGTTTGGTAAATGATTCATTGAGCTTGCAGAGTCGGTAGAGGCTAAACATCCATATCTTAAAATGAAACTATTTGACAGTGAAACTGATTGCAGGCATCATATAGGTGTCCTTGTATTTTGGCTCAGATCTTTTTTCTTTGCTTTTTTAATGGATCATTAGTTTGGTTTCCTGATCCTGTGTCCGTTTTCCTTTTTTAAATCAGGAAAATACCTCAAGCCCAGGAGCCCCCGTCTCCCCAGCCCGCAGCACGAACCACCACCTCCTCTCCCTCCTCCACCTCCTCCTCCTCCTCATCCTCCTCCTCCTCCTCCTCCTCCTCCTCAGTACATTCCAAGGTCCGCACAGGAAGTCACACCAGCTCCTCGGCCAAAAGCTCTTCGTCCTCGTCCTCTTCCTCGTCGTCCGGCCACGGGCTGGGGAGGCCCTCAGGCCCATCGGAGAACTCCAGCAGTGGGGGCAGTGGCGGGGGGGGGCCCTGCTCGGCGGCGCGGGGCCCTTTGGGGCCGGGCCGACCCAAGAACCCGGTGGGGCGGCCAAGCAAGCAGATGCTGAGGCAGCGGGACGCGGCGGTGGCGGCGGCCGCTCTACGGAAGCGCAAGGCGCCCTCGCAGGAGGGCGAGCACTTGGGCCCCGACAGGAACTGCGTCACACCTCAGGACCGAGGCCGCCCCCCTCCCTCGCCCTTCTCCCCCTCCCCTTCCTCGTCAAAGGCCAACCCCTCGCCCGTAGTTTCCCACGGACAGACCAATGGCAGTCTCTTGCCCGGGGGCAAGCCCCGCCCCCAGCCCTCCCCCTCAGAAACCCATTCGCCGGCAACAGCCTTGTCATACAAGCGGCTCCACCCCCCCGCCGCGGGCCACCCCTCGCCAGCCGAGGCCACAGCCACGCACGCCGCCACTAACTGTCGCGGCCCCGGGCCTGGGGGGGACCCGGGGCCGGGGGGGCGGCCCGGGGGGCGGGACTTTGAGCACCGGGCGCTGGTGAAGAAACGCAAGGCAGGAAACAATAACAATGGCGAACGCTTGCCGTCCACCAAGCCGCCGGCACACCGCCCTCCCCCCTCCTCGGCCTCCTCCTCGTCCCCGCGCTCCAACTTCTACCCCTGGAAGGAGAGCAAAGGGGGGCCGCTGGAGAAGAAGCTGGGCCCCCAGAAGGTGAGGCCCGGCCCTGACCTTCTGACACCCAGTGGGGGGAGGAGGAGGAGGAGACCCCTGCATTAGAGGCTGGCTGCCTGGGAGGAGGAGTCCCCCCTCTAGGGCAGGACCCTTCCCCTCTAGGGGGGGACTCTTCCCCCCCCTCTAGGGGAAGAGTCCCCCACTCTAGGGGAAGGGTCCTCCCCCTTGAGGGGGGGGTAGAGTCCTCCACTGACCTACTAGCAGCAGGCTGTTGTAGCCCGTGGACATGGTCAGATCAGTATCAAATACTTTTCTCAAGGAATCTTGAATTTATGCTAATTTAAAGGAATTTAGGACCATGATTTTTACTCTCAAAACATGATTTAAGCCTGAATTTGAGTGTTATCTATTTTTAAATTATTAATGACTTCTAGATAAACATGTGCCATTATTATTTGACTAACATTTATTGCACAAAGATGTTGCAGGTAAAACCTTAATGATCTTCTCTTCTGATCCCACAGCCAAAACTGCACCATTAATGAGTGCCTGCCTTAAAGCCACTATGAGGAGCCAGCTCTGCACAGTCGTGTGTGTGTGTGTGTGTGTGTGTGTGTGTGTGTTTCTTAGTGTCTGAATCAGACGTGTGCGTGTTTTCTGTTGTATGGATGAATATCGTGGGGGGTGAGTTTCTGTGAATTGAATTTTTAGAAATACCTCAAGACCATCTGGTTATGCTGCTAAATTAAAACATGGACTAAAATGTCCTTTACACTCTGACTTGTTTTGTTCTGCACTTGGATGTCTGCATTTTCTGACCACTGGCCCAAATTTGTACATTAGTGCACATTCAGTAAACTGTTATCTGGAAACAAGTAGCCAATGTCCCATTTTATTTTTTTAATACGTTAACAGTTGAAGCGATAATATTTGCTTTATATAAATGTGTGCGTCACTCTAAATATAAAACAATGTGAGATTCTAAAACGGAGGAAAAGTCTTTCCACTGGTGCTGGCGAGACTCCCGGAGCGATGACCTTACAGGACCGGTTTAAGATGACCTTGCAGAACCGGTTTAAGAACTAAATCAGGTAATAAGTGGGTTTTAAGAACTTGATCAGGTTATCGGTTGGTTTTAAGAACTGTCGGTCGGGTGAGCGGTTGCGTTGTGATGGCGACGCTACATTCCCGGAAGCGCTTTGCCCTCGTCCTGCGCGCGTGGCCTGCGCCTTGGATCCTCCGTCTCCAAAACGACTCCGAGGCAGGAAGTGAATCGGGACTATTATCAAAGCCGACGCCCCACCTAATCTATCCAAGGTCCGACTACCTGATCGGTGAGTTTCCACCCCACCGGTGGAGGAAGCCTCCGCTCTAGCTGTGTTGGATCATCCGTCCCTGGGCTGGCGGAGATGCTCAATGGGGACACTAAAGACTTTGTCTAACCACTTAATCGGAGGGGAAATATCTTGCATTGTTTGACCGACATTCGCCTGTATACTTTAAGTTTAGTGTCCTTCCTGATACGTGCTGTGTTTGAGGACCATGTGGGTGGACGTCAGGGAGACTTTTTCTCGTTTCCACCATGCCCCGCGGTGTGAGGAGCGCATCTAGACGGCGGAGGAGATGCCGTCCGACGTAGAGTACAGCCCGCTGCCAGCGGAGGGTTCGGGCTCCGGGGTCCACGACTTCTGGCTCTACGTGTGGATGCGCCGGTTCTCCGTGATAGCCTCGCATGTCATTGCATTGGGTCTTACCCTGCTGATCTCTCTGTTGTCTCGTCCTGGAACAAGTACGTGGACGCATTTCAACATAGTAGTACTTTTTGTACGCTACAGTTAAGTAGGCGAGGGCGTAAATAGCCTCTTGATCACGATTTGGTGATTTTTCACAATACTTTTATATCGTCTTCTCCTCAAGGTCTGTTTTCCTGGCATCCTGTGTGCATGTCCTTTGCAGTAAGTCAAAACTCTATTCTTTTGGTAACTCATGCATGACCCCGCGACTGTGTTTAGCCTACACTGGCTGATGCTTCAAGACGTCCTCTGGCCCTAACGGTTCAATTCACTCCAATCGGAGTGCTTTGGATTTTGCTTCTCAGAAAGAAATCTGATAAAGTATTATTTTATCACATTTTATAGTCCTGTAGCAGCTTTCCAGGAATCTCCTCTTACTCTGGTGATACCCTTTGTTAATTCCTCCTCCTCGTGTTCTCTGGCTCCATGGGCGTGCCATTGTAAATAATAGATGGCTGGGACGAGAACAGGATTAAGTGACAGCCCTCAAGATTTTAGTTTCAAGATGGTACAGTTTCACCATTTTAGGTTTTTAAGTTGAACATAACACTACAAATAGGAGCAGCAACTGTTGATTGGTTGTGTGCATGTTAAATGCCCCTATCCTCACTAATGGACCTATCAGGGACGTGAGTCTTCCTCAAGTAGATATTAAGCACTTGCTAGAATGTCTACGGGAGATAAAGCTGCTCCTACAAGCAAATATCTTTAAAGCTTTAAATTCTATGGTGCATATCCAATTCCTTACCATCATCACACTGAACGCTACACGGTCTGCCACAAGTATCTAGTATCAATATGGTTCTTGGATTCCAGTTTGCCTCAAGGGGGATTGTCTCCTTCATACAGCACTTTGTTCCGGCCTGGGTGGGAAGACATCCAAGCCAGTATCTGTGCGTGCCTGGCTCATAAAACAGTATTTTTAAAAACATTTCTGTGATTTGCACAGCCTTTTTGGCATAGAATCAACAGTTGCTTGTACCGCTACCACTTCTTCTACGAATTTTTACAGCAACTACTGTTGCTGCTATTTGGCTGTTGAGGAACCAAGCCTAATCATTTTATTCTTGTGTACTTGCACAATAAGATGTAACAAAAGTGATTCTGATTCTCCTCGTGCTACTGGGGCAGACCCGAGGCGCTCCGTAACGTCTCCTCTCCTCCACAGTACTGCCTGTGCCTGACGGAGGGCGTGCTGCTGTTCAGCGCCGAGGGCAGCCCCTTCTGCTTCAAGTCGCGGCAGGGCAAAGTGCGCCTGCACTGGTTCCTCCAGACGCTGCTGCTGGTGGCCTCCACCACCGGCGCCACCTTCATCGTAGCCAGCAAGAACGTGTCGGACCTGCCCCACCTGGCGTCCTGGCACAGCCTGCTGGGCGTGGGCACCCTCAGCTCCACCCTCTTCCAGCTGGCCGCCGGGCTGTGCTTGCTCTTCCCCAAGTGCATGCGCCTCCCCGTGTCGCCGCAGCGGCTGAAGCTGTACCACGCCACCTGCGGCCTGCTGGTCTACCTGCTGGCCACGGCCACTGTGGTGTCCGCCATGTTCTCGGACTGGTTCAGCGCCACGGTGCGCGGGGCGGCCTGGTGGGCCTTCCTCCTGCTGCCGCTGTTCCCCGCCGCCGTGGTGATGAACCAGATCACCAACGCCTACCTGCCACGCAAAAAGATCAGCAGCTAGGTGTGTGTGTGTGTGTGTGTGTGTGTGTGTGTGTGTGTGTGTGTGTGTGTGTGTGTGTGTGTGTGTGTGTGTGTGTGTGTGTGTGTGTGTGTGTGTGTGTGTGTGTGTGTGTGTGTGTGTGTGTGTCCCGCTCTGCAGCCCCTCGCTGGTGAGCTCGGTCTTATCTAGGATTGCTCTGTGACCGACGGTGAAGGACCCAGATAACTAACGTAAACACAGCAGGAGTTGAACTTGCAACCGGAACAGTGGCGCACCGACTACTTTGCGTTCTTGCACACTTCTATAACAAAGAAAATACGACTCAAGCACAGGCTGCGCTTGGGAGGGGTTTCCAGGTATGGATGGGTGGGGGGGGGGGTTGACCCCAGGAGTGGGTGGGTGGTGGTGCGTGTATATAAAGAACCGCTCTGTCAATGCTCTGCTTGACTTTTCTTGAAGGGGCATTATGATTGATCCTAGCCAGCATAAATTGTATTATTATTTTTGCTCTCTACCTCATAACACTAGTTTGTTTGCCCTGCTGTACATGATTTTGTTCAATGGAGAGGTGGATAATCTTCCTTTTGGTTTTACTAGCTTTTATAGTTAATCTAATAGTTAATCAATCCGTGACATATTAATTCAAACCTTGATACTATTTGCAATATTGAGCTAAAAGTCTGCATTTAAAATGGCAAACTTCTAAAGAAGTTGATGTCTGGTGGAAAAGCCTCGTCCAGTGTTATGACATCAAGTGAAGGAGAATTTGAAGTTCCCCAACAATGGAAGACTGAATTGATGGGATCAGATGATTTGGAAGACCAATTTGTGTATAAAACCTTTCTTAATATATGCTTATCAGGACAAACCCTTCAGGTCAGAAGGATCCTTCTGTAGAAGGATTTATTTATTCAAGACGGGTTAATGAGTGGTCTGCCTTGTGTAGAACTGCTGAGCCCTTTTTATTCTACCTATGAAATAAACGCTTTTTGAATGTTATTCTGCTGTTTTCCCTTATTTTGTTGTTGCACCAAATATCGGGTCACTTCCCATCCTCCTCATAGTTGGCGCAGAGTGTGATCACTAGCAATAAGTGTTTATTAGGTGTTCCAAGTTACTAGGTTCCTGGGTGTTCCCACCTTTGGTAAAGGATTTATAGTAGAGCTGTGAAACATCTCATTAAAGTGGGCAGGGTGACAGAGTGGGCACAGGTGCAACCAGCCAAACGTTCCCTTACAGGTCGATCAGATATAAGCTGTTCTAGAAAGGGAGACAGGAAAAAAGACTGCAGTACCATGCATGAGCTGCAGGGGCAGAGTGCTATACAGTGTAGAATGCATGCCGTGAATTGATCTAAATGCTATAACTTGAGGATCTGTTTACTTTGGCTATGAATTTACTTTTTGATACTTCTGGGCAAATAACACAATTTACGGGTTATTGTTAAGACATTATTTGCAGATTAACACAATTGATCTGTGCTTTATGACCTTACATCTGTCCCTGTAGTCAGGGTTGGACCAAGTCTCAGACCTTCATGAAGTTATTGCAGCCCTGTGTTGCATAGGAGCTTAATCCTTCTCTTCCAGGTTTTGTTTCACTCTGGGAACAATGAGCTGACTGGCCCCAGTTGAACTTAAAGGTCTAAAGAAGGGTTCACATATTGAACGCTAATATACAGTGTTATATTTGGACCCTAAACTGTTTAGTGATTTGTAGGTGAGCCATACCTGGGAGCAGCGGTGGTAGAGGGGCCTAAGCTCCCCCTGAAAAAGGCTGAGCCCCCTTAAAGCCCCCCCTCCCTGTAGTGACCCGGGAGGCTTCTTATTTCACATTGAAGGAGCTTTATTTTGTTCTGGGCGAACACAGTGTGAAGCATGACTTAAAAAATTTAAGTCATGCTAGTGACGGGTTAGTGACGGGTCGTTTGCGACCAAATCAGTTCGAATGAATAAATCTTTAACAAACAAACCGACCTGATTCTTCTCTCGTTCGTTCTCAGACTCGACTCCTCCCAGACCCACTAATCGCTGAGTCGCTGACTCGCTGTTCGTTAACTGACTTTGAGTGGGGAAGAAGGAAGAGACTTAGTGAGCGCGAGTGCGATGATACGATTAAATATCAGTGAAATGGTAATTGCATGCTGTCTTTGTATTTTCTGTGTCATGCCAGATTACTAAAATATTTGATTGTCTCGTCATCAATCTGTCTGACTGATTCAGCTGAGAACCGTGCATTCCATGATTCGATTCACCGCTACCGAAAACGCGACTGAACGAACGAAAGAACGATTCTGAACGATTCTTCTTGGCGAACTCACCGACGCAAACTGAATCAAGTAAAAATATAGCTGCGAGCAGCAATGTGGGTGTCAAGCATAATGGGACTCGGTAGGCTAATTCTGCCGGATGGACGTAATCGGCCAGGGGGCTACATGACGACCGTCTCGGTAATCGGCAATACCGACAGCCGGTGGGATGAGCATTATGTGGGAAAATGACCCCACCTAGAGGTAAGGGCGCAATACAGTCTGCCTGACCGAACAAATGTCCCAAATACATAGGGGTATTCGGAACAATATCCCTAAAAGAGACACAATGTAAACAAGCATCCGTTCTGGAGGTGGTTCGTGAAGCATCGAATCTAGTGGGAATTGCAGTTTATATCGTAAGTGGGCGGAATGGTAAACATAGTCATTGTTGCATTATACATTAAGTACCGCATGTCGCCACACGAGTGCAGTTTCTACCCATTAATGAGCGCCGTCATGTTTGATTGGTTGTCACGGCCAAACGGTTTTGAATTTGAGAAAGCTGTTTGATATATTTGTTCAGCTTGGTCTGAAGATCGTATATGCCAAGTTTTATGAAGATTGGATATAATTTGTGGCCTGTGGAAATTTACAACTGATTTTGACAACTTTCAACATGGTGGCCAAGTTCTGATGTTGCCATGCGAAATAATTTATTGGCGATATGGGGAGGTTTGACAGTATCATCAGACATTGAAAATAAGTTTGAAATGTACTCATGTGAAGAGAGAGGAGTTAAAACACGTCTTCATTAATTATAGCGCCCCCTAGAGGTCAATGGTCACCAAATTCAGTGAGTGTCCCCATGATGATGTTATGGGTCTATATATCAAGTTTGGTTATGATATGTCAAAGGGCTGCTGAGATATTGGCGTGTTTCCGGTTTGGGGGGTTCGCAGTCGAATATCAATGGCTGTCGCGGATATTTCTGCAAGATATAATATACTAGCTATACGGGGAGGTCTGATGGTATCACCAGACATTGAAAATAAGTTTCAAATGTACTCATGTGAAGAGAGAGGAGTCAAAACACATCGACATTAATAACAGCGCCCCCTAGAGGTCAAAGGTCACTAAATTCATTCAGTGTCAGCTTTATGGGGGCATGGGTCTATATACCAAGGTTGGTTATGATATGTCAAAGGGCTGCTGAGATAAGGGCTTACATCCGGTTTAGCGGCTTCGCCGCCAAATTTGATTGGCTTTAGCGAGCAAACGGTTTTGAATTTGAAAAATCTATTCGATGTTTTTTATCAAACATCGCCGGAAGATCATGTGTGCCAAGTTTCGAGTTGATTGGACAAGATTTGTGATAGAAGTAGCATTTTGAAGGTTTTTGACATAAACCAAGATGGCGGAAATATACGTCATGGAGCAATGACGTCATATGATGTGTTGAACTGGGCTTGGTTCAAGGAATCCAATGTTACCTGGTTTGTGAATATTGGTCGAATAGGTCAAAAGTTATGAACATGAATGCATGTCCAACTTTGACCTGTTGGTGGCGCTAGAGCTGTTGGGCTAGCGACCTGAGATTGGCCTAATGGGCTAATGGGGCTGTCTTGAACCAGTGTGCCAAATTTCACAACTTTTCACCAAGCGGTTCTATGGGCTGCCATTGACTCCCATTGCAGGTAAATAACTAGAACTGCAAGCAGTTATGCAGGGGTCCAAGAAGTGTGCATTTCGCCGGCACAACGCGAAGCATGTGTTCAAAACGCATGGGCTTGGCCTATGCCAAAAGATGCAACTGACTCCAGTGAATCTGTGGATATAAAGGTTTTGACTGTGGGAGGTTCGTTGTGGGAGTTATAGCCCAAAACGGAGTCATAGCCCAGAACATTCCATTGGCCAGTTAGGAGATATATTATTTCGTCGTTTTTTTGCACCCCCTTGTGGCGAATTTTTCCAAAGACAATTTTCCTTTTCCAAATTACTCCCGCCCACATTAATAATTCTTGGCCATATTTTCTACATAGACTCTGAATCGCCCCTTGATGGTTTCCCTCGAGTTTGAAGAACATTCCTCGGGCCAATTAGAAGATATACAATTTCCTCGTTTATTGCGCCCGGTTATGGCGAAATATTCCGATTATTTTATTGAACGCCAGTAGGGGTAGCATCGACATGTGTCAAAAATTTGGACTTGATCCGATGTCTAATTTTGGTATTTTTGTAATTTTCTGCGTTTCGACGTAAAATGTAGCTAATAAACAAATATTCAAAACGCTACCGTTTCGTCGTCGAAGGTCGGATCAAAAAAGAGTTTGAGTATTTATTTTCGTGTGCGTCTTAAGATGTCGTGTGCAAAGTTTTGTGTCAATTAGTCAAGAAATGTGGGAGGAGTAGGGAAAAGGCAGTTTTGCGGTTTTCGCAATTTTGCGAAAAAAAATTATGGACGCAAATGGGCGTGGCCTATGCCAAAAGATGCAGCAGACTCCAGTGAATATGTGGGTACAAGTTTTTGAGTGTGGGAGGTTCGGTGTGGGAGTTATAGCCGCAAACGCGTATTCCCTGGTATAGCGCCACCTAGTGGCCGGCGTGTCTGGATTTTGTTATCTGAGTAGCGGTGCCGTACCTGGATCTAGTCATGCAATTGGCGCGTGTGCACCATTTACGGTTTGGGCTGTAGTCCAACAAGTACGGGGTGAAGAATAATAACTAGAACTGCAAGCAGTTATGCAGGGGTCCAAGAAGTGTGCATTTCGCCGGCACAACGCGACAAGAAATGTGCATTTCGCCGGCACAACGCGAAGCATGTGTTCAAAACGCTACCCTGAACCTGTGGATACAAAGGATTTGACTGTGGTAGGAGTAGCGAGAAGTCAGTGGAGCGTTTTCGCGGCGAGATTTTGTCGAAGATATACAATTTCCTCGTTTATTGCGCCCCCTAATGGCGAAATTTTCCTAAATTTTTATCGAACGTCAGTAAGGTTAGCACCAACATGTGTGTAGAATTTGGACTCGATCCGATGTCTAATTTTGGTATTTTTTGAATTTTTGCGTTTCGACGTAAAATGTAGCTAATAAACAAATATTCCAAACACTACCGTTTCGTCGTCGAAGGTCGGATCAAAAAAGTGTTCGAATTTTATTTTTTGTGTGCGTCTGACGATGCCGTGGGCAAAGTTTTGTGTCAATTGGTCAAGAAATGTGGGAGGAGTAGGGAAAAGACAGTTTTGCGGTTTTCGCGATTTAGCGAAAAATATTCATAGACGCAAATGGGCGTGGCCTGGGCCAAAAGATGCAGCAGACTCCAGTGCATCTGTGGGTATATCGATTTTGACTGTGGGAGGTTCGGTGTGGGAGTTATAGCCCCAAACAAGTTTTCCTAAGTATAGCGCCACCTAGTGGCCGGCAGGTCTGGATTTTGTCGTCTGCGTAGTCCGAACAGACCTGGATGTAGTCATGCAATTGGCGTGTGTGCACCTTTTACGGTTTGGGCTGTGGTACCACTTTTAAGGAGGTAAGAATAAGAACTAGAACTGCAAGCAGTTATGCAGGGGTCCAAGAAGTGTGCATTTCGCCGGCACAACGCGAAGCATGTGTTCGAAATTGAGAAACGGCGTATGCCAAAAGATGCAGCTGACTCCAGTGAATCTGTGGATATAAAGGTTTTGACTGTGGGAGGTTCGTTGTGGGAGTTATAGCCCAAAACGTGTTTTCAGAACATTCCATTGGCCAGTTAGGAGATATATTATTTCGTCGTTTATTTGCGCCCCCTTGTGGCGAAATTTTCCAAAGACAATTTTCCTTTGCCAAATAACTCCCGCCCACATTAATAATTCTTGGCCATATTTTTTATATAGACTCGGGTTTGCCCCTTGATGGTTCCCTTATAGTTTGAAGAACATTCCTCTGGCCAATTAGAATATATACAATTCCCTCGTTTATTGCACCCCCTAATGGCGACATTTTCCGAATTTTTTATCGAACGACATTAAGGTTAGCACCAACATGCGTGTTAAATTTGGACTCGATCCGATGTGTAATTGTGGGTTTTTGGGAATTTTTGATTTTCCACGTGTAATTTAGCTAATATACCAATATTCAAAACGCTACCGTTTCGTCGTCGAAGTTCGGATCAAAAAAGTGTTTGAATTTATATTTTTGTGTTCGTCTGAAGATGTCGTGTGCAAAGTTTGGTGTTGATTGGTCAAGAAATGTGGGAGGAGTTGGGAAAGAACAGTTTTTCGGTTTTCGCCATTTTGCGAAAAAAAATTATAGACGCAAATGGGCGTGGCCTATGCCAAAAGATGCAGCAGACTCCAGGGAATATGTGTGTATAAGGTTTTGAATGTGGGAGGTTCGGTGTGGGAGTTATAGCCCCAAACGCGTATTCCTTGGTATAGCGCCACCTAGTGGCCGGCATGTCTGGATTTTGTCGTCTGCGTAGTCGCCACGGATCTGGATCTAGTCATGCATTTGGCAAGTCTGCACCATTTACGGTTTGGGCTGTGAGCACACTTTAAGGCAGGTAAGTATAATAAAAATAAACACTACAAAAACAATAGGGTTCCAACCTGTTGGCTTGGACCCCTAACTAGAACTGCAAGCAGTTATGCAGGGGTCCAAGAAGTGTGCATTTCGCCGGCACAACGCGACAAGAAATGTGCATTTCGCTGGCACAACGCAAAGCATGTGTTGAAAACAAATGGGCACGGCGTGTGCCAAAAGATGCAGCTGACTCCAGTGAATCTGTGGATATAAAGGTTTTGACTGTGGGAGGTTCGGTGTGGGAGTTATAGCCCAAAACGCGTTTTCAGAACATTCCATTGGCAAATTAGGAGACATACAATGTCGTCGTTTTTTGGCGCCGCCTTGTGGCGAAATTTTCCGAAGACAATTTTACTTTTCCAAATAACTCCCGCCCACATTAATAATTCTTGGCCATATTTTCTATATAGACTCGGGATTACCCCTTGATGGTTCCCTTATAGTTTGAAGAACATTCCTTTGGCCAATTAGAAGATATACAATTTCCTCGTTTATTGCGCCCCCTTAGGGCGTAATTTTCCGTGTTTTTTTTCGAACGCCATTAAGGGTAGCGCTAACATGTGTCTAAGATTTGGACTCGATCCGATGTCTAATATCTTTTTTTTCTGGATTTTAGATTTTCGACTTGAAACGTAGCTAAGCGACAAATATTCAAAACACTACCGTTTCGTCAACGATGGTCGGATCAAAGAAGTGTTAAAGTATTTATTTTCGTGTGCGTCTGAAGATGTCGTGTGCTAAGTTTTGTGTCAATTGGTCAAGAAATGTGGGATGAGTAGCGAAAAAACAGTTTTGCGGTTTTCGCGATTTTGCGCAAAAAAATTATTGACGCAAATGGGCGTGGCCTATGCCAAAAGATGCAGCAGACTCCAGTGCATATGTGGGTACAAGTTTTTGACTGTGGGAGATTCGGTGTGTGAGTTATAGCCCCAAACGCGTCTTTCCTTGGTATAGCGCCACCTAGTGGCCGGCGTATCTGGATTTTGTCGTCTGCCTAGAACTCAGGGACCTGGATCTAGTCATGCAATTGGCGTGTCGGCACCATTTACGGTTTGGGCTGTGGGCCCACTTCAAGGGGGGAATAATAATAACTAGAACTGCAAGCAGTTATGCAGGGGTCCAAGAAGTGTGCATTTCGCCGGCACAACGCGACAAGAAATGTGCGTTTCGCCGGCACAACGCGAAGCATGTGTTCAAAACGCTACCCTGAACGCTACCCTGAACCTGTGGATACAAAGGATTTGACTGTGGTAGGAGTAGCGAGAAGTCAGTGTTGCGTTTTCACAGCGAAATTTTGTAGAAGATATACAATTTCCTCGTTTATTGCGCCCCCTAATGGCGAAATTTTCCGATTTTTTTTTCGAACGTCATTAAGGTTAGCACCGACATGTCTGTAAAATTTGGACTCGATCCGATATATAATTCTGGATTTCTTTGGATTTTTGATTTTTCACGTCTAATTTAGCTAATAAACAAATATTCAAAACTCTACCGTTTCGTCGTCGAAGGTCGGATCAAAAAACTGTCCGACGATTCCTTTGCGTGTGCGTCTGAAGATGTCGTGTGCAAAGTTGTGTGTCAATTGGTCAAGAAATGTGGGAGGAGTAGCGAAAAAACTGTTTTGCGGTTTTCGCGATTTAGCGAAAAATATTCATAGACGCAAATGGGCGTGGCCTAGGCCAAAAGATGCAGCAGACTCCAGTGGATATGTGGGTACAAGTTTTTGAATGTGGGAGGTTCGGTGTGGGAGTTATAGCCCCAAACGCGTCTTTCCTTGGTATAGCGCCACCTAGTGGCCGGCGTGTCTGGATTTTGTCGTCTGCCTAGAACTCAGGGACCTGGATCTAGTCATGCAATTGGCGTGTCGGCACCATTTACGGTTTGGGCTGTGGGCCCACTTCTAGGGGGGAATAATAATAAGAAAAATCCTTACAAAAACAATAGGGATCCAACCTGTTGGCTTGGACCCCTAATAAGATTATGCAGGGGTCCAAGAAGTGTGCATTTCGCCGGCACAACGCGACAAGAAATGTGCATTTCGCCGGCACAACGCGAAGCATGTGTTGAAAACGCTACCCTGAACCTGTGGATACAAAGGATTTGACTGTGGTAGGAGTAGCGAGAAGTCAGTGTAGCGTTTTCGCGGCGAGATTTTGTAGAAGAAATACAATTTCCTCGTTTATTGCGCCCCCTAATGGCGAAATTTTCCGATTTTTTTATCGTACGACAATAAGGTTATCTACAACATGTGTGTACAATTTGGACTCGTTCCGATGTCTAATTTTGGATTTCTTTGGATTTTTGATTTTCCACGTCTAATTTAGCTCATAAACCAATATTCAAAACGCTACCGTTTCGTCGTCGAAGGTCGGATCAAAAAACTGTATACGATTCCTTTTCGTGTGTGTCTGAAGATGTCGTGTGCAAAGTTTGGTGTTGATTGGGCGAGAAATGTGGGAGGAGTAGGGAAAAAACTGTTTTGCGGTTTTCGCGATTTAGCGAAAAATATTCATAGACGCAAATGGGCGTGGCCTAGGCCAAAAGATGCAGCAGACTCCAGTGCATCTGTGTGTACAAGTTTTTGGACTCTGGGAGGTTCGGTGTGGGAGTTATAGCCCAAAACGCGTTTTCAGAACATTCCATTGGCAAATTAAGAGACATACAATGTCTTAGTTTTTTGGCGCCGCCTTGTGGCGAAATTTCCGAAGACAATTTTCCTTTGCCAAATAACTCCCGCCCACATTAATAATTCTTGGCCATATTTTCTATATAGACTCGAGATTGCCCCTTGATGGTTTCCCTCGAGTTTGAACAACATTCCTTAGGCCAATTAGAAGATATACAATTTCCTCGTTTATTGCGCCCCCTAATGGCGAAATTTTCCAAATTTTTTATCGAACGTCTTTATGGTTAGCACCAACATCTGTGTAACATTTGGACTCGATCCGATGTGTAGTTTTGGATTTTTTCTGGATTTTGGATTTTTCACGTCTAATTTAGCTAATAAACCAATATTCAAAACGCTACCGTTTCGTCGTCGAAGGTCGGATCAAAAAAGTCTCCGAGGATTTCTTTGCGTGTGCGTCTGAAGATGTTGTGTGCAAAGTTTGGTGTTGATTGGTCAAGAAATGTGGGAGGAGTAGCGAAAAAACAGTTTTGCGGTTTTCGCGATTTTGCGAAAAATATTCATAGACGCAAATGGGCGTGGCCTATGCCAAAAGATGCAGCAGACTCCAGTGGATATGTGGGTACAAGTTTTTGAATGTGGGAGGTTCGGTGTGGGAGTTATAGCCCCAAACGCGTCTTTCCTTGGTATAGCGCCACCTAGTGGCCGGCGTGTCTGGATTTTGTCGTCTGCCTAGAACTCAGGGACCTGGATCTAGTCATGCAATTGGCGTGTCGGCACCATTTACGGTTTGGGCTGTGGGCCCACTTCTAGGGGGGAATAATAATAAGAACTAGAACTGCAAGCAGTTATGCAGGGGTCCAAGAAGTGTGCATTTCGCCGGCACAACGCGACAAGAAATGTGCATTTCGCCGGCACAACGCGAAGCATGTGTTCAAAACGCTACCCTGAACCTGTGGATACAAAGGATTTGACTGTGGTAGGAGTAGCGAGAAGTCAGTGTGGCGTTTTCGCGGCGAAATTTTGTATTAGATATACAATCCTCGTTTATTGCGCCCCCTAATGGCGAAATTTTCCGGATTTTTTATCGAACGTCATTAAGGTTAGCACCAACATGTGTGTAGAATTTGGACTCGATCCGATGTCTAATTTTGGATTTTTTTTAATTTTTAATTTTCCACGTCTAATTTAGCTAATAAACAAATATTCAAAACTCTACAGTTTTGTCTTCGAAGGTCGGATCAAAAAACTGTCTATGATTTCTTTGCGTGGGCGTCTGAAGATACCGTGTGCAAAGTTTTGTGTCGATCGGTCAAGAAATGTGTGAGGAGTAGCGAAAAAACAGTTTTGCGGTTTTCGCGATTTGGCGAAAAATATTCATCGACGCAAATGGGCGTGGCCTAGGCCAAAAGATGCAGCAGACTCCAGTGCATCTGTGTGTACAAGTCTTTGGACTGTGGGAGGTTCGGTGTGGGAGTTATAGCCCCAAACGCGTATTCCTTGGTATAGCGCCACCTAGGGACCGGCGTGTCTGGATTTTGTTATCTGAGTAGCGGTGCCGATTCTGGATCTAGTCATGTAATTGGCGCGTGTGCACCATTTACGGTTTGGGCTGTAGTCCCACTTTCACCGCGGGAAGTATAAGAAGAATCCTTACAAAAACAATAGGGATCCAACCTGTCTGCTTGGACCCCTAAAAATCCTTACAAAAACAATAGGGATCCAACCTGTTGGCTTGGACCCCTAATAATAATAATCCTTACAAAAACAATAGGGTTCCAACCTGTTGGCTTGGACCCCTAACAAGAAATGTGCGAGGAGTAGCGAAAAAACAGTTTTGCGGTTTTCGCGATTTAGCGAAAAATATTCATGGACGCAAATGGGCGTGGCCTGGGCAAAAAGATGCAGCAGACTCCAGTGCATCTGTGGGTATATCGTTTTTGACTGTGGGAGGTTCGGTGTGGGAGTTATAGCCCCAAACAAGTTTTCCTAGGTATAGCGCCACCTAGTGGCCGGCAGGTCTGGATTTTGTCGTCTGCATAGTCTTCACGTACCTGGATCTAGTCATGTAATTGGCGTGTGTGCACCATTTACGGTTTGGGCTGTGGTACCACTTCTAGCTGGGAATAATAAAAAAAATCCTTACAAAAACAATTGGGATCCAACCTGTTGGCTTGGACCCCTAATTATGCAGGGGTCCAAGAAGTGTGCATTTCGCCGGCACAACGCGAAGCATGTGTGCAAAACAAATGGGCACGGCGTGTGCCAAAAGATGCAGCTGACTCCAGTGAATCTGTGGATATAAAGGTTTTGACTGTGGGAGGTTCGGTGTGGGAGTTATAGCCCCAAACGCGTTTTCCCTTGGTATAGCGCCACCTAGTGTTCGGCGTGTCTGGATTTTGTCGTCTGCGTAGTCCGAAGAGATCTGGATCTAGTCATGCAATTCGCGTGTCGGCACCATTTACGGTTTGGGCTGTGGTACCACTTTCTTGGTAGGAAGTATAAAAATTATTTCGTCGTTTTTTTGCACCCCCTTGTGGCGAATTTTTCCAAAGACAATTTTCCTTTTCCAAATAACTCCCGCCCACATTAATGATTCTTGGCCATATTTTCTATACAGACTCGGGTTTGCCCCTTGATGGTTTCTTCATAGTTTGAAGAATATTCCTTTGGCCAATTAGAAGATATATAATTTCCTCGTTTATTGCGCCCCCTAAAGGCGAAATTTTCCAAAGTTTTTATCGAACGTCTTTATGGTTAGCACCAACATCTGTGTAACATTTGGACTCGATCCGATGTGTAGTTTTGGATTTCTTTGGATTTTTTATTTTTCACGTCTAATTTAGCTAATAAACCAATATTCAAAACGCTACCGTTTCGTCGTCGAAGGTCGCATCAAAAAAGTGTTTCATGCATTCTTTGCGTGTGCGTCTGAAGATGCCGTGAGCAAAGTCTGGTGTTGATTGGTCAAGAAATGTGGGAGGAGTAGGGAAAAAACGGTTTTGCGGTTTTCGCGATTTAGCGAAAAATATTCATAGACGCAAATGGGCGTGGCCTATGCCAAAAGATGCAGCAGACTCCAGTGAATATGTGCGTACAAGTTTTTGGACTGTGGGAGGTTCGGTGTGGGAGTTATAGCCCCAAACGCGTATTCCTTGGTATAGCGCCACCTAGGGACCGGCGTGTCTGGATTTTGTCGTCTGAATAGTCTTCACGGACCTGGATCTAGTCATGCAATTGGCATGTCGGCACCATTTACGGACTGGGCTGTGGTACCACTTTCTTGGTAGGAAGTATAAAAATAAAAATCCTTACAAAAACAATAGGGTTCCAACCTGTTGGCTTGGACCCCTAAAAATCCTTACAAAAACAATAGGGATCCAACCTGTTGGCTTGGACCCCTAATAACTAGAACTGCAAGCAGTTATGCAGGGGTCCAAGAAGTGTGCATTTCGCCGGCACAACGCGACAAGAAATGTGCATTTCGCCGGCACAACGCGAAGCATGTGTTCAAAACTCTACCCTGAACCTGTGGATACAAAGGATTTGACTGTGGTAGGAGTAGCGAGAAGTCAGGGTAGCGTTTTCGCGGCGAAATTTTGTAGAAGATATACAATTTCCTCGTTTATTGCGCCCCCTAATGGCGAAATTTTCCGATTTTTTTATGGAACGACATTAAGGTTAGCACCGACATGTGTGTAAAATTTGGACTCGATCCGATGTGTACTTTTAGATTTTTTTGGATTTTGGATTTTCCACGTCTAATTTAGCTAATATACTAATATTCCAAACGCTACCGTTTCGTCGTCGAAGGTCGGATCAAAAAAGTGTTCGAATTTTATTTTTTGTGTGCGTCTGACGATGCCGTGGGCAAAGTTCTGTGTCAATTGGTCAAGAAATGTGGGAGGAGTAGGGAAAAAACAGTTTTGCGGTTTTCGCGATTTAGCGAAAAATATTCATTGACGCAAATGGGCGTGGCCTAGGCCAAAAGATGCAGCAGACTCCAGTGCATCTGTGTGTACAAGTTTTTGGACTCTGGGAGGTTCGGTGTGGGAGTTATAGCCCCAAACGCGATTTTCTAGTTATAGCGCCACCTAGTGGCCGGCATGTCTGGATTTTGTCGTCTGCGTAGTCTACACGGATCTGGATCTAGTCATGCAATTGGCGTGTGTGCACCATTTACGGTATGGGCTGTGGTACCACTTTCAAGGAGGTAAGTATAATAAACACTACAAAAACAATAGGGTTCCAACCTGTTGGCTTGGACCCCTAACAAGAAATGTGCATTTCGCCGGCACAACGCGAAGCATGTGTTGAAAACGCTACCCTGAACCTGTGGATACAAAGGATTTGACTGTGGTAGGAGTAGCGAGAAGTCAGTGTAGCGTTTTCGCGGCAAAATTTTGTAGAAGATATAAGATTTTCTCGTTTATTGCACCCCCTAATGGCGAAATTTTCCGATTTTTTTATCGAACGACATTAAGGTTAGCACCAACATGTGTGTACAATTTGGACTCGATCCGATGTCAGATTTTTATTTTTTGGGATTTTGGATTTTCCACGTCTAATTTAGCTAATATACCAATATTCCAAACGCTACCGTTTCGTCGTCGAAGGTCGGATCAAAAAAGTGTTCGAATTTTATTTTTTGTGTGCGTCTGACGATGTCGTGTGCAAAGTTTGGTGTTGATTGGTCAAGAAATGTGGGAGGAGTAGGGAAAAAACAGTTTTGCGTTTTTCGCGATTTAGCGAAAAATATTCATAGACGCAAATGGGCGTGGCCTAGGCCAAAAGATGCAGAAGACTCCAGTGCATCTGTGTGTACAAGTCTTAGGACTCTGGGAGGTTCGGTGTGGGAGTTATAGCCCCAAACGCGTATTCCTTGGTATAGCGCCACCTAGGGACCGGCGTGTCTGGATTTTGTCGTCTGAGTAGCGGTGCCGATTCTGGATCTAGTCATGCAATTGGCGCGTGTGCACCATTTACGGTTTGGGCTGTGGTTCCACTTTCAGGGGGAGGTAGTATAAAAACTAGAACTGCAAGCAGTTATGCAGGGGTCCAAGAAGTGTGCATTTCGCCGGCACAACGCGACAAGAAATGTGCATTTCGCCGGCACAACGCGAAGCATGTGTTGAAAACGCTACCCTGAACCTGTGGATACAAAGGATTTGACTGTGGTAGGAGTAGCGAGAAGTCAGTGTAGCGTTTTCGCGGCGAGATTTTGTAGAAGAAATACAATTTCCTCGTTTATTGCGCCCCCTAATGGCGAAATTTTCCGATTTTTTTATCGTACGACAATAAGGTTATCTACAACATGTGTGTACAATTTGGACTCGTTCCGATGTCTAATTTTGGATTTCTTTGGATTTTTGATTTTCCACGTCTAATTTAGCTCATAAACCAATATTCAAAACGCTACCGTTTCGTCGTCGAAGGTCGGATCAAAAAACTGTATACGATTCCTTTTCGTGTGTGTCTGAAGATGTCGTGTGCAAAGTTTGGTGTTGATTGGGCGAGAAATGTGGGAGGAGTAGGGAAAAAACTGTTTTGCGGTTTTCGCGATTTAGCGAAAAATATTCATAGACGCAAATGGGCGTGGCCTAGGCCAAAAGATGCAGCAGACTCCAGTGCATCTGTGTGTACAAGTTTTTGGACTCTGGGAGGTTCGGTGTGGGAGTTATAGCCCAAAACGCGTTTTCAGAACATTCCATTGGCAAATTAAGAGACATACAATGTCTTAGTTTTTTGGCGCCGCCTTGTGGCGAAATTTCCGAAGACAATTTTCCTTTGCCAAATAACTCCCGCCCACATTAATAATTCTTGGCCATATTTTCTATATAGACTCGAGATTGCCCCTTGATGGTTTCCCTCGAGTTTGAACAACATTCCTTAGGCCAATTAGAAGATATACAATTTCCTCGTTTATTGCGCCCCCTAATGGCGAAATTTTCCAAATTTTTTATCGAACGTCTTTATGGTTAGCACCAACATCTGTGTAACATTTGGACTCGATCCGATGTGTAGTTTTGGATTTTTTCTGGATTTTGGATTTTTCACGTCTAATTTAGCTAATAAACCAATATTCAAAACGCTACCGTTTCGTCGTCGAAGGTCGGATCAAAAAAGTCTCCGAGGATTTCTTTGCGTGTGCGTCTGAAGATGTTGTGTGCAAAGTTTGGTGTTGATTGGTCAGGAAATGTGGGAGGAGTAGCGAAAAAACAGTTTTGCGGTTTTCGCGATTTTGCGAAAAATATTCATAGACGCAAATGGGCGTGGCCTATGCCAAAAGATGCAGCAGACTCCAGTGGATATGTGGGTACAAGTTTTTGAATGTGGGAGGTTCGGTGTGGGAGTTATAGCCCCAAACGCGTCTTTCCTTGGTATAGCGCCACCTAGTGGCCGGCGTGTCTGGATTTTGTCGTCTGCCTAGAACTCAGGGACCTGGATCTAGTCATGCAATTGGCGTGTCGGCACCATTTACGGTTTGGGCTGTGGGCCCACTTCTAGGGGGGAATAATAATAAGAAAAATCCTTACAAAAACAATAGGGATCCAACCTGTTGGCTTGGACCCCTAACAATCCTTACAAAAACAATAGGGATCCAACCTGTTGGCTTGGACCCCTAACTAGAACTGCAAGCAGTTATGCAGGGGTCCAAGAAGTGTGCATTTCGCCGGCACAACGCGAAGCATGTGTGCAAAACAAATGGGCACGGCGTGTGCCAAAAGTTGCAGCTGACTCCAGTGAATCTGTGGATATAAAGGTTTTGACTGTGGGAGGTTCGGTGTGGGAGTTATAGCCCAAAACGCGTTTTCAGAACATTCCATTGGCAAATTAAGAGACATACAATGTCTTAGTTTTTTGGCGCCGCCTTGTGGTGAAATTTCCGAAGACAATTTTCCTTTTCCAAATAACTCCCGCCCACATTAATAATTCTTGGCCATATTTTTTATATAGACTCGGGTTTGCCCCTTGATGGTTTCCTCATAGTTTGAAGAACATTCCTTTGGCCAATTAGAAGATATACAATTTCCTCGTTTATTGCGCCCCCTAAAGGCGAAATTTTCCAAAATGTTTATCGAACGACCTTAAGGGTAGCACCGACATGCGTCTAAAAATTGGACATGATCCGATGTCTAATTTTGCTATTTTGTGAATTTTTGCGTTTCGACGTAAAACGTAGCTAATAAACAAATATTAAAAACGCTACCGTTTCGTCGTCGAAGGTCGGATCAAAAAAGAGTTTGAGTATTTATTTTCGTGTGCGTCTTAAGATGTCGTGTGCAAAGTTTGGTGTTGATTGGTCAAGAAATGCGGGAGGAGTAGCGAAAATACAGTTTAACGGTTTTCGCGATTTTGCGAAAAAAAATTATAGACGGAAATGGGCGTGGCCTATGCCAAAAGATGCAGCAGACTCCAGTGAATATGTGGGTACAAGTTTTTGAATGTGGGAGGTTCGGTGTGGGAGTTATAGCCCCAAACGCGTTTTCCCTTGGTATAGCGCCACCTAGTGACCGGCGTGTATGGATTTTGTCGTCTGCGTAGTCCGAAGAGATCTGGATCTAGTCATGCAATTCGCGTGTCGCCACCATTTACGGTTTGGGGTGTGGGCCCACTTTTAGGGGGGTAAGAATAACTAGAACTGCAAGCAGTTATGCAGGGGTCCAAGAAGTGTGCATTTCGCCGGCACAACGCGACAAGAAATGTGCATTTCGCCGGCACAACGCGAAGCATGTGTTCAAAACTCTACCCTGAACCTGTGGATACAAAGGATTTGACTGTGGTAGGAGTAGCGAGAAGTCAGTGTAGCGTTTTCGCGGCGAAATTTTGTAGAAGATATACAATTTCCTCGTTTATTGCGCCCCCTAATGGCGAAATTTTCCGATTTTTTTATGGAACGACATTAAGGTTAGCACCGACATGTGTGTAAAATTTGGACTCGATCCGATGTGTACTTTTAGATTTTTTTGGATTTTGGATTTTCCACGTCTAATTTAGCTAATATACTAATATTCCAAACGCTACCGTTTCGTCGTCGAAGGTCGGATCAAAAAAGTGTTCGAATTTTATTTTTTGTGTGCGTCTGACGATGCCGTGGGCAAAGTTCTGTGTCAATTGGTCAAGAAATGTGGGAGGAGTAGGGAAAAAACAGTTTTGCGGTTTTCGCGATTTAGCGAAAAATATTCATAGACGCAAATGGGCGTGGCCTAGGCCAAAAGATGCAGCAGACTCCAGTGCATCTGTGTGTACAAGTTTTTGGACTCTGGGAGGTTCGGTGTGGGAGTTATAGCCCCAAACGCGATTTTCTAGTTATAGCGCCACCTAGTGGCCGGCATGTCTGGATTTTGTCGTCTGCGTAGTCTACACGGATCTGGATCTAGTCATGCAATTGGCGTGTGTGCACCATTTACGGTATGGGCTGTGGTACCACTTTCAAGGAGGTAAGTATAATAAACACTACAAAAACAATAGGGTTCCAACCTGTTGGCTTGGACCCCTAATAATAGGAATAATAATAATCCTTACAAAAACAATAGGGATCCAACCTGTTGGCTTGGACCCCTAAAAATCCTTACAAAAACAATAGGGATCCAACCTGTTGGCTTGGACCCCTAACTAGAACTGCAAGCAGTTATGCAGGGGTCCAAGAAGTGTGCATTTCGCCGGCACAACGCGACAAGAAATGTGCATTTCGCCGGCACAACGCGAAGCATGTGTTCAAAACAAATGGGCACGGCGTGTGCCAAAAGATGCAGCTGACTCCAGTGAATCTGTGGATATAAAGGTTTTGACTGTGGGAGGTTCGGTGTGGGAGTTATAGCCCCAAACGCGTTTTCAGAACATTCCATTGGCAAATTAGGAGACATACAATGTCGTCGTTTTTTGGCGCCGCCTTGTGGCGAAATTTTCCGAAGAGAATTTTTCTCGTGGCGAAAATGTACGATTTTTTTATCGAACGACATTAAGGTTAGCACCGACATGTGTGTACAATTTGGACTCGATCCGATGTCTGATTTTTTATTTTTTTGGATTTTGGATTTTCCACGTCTAATTTAGCTAATATACCAATATTCCAAACGCTACCGTTTCGTCGTCGAAGGTCGGATCAAAAAAGTGTTCGAATTTTATTTTTTGTGTGCGTCTGATGATGTCGTGTGCAAAGTTTGGTGTTGATTGGTCAAGAAATGTGGGAGGAGTAGGGAAAAAACATTTTTGCGGTTTTCGCGATTTAGCGAAAAATATTCATAGACGCAAATGGGCGTGGCCTATGCCAAAAGATGCAGCAGACTCCAGTGCATCTGTGTGTACAAGTTTTTGACTGTGGGAGGTTCGGTGTGGGAGTTATAGCCCCAAACACGTATTCCTTCGTATAGCGCCACCTAGTGACCGGCGTGTCTGGATTTTGTCGTCTGCTTAGTCCGAACAGATCTGGATTTAGTCATGCAAATCGCGTGTCGGCACCATTTACGGTTTGGGCTGTGGTATCACTTTTAGGGGGGCAAGTATAGGAACTAGAACTGCAAGCAGTTATGCAGGGGTCCAAGAAGTGTGCATTTCGCCGGCACAACGCGACAAGAAATGTGCGTTTCGCCGGCACAACGCGAAGCATGTGTTCAAAACGCTACCCTGAACGCTACCCTGAACCTGTGGATACAAAGGATTTGACTGTGGTAGGAGTAGCGAGAAGTCAGTGTTGCGTTTTCACAGCGAAATTTTGTAGAAGATATACAATTTCCTCGTTTATTGCGCCCCCTAATGGCGAAATTTTCCGATTTTTTTTTCGAACGTCATTAAGGTTAGCACCGACATGTCTGTAAAATTTGGACTCGATCCGATATATAATTCTGGATTTCTTTGGATTTTTGATTTTTCACGTCTAATTTAGCTAATAAACAAATATTCAAAACTCTACCGTTTCGTCGTCGAAGGTCGGATCAAAAAACTGTCCGACGATTCCTTTGCGTGTGCGTCTGAAGATGTCGTGTGCAAAGTTGTGTGTCAATTGGTCAAGAAATGTGGGAGGAGTAGCGAAAAAACTGTTTTGCGGTTTTCGCGATTTAGCGAAAAATATTCATAGACGCAAATGGGCGTGGCCTAGGCCAAAAGATGCGGCAGACTCCAGTGCATCTGTAGGTATAACGTTTTGGACTGTGGGAGGTTCGGTGTGGGAGTTATAGCCCCAAACGTGATTTTCTTGTTATAGCGCCACCTAGTGGCCGGCATGTCTGGATTTTGTCGTCTGCCGTCACCTCACGGACCTGGATCTAGTCATGTAATTGGCTTGTGTGCACCATTAACGGTTTGGGCTGTGGTACCACTTCTACGGAAGGAAGTATAAGAAAAATCCTTACAAAAACAATAGGGATCCAACCTGTTGGCTTGGACCCCTAATAAACACTACAAAAACAATAGGGTTCCAACCTGTTGGCTTGGACCCCTAACTAGAACTGCAAGCAGTTATGCAGGGGTCCAAGAAGTGTGCATTTCGCCGGCACAACGCGACAAGAAATGTGCATTTCGCCGGCACAACGCGAAGCATGTGTTGAAAACGCTACCCTGAACCTGTGGATACAAAGGATTTGACTGTGGTAGGAGTAGCGAGAAGTCAGTGTAGCGTTTTCGCGGCGAGATTTTGTAGAAGAAATACAATTTCCTCGTTTATTGCGCCCCCTAATGGCGAAATTTTCAGATTTTTTTATCGTACGACATTAAGGTTATCTACAACATGTGTGTACAATTTGGACTCGTTCCGATGTCTAATTTTGGATTTCTTTGGATTTTAGATTTTCCACGTCTAATTTAGCTCATAAACCAATATTCAAAACGCTACCGTTTCGTCGTCGAAGGTCGGATCAAAAAACTGTATACGATTCCTTTTCGTGTGTGTCTGAAGATGTCGTGTGCAAAGTTTGGTGTTGATTGGGCGAGAAATGTGGGAGGAGTAGGGAAAAAACTGTTTTGCGGTTTTCGCGATTTAGCGAAAAATATTCATGGACGCAAATGGGCGTGGCCTAGGCCAAAAGATGCAGCAGACTCCAGTGCATCTGTGTGTACAAGTCTTTGGACTGTGGGAGGTTCGGTGTGGGAGTTATAGCCCCAAACGCGTATTCCTTGGTATAGCGCCACCTAGGGACCGGCGTGTCTGGATTTTGTTATCTGAGTAGCGGTGCCGATTCTGGATCTAGTCATGTAATTGGCGCGTGTGCACCATTTACGGTTTGGGCTGTAGTCCCACTTTCACCGCGGGAAGTATAAGAAGAATCCTTACAAAAACAATAGGGATCCAACCTGTTGGCTTGGACCCCTAATAATAATCCTTACAAAAACAATAGGGATCCAACCTGTTGGCTTGGACCCCTAATAATAGGAAAAATCCTTACAAAAACAAAAGGGATCCAACCTGTTGGCTTGGACCCCTAACTAGAACTGCAAGCAGTTATGCAGGGGTCCAAGAAGTGTGCATTTCGCCGGCACAACGCGAAGCATGTGTGCAAAACAAATGGGCACGGCGTGTGCCAAAAGTTGCAGCTGACCCCAGTGAATCTGTGGATATAAAGGTTTTGACTGTGGGAGGTTCTGTGTGGGAGTTATAGCCCAAAACGCGTTTTCAGAACATTCCATTGGCCAGTTAGGAGATATATTATTTCGTCGTTTATTTGCGCCCCCTTGTGGCGAACTTTTCCAAAGACAATTTTCCTTTGCCAAATAACTCCCGCCCACATTAATAATTCTTGGCCATATTTTTCATATAGACTCGGGTTTGCCCCTTGATGGTTCCCTTATAGTTTGAAGAACATTCCTTTGGCCAATTAGAAGATATACAATTTCCTCGTTTATTGCGCCCCCTTAGGGCCTAATTTTCCGAATTTTTTAGCGAACGGCGTTAAGGCTAGCACCAACATGTGTGTAAAATTTGGACTCGATCCGATGTCTAATTCTTTTTTTTCTCTGGATTTTTGATTTTCGACTTAAAACGTAGCTAATAAACAAATATTCAAAATGCTATCGTTTCGTCGTCGAAGGTCGGATCAAAAAGTTTTACATGATTTCTGTTCGTGTGCGTCTGAAGATGTCGTGTGCAAAGTTTTGTGTCAATTGGTCAAGAAATGTGGGAGGAGTAGGGAAAAGGCAGTTTTGCGGTTTTCGCGATTTTGCGAAAAAAAATTATAGACGCAAATGGGCGTGGCCTATGCCAAAAGATGCAGCAGACTCCAGTGGATATGTGGGTACAAGTTTTTGACTGTGGAAGGTTCGGTGTGGGAGTTATAGCCCCAAACGCGTTTTCCCTTGGTATAGCGCCACCTAGTGGCCGGCGTGTCTGGATTGTGTCGTCTGCCTAGAACTCAGGGACCTGGATCTAGTCATGCAATTGGCGTGTCGGCACCATTTACGGTTTGGGCTGTGGGCCCACTTCTAGGGGGGAATAATAATAACTAGAACTGCAAGCAGTTATGCAGGGGTCCAAGAAGTGTGCATT
Source organism: Gadus macrocephalus (assembly GCF_031168955.1). Classification (NCBI taxonomy): domain Eukaryota; kingdom Metazoa; phylum Chordata; class Actinopteri; order Gadiformes; family Gadidae; genus Gadus; species Gadus macrocephalus. The sequence goes on along the minus strand of NC_082382.1, from coordinate 1,893,269 downwards.
TCGCCGGCACAACGCGACAAGAAATGTGCATTTCGCCGGCACAACGCGAAGCATGTGTTCAAAACGCTACCCTGAACCTGTGGATACAAAGGATTTGACTGTGGTAGGAGTAGCGAGAAGTCAGTGTAGCGTTTTCGCAGCGAGATTTTGTCGAAGATATACAATTTCCTCGTTTATTGCGCCCCCTAATGGCGAAATTTTCCTAAATTTTTATCGAACGTCAGTAAGGTTAGCACCAACATGTGTGTAGAATTTGGACTCGATCCGATGTCTAATTTTGGTATTTTTTGAATTTTTGCGTTTCGACCTAAAATGTAGCTAATAAACAAATATTCCAAACGCTACCGTTTCGTCGTCGAAGGTCGGATCAAAAAAGTGTTTGAATTTTATTTTTTGTGTGCGTCTGACGATGCCGTGGGCAAAGTTTTGCGTCAATTGGTCAAGAAATGTGGGAGGAGTAGGGAAAAGACAGTTTTGCGGTTTTCGCGATTTAGCGAAAAATATTCATAGACGCAAATGGGCGTGGCCTGGGCCAAAAGATGCAGCAGACTCCAGTGCATCTGTGGGTATATCGATTTTGACTGTGGGAGGTTCGGTGTGGGAGTTATAGCCCCAAACAAGTTTTCCTAGGTATAGCGCCACCTAGTGGCCGGCAGGTCTGGATTTTGTCGTCTGCGTAGTCCGAACAGACCTGGATGTAGTCATGCAATTGGCGTGTGTGCACCTTTTACGGTTTGGGCTGTGGTACCACTTTTAAGGAGGTAAGAATAAGAAAAATCCTTACAAAAACAATAGGGATCCAACCTGTTGGCTTGGACCCCTAATTATGCAGGGGTCCAAGAAGTGTGCATTTCGCCGGCACAACGCGACAAGAAATGTGCATTTCGCCGGCACAACGCGAAGCATGTGTTCAAAACGCTACCCTGAACCTGTGGATACAAAGGATTTGACTGTGGTAGGAGTAGCGAGAAGTCAGTGTAGCGTTTTCGCGGCGAAATTTTGTAGAAGATATACAATTTCCTCGTTTATTGCGCCCCCTAATGGCGAAATATTCCGAATTTTTTATCGAATGACATTAAGGTTAGCACCGACATGTGTGTAGAATTTGGACTCGATCCGATGTCTACTTTTAGTTTTTTTTGGATTTTTGATTTTCCACGTCTAATTTAGCTAATATACCAATATTCCAAACGCTACCGTTTCGTCGTCGAAGGTCGGATCAAAAAAGTGTTCGAATTTTATTTTTTGTGTGCGTCTGACGATGCCGTGGGCAAAGTTTGGTGTTGATTGGTCAAGAAATGTGGGAGGAGTAGCGAAAATACAGTTTTGCGGTTTTCGCGATTTAGCGAAAAATATTCATAGACGCAAATGGGCGTGGCCTAGGCCAAAAGCTGCAGCAGACTCCAGTGCATCTGTGTGTACAAGTTTTTGGACTCTGGGAGGTTCGGTGTGGGAGTTATAGCCCCAAACGCGTATTCCTTGGTATAGCGCCACCTAGGGACCGGCATGTCTGGATTTTGTTATCTGAGTAGCGGTGCCGATTCTGGATCTAGTCATGTAATTGGCGCGTGTGCACCATTTACGGTTTGGGCTGTGGTTCCACTTTCAGGGGGAGGTAGAATAATAATCCTTACAAAAACAATAGGGATCCAACCTGTTGGCTTGGACCCCTAACTAGAACTGCAAGCAGTTATGCAGGGGTCCAAGAAGTGTGCATTTCGCCGGCACAACGCGAAGCATGTGTTCAAAACAAATGGGCACGGCGTGTGCCAAAAGATGCAGCTGACTCCAGTGAATCTGTGGATATAAAGGTTTTGACTGTGGGAGGTTCGGTGTGGGAGTTATAGCCCAAAACGCGTTTTCAGAACATTCCATTGGCAAATTAGGAGACATACAATGTCGTAGTTTTTTGGCGCCGCCTTGTGGCGAAATTTTCCGAAGACAATTTTCCTTTTCCAAATAACTCCCGCCCACATTAATAATTCTTGGCCATAATTTTTATATAGACTCGGGTTTGCCCCTTGATAGTTCCCTCATAGTTTGAAGAACATTCCCTTGGCCAATTAGAAGATATACAATTTCCTCGTTTATTGCGCCCCCTAATGGCGACATTTTCCAAAATTTTTATCTAACGTCATTATGGTTAGCACCAACATGTGTGTAAAATTTGGACTCGATCCGATGTCTAATTCTGGATTTTTTTTGATTTTTGATTTTCCACGTCTAATTTAGCTAATATACCAATATTCCAAACGCTACCGTTTCGTCGTCGAAGGTCGGATCAAAAAAGTGTTCGAATTTTATTTTTTGTGTGCGTCTGACGATGCCGTGGGCAAAGTTTGGTGTTGATTGGTCAAGAAATGTGTGAGGAGTAGGGAAAAAACAGTTTTGCGGTTTTCGCGATATAGCAAAAAATATTCATAGACGCAAATGGGCGTGGCCTATGCCAAAAGATGCTGCAGACTCCAGTGCATCTGTGTGTACAAGGTTTTAGACTCTGGGAGGTTCGGTGTGGGAGTTATAGCCCCAAACGCGTATTCCTTAGTATAGCGCCACCTAGTGACCGGCGTGTCTGGATTTTGTCGTCTGCTGAGTCCGAACAGATCTGGATCTAGTCATGCAATTGGCGTGTCGGCACCATTTACGGTTTGGGCTGTGGTCGGACTTTTAGGGGGGTTAGAATAACTAGAACTGCAAGCAGTTATGCAGGGGTCCAAGAAGTGTGCATTTCGCCGGCACAACGCGACAAGAAATGTGCATTTCGCCGGCACAACGCGAAGCATGTGTTCAAAACGCTACCCTGAACCTGTGGATACAAAGGATTTGACTGTGGTAGGAGTAGCGAGAAGTCAGTGTAGCGTTTTCGCGGCGAAATTTTGTAGAAGATATACAATTTCCTCGTTTATTGCGCCCCCTAATGGCGAAATTTTCCGAATTTTTTATCAAACGTCAATAAGGTTAGCACCAACATGTGTGTAGAATTTGGACTCGATCCGATGTCTAATTTTGGATATTTTTTAATTTTTAATTTTCCACGTCTAATTTAGCTAATAAACAAATATTCAAAACTCTACCGTTTCGTCGTCGAAGGTCGGATCAAAAAACTGTCTATGATTTCATTGCGTGTGCGTCTGAAGATGCCGTGTGCAAAGTTTGGTGTTGATTGGTCAAGAAATGTGGGAGGAGTAGCGAAAATACAGTTTTGCGGTTTTCGCGATTTAGCGAAAGAAATTCATTGACGCAAATGGGCGTGGCCTAGGCCAAAAGATGCAGAAGACTCCAGTGCATCTGTGTGTACAAGTTTTAGGACTCTGGGAGGTTCGGTGTGGGAGTTATAGCCCCAAACGCGTATTCCTTGGTATAGCGCCACCTAGTGGCCGGCATGTCTGGATTTTGTCGTCTGCGTAGTCCCCACGGATCTGGATCTAGTCATGCAATTGGCGTGTCTGCACCATTTACGGTTTGGGGTGTGGGCCCACTTTTAGGGGGGTAAGAATAACTAGAACTGCAAGCAGTTATGCAGGGGTCCAAGAAGTGTGCATTTCGCCGGCACAACGCGACAAGAAATGTGCATTTCGCCGGCACAACGCGAAGCATGTGTTGAAAACGCTACCCTGAACCTGTGGATACAAAGGATTTGACTGTGGTAGGAGTAGCGAGAAGTCAGTGTAGCGTTTTCGCGGCAAAATTTTGTAGAAGATATAAGATTTTCTCGTTTATTGCACCCCCTAATGGCGAAATTTTCCGATTTTTTTATCGAACGACATTAAGGTTAGCACCAACATGTGTGTACAATTTGGACTCGATCCGATGTCAGATTTTTATTTTTTGGGATTTTGGATTTTCCACGTCTAATTTAGCTAATATACCAATATTCCAAACGCTACCGTTTCGTCGTCGAAGGTCGGATCAAAAAAGTGTTCGAATTTTATTTTTTGTGTGCGTCTGACGATGTCGTGTGCAAAGTTTGGTGTTGATTGGTCAAGAAATGTGGGAGGAGTAGGGAAAAAACAGTTTTGCGTTTTTCGCGATTTAGCGAAAAATATTCATAGACGCAAATGGGCGTGGCCTAGGCCAAAAGATGCAGAAGACTCCAGTGCATCTGTGTGTACAAGTCTTAGGACTCTGGGAGGTTCGGTGTGGGAGTTATAGCCCCAAACGCGTATTCCTTGGTATAGCGCCACCTAGGGACCGGCGTGTCTGGATTTTGTCGTCTGAGTAGCGGTGCCGATTCTGGATCTAGTCATGCAATTGGCGCGTGTGCACCATTTACGGTTTGGGCTGTGGTTCCACTTTCAGGGGGAGGTAGTATAACTAGAACTGCAAGCAGTTATGCAGGGGTCCAAGAAGTGTGCATTTCGCCGGCACAACGCGAAGCATGTGTTCAAAACAAATGGGCACGGCGTGTGCCAAAAGTTGCAGCTGACTCCAGTGAATCTGTGGATATAAAGGTTTTGACTGTGGGAGGTTCGGTGTGGGAGTTATAGCCCAAAACGCGTTTTCAGAACATTCCATTGGCAAATTAGGAGACATACAATGTCGTCGTTTTTTGGCGCCGCCTTGTGGCGAAATTTCCGAAGACAATTTTCCTTTTCCAAATAACTCCAGCCCACATTAATAATTCTTGGCCATATTTTCTATATAGACTCGGGATTGCCCCTTGATGGTTTCCCTCGAGTTTGAAGAACATTCCTTAGGCCAATTAGAAGATATACAATTTCCTCGTTTATTGCGCCCCCTTATGGCGAGATTTTCCGATTTTTTTATCGAACGACCTTAAGGGTATCACCGACATGCGTCTAAAAGTTGGACATGATCCGATGTCTAATTTTGCTATTTTGTTAATTTTTGCGTTTCGACGTAAAACATAGCTAATAAACAAATATTCAAAACGCTACCGTTTCGTCGTCGAAGGTTGGATCAAAAAAGAGTTTGAGTATTTATTTTCGTGTGCGTCTTAAGATGTCGTGTGCAAAGTTTGGTGTTGATTGGTCAAGAAATGCGGGAGGAGTAGCGAAAATACAGTTTTGCGGTTTTCGCGATTTTGCGAAAAATAATTATGGACGCAAATGGGCGTGGCCTATGCCAAAAGATGCAGCAGACTCCAGTGAATATGTGGGTACAAGTTTTTGCATGTGGGAGGTTCGGTGTGGGAGTTATAGCCCCAAACGCGTTTTCCCTTGGTATAGCGCCACCTAGTGTTCGGCGTGTCTGGATTTTGTCGTCTGCGTAGTCCGAAGAGATCTGGATCTAGTCATGCAATTCGCGTGTCGGCACCATTTACGGTTTGGGGTGTGGGCCCACTTTTAAGGAGGTAAGAATAATAATAAGAAAAATCCTTACAAAAACAATAGGGATCCAACCTGTTGGCTTGGACCCCTAACTAGAACTGCAAGCAGTTATGCAGGGGTCCAAGAAGTGTGCATTTCGCCGGCACAACGCGACAAGAAATGTGCATTTCGCCGGCACAACGCGAAGCATGTGTTGAAAACGCTACCCTGAACCTGTGGATACAAAGGATTTGACTGTGGTAGGAGTAGCGAGAAGTCAGTGTAGCGTTTTCGCGGCAAAATTTTGTAGAAGATATAAGATTTTCTCGTTTATTGCACCCCCTAATGGCGAAATTTTCCGATTTTTTTATCGAACGACAATAAGGTTAGCACCAACATGTTTGTACAATTTGGACTCGATCCGATGTCAGATTTTTATTTTTTGGGATTTTGGATTTTCCACGTCTAATTTAGCTAATATACCAATATTCCAAACGCTACCGTTTCGTCGTCGAAGGTCGGATCAAAAAAGTGTTCGAATTTTATTTTTTGTGTGCGTCTGACGATGTTGTGTGCAAAGTTTGGTGTTGATTGGTCAAGAAATGTGGGAGGAGTAGCGAAAATACAGTTTTGCGGTTTTCGCGATTTAGCGAAAAATATTCATAGACGCAAATGGGCGTGGCCTAGGCCAAAAGATGCAGAAGACTCCAGTGCATCTGTGTGTACAAGTCTTAGGACTCTGGGAGGTTCGGTGTGGGAGTTATAGCCCCAAACGCGTATTCCTTGGTATAGCGCCACCTAGGGACCGGCGTGTCTGGATTTTGTCGTCTGAGTAGCGGTGCCGATTCTGGATCTAGTCATGCAATTGGCGCGTGTGCACCATTTACGGTTTGGGCTGTGGTTCCACTTTCAGGGGGAGGTAGTATAAAAACAATCCTTACAAAAACAATAGGGATCCAACCTGTTGGCTTGGACCCCTAATAAGAAAAATCCTTACAAAAACAATAGGGATCCAACCTGTTGGCTTGGACCCCTAATAACTAGAACTGCAAGCAGTTATGCAGGGGTCCAAGAAGTGTGCATTTCGCCGGCACAACGCGAAGCATGTGTTCAAAACGCATGGGCTTGGCCTATGCCAAAAGATGCAACTGACTCCAGTGAATCTGTGGATATAAAGGTTTTGACTGTGGGAGGTTCGTTGTGGGAGTTATAGCCCAAAACGGAGTCATAGCCCAGAACATTCCATTGGCCAGTTAGGAGATATATTATTTCGTCGTTTTTTTGCACCCCCTTGTGGCGAATTTTTCCAAAGACAATTTTCCTTTTCCAAATTACTCCCGCCCACATTAATAATTCTTGGCCATATTTTCTACATAGACTCTGAATCGCCCCTTGATGGTTTCCCTCGAGTTTGAAGAACATTCCTCGGGCCAATTAGAAGATATACAATTTCCTCGTTTATTGCGCCCGCTTATGGCGAAATATTCCGATTATTTTATTGAACGCCAGTAGGGGTAGCATCGACATGTGTCAAAAATTTGGACTTGATCCGATGTCTAATTTTGGTATTTTTGTAATTTTCTGCGTTTCGACGTAAAATGTAGCTAATAAACAAATATTCAAAACGCTACCGTTTCGTCGTCGAAGGTCGGATCAAAAAAGAGTTTGAGTATTTATTTTCGTGTGCGTCTTAAGATGTCGTGTGCAAAGTTTTGTGTCAATTAGTCAAGAAATGTGGGAGGAGTAGGGAAAAGGCAGTTTTGCGGTTTTCGCAATTTTGCGAAAAAAGATTATGGACGCAAATGGGCGTGGCCTATGCCAAAAGATGCAGCAGACTCCAGTGAATATGTGGGTACAAGTTTTTGAGTGTGGGAGGTTCGGTGTGGGAGTTATAGCCGCAAACGCGTATTCCCTGGTATAGCGCCACCTAGTGGCCGGCGTGTCTGGATTTTGTTATCTGAGTAGCGGTGCCGTACCTGGATCTAGTCATGCAATTGGCGCGTGTGCACCATTTACGGTTTGGGCTGTAGTCCAACAAGTACGGGGTGAAGAATAATAATAATAGGAAAAATCCTTACAAAAACAATAGGGATCCAACCTGTTGGCTTGGACCCCTAAAAATCCTTACAAAAACAATAGGGATCCAACCTGTTGGCTTGGACCCCTAATAAACAAGAAGTGTTTATTTCGCCGGCACAACGCGACAAGAAATGTGCATTTCGCCGGCACAACGCGAAGCATGTGTTCAAAACGCTACCCTGAACCTGTGGATACAAAGGATTTGACTGTGGTAGGAGTAGCGAGAAGTCAGTGTAGCGTTTTCGCAGCGAGATTTTGTCGAAGATATACAATTTCCTCGTTTATTGCGCCCCCTAATGGCGAAATTTTCCTAAATTTTTATCGAACGTCAGTAAGGTTAGCACCAACATGTGTGTAGAATTTGGACTCGATCCGATGTCTAATTTTGGTATTTTTTGAATTTTTGCGTTTCGACGTAAAATGTAGCTAATAAACAAATATTCCAAACGCTACCGTTTCGTCGTCGAAGGTCGGATCAAAAAAGTGTTCGAATTTTATTTTTTGTGTGCGTCTGACGATGCCGTGGGCAAAGTTTTGTGTCAATTGGTCAAGAAATGTGGGAGGAGTAGGGAAAAGACAGTTTTGCGGTTTTCGCGATTTAGCGAAAAATATTCATCGACGCAAATGGGCGTGGCCTGGGCCAAAAGATGCAGCAGACTCCAGTGCATCTGTGGGTATATCGTTTTTGACTGTGGGAGGTTCGGTGTGGGAGTTATAGCCCCAAACAAGTTTTCCTAGGTATAGCGCCACCTAGTGCCCGGCAGGTCTGGATTTTGTCGTCTGCGTAGTCCGAACAGACCTGGATGTAGTCATGCAATTGGCGTGTGTGCACCTTTTACGGTTTGGGCTGTGGTACCACTTTTAAGGAGGTAAGAATAAGAACAAGAAGTGTGCATTTCGCCGGCACAACGCGAAGCATGTGTTCAAAACAAATGGGCGTGGCCTATGCCAAAAGATGCAACTGACTCCAGTGAATTTGTGCATATAATGTTTTTGACTGTGGGAGCTTCGGTGTGGGAGTTATAGCCCAAAACGCGTTTTCAGAACATTCCATTGGCCAATTAGGAGATATACAATGTCGTCGTTTTCTGGCGCCGCCTTGTGGTGAAATTTTCCGAAGAGAATTTTCCTCGTGGCGAAAATGTACGAATTTTTTATCGAACGACATTTAGGTTAGCACCGACATGTGTGTAAAATTTGGACTTGATCCGATGTCTAATTCTGGATTTTTGTGGATTTTCAATTTTCCACGTCTAATTTTGCTCATGAACCAATACTCAAAACGCTACCGTTTCGTCGTCGAAGGTCGGATAAAAAAAGTGTTAGAATTTCTTTTTTTATGTGCGTCTGAAGATGCCGTGTGCAAAGTTTTGTGTCAATTGGTCAAGAAATGTGGGAGGAGTAGCGAAAAAACAGTTTTGCGGTTGTCGCGATTTTGCGAAAAAAAATTATGGACGCAAATGGGCGTGGCCTAGGCCAAAAGATGCAGCAGACTCCAGTGAATATGTGGGTACAAGTTTTTGACAGTGGGAGGTTCGGTGTGGGAGTTATAGCCCCAAACGTTTTTCTCCTTGGTATAGCGCCACCTAGTGGCCGGCATGTCTGGATTTGGTTATCTGAGTAGCGGTGCCGGACCTGGATCTAGTCATGCAATTGGCGTGTCGGCACCATTTACGGTTTGGGCTGTGGGCCCACTTCTAAGGCGTATAGTATAATAACTAGAACTGCAAGCAGTTATGCAGGGGTCCAAGAAGTGTGCATTTCGCCGGCACAACGCGACAAGAAATGTGCATTTCGCCGGCACAACGCGAAGCATGTGTTCAAAACTCTACCCTGAACCTGTGGATACAAAGGATTTGACTGTGGTAGGAGTAGCGAGAAGTCAGTGTAGCGTTTTCGCGGCGAAATTTTGTAGAAGATATACAATTTCCTCGTTTATTGCGCCCCCTAATGGCGAAATTTTCCGATTTTTTTATGGAACGACATTAAGGTTAGCACCGACATGTGTGTAAAATTTGGACTCGATCCGATGTGTACTTTTAGATTTTTTTGGATTTTGGATTTTCCACGTCTAATTTAGCTAATATACTAATATTCCAAACGCTACCGTTTCGTCGTCGAAGGTCGGATCAAAAAAGTGTTCGAATTTTATTTTTTGTGTGCGTCTGACGATGCCGTGGGCAAAGTTCTGTGTCAATTGGTCAAGAAATGTGGGAGGAGTAGGGAAAAAACAGTTTTGCGGTTTTCGCGATTTAGCGAAAAATATTCATAGACGCAAATGGGCGTGGCCTAGGCCAAAAGATGCAGCAGACTCCAGTGCATCTGTGTGTACAAGTTTTTGGACTCTGGGAGGTTCGGTGTGGGAGTTATAGCCCCAAACGCGATTTTCTAGTTATAGCGCCACCTAGTGGCCGGCATGTCTGGATTTTGTCGTCTGCGTAGTCTACACGGATCTGGATCTAGTCATGCAATTGGCGTGTGTGCACCATTTACGGTATGGGCTGTGGTACCACTTTCAAGGAGGTAAGTATAATAAACACTACAAAAACAATAGGGTTCCAACCTGTTGGCTTGGACCCCTAATAAGAACTAGAACTGCAAGCAGTTATGCAGGGGTCCAAGAAGTGTGTATTTCGCCGGCACAACGCGAAGCATGTGTTCAAAACACGGCGTGTGACAAAAGATGCAGCTGACTCCAGTGAATCTGTGGATATAAAGGTTTTGACTGTGGGAGGTTCGGTGTGGGAGTTATAGCCCAAAACGCGTTTTCAGAACATTCCATTGGCAAATTAGGAGACATACAATGTCGTAGTTTTTTGGCGCCGCCTTGTGGCGAAATTTTCCGAAGACAATTTTCCTTTTCCAAATAACTCCCGCCCACATTAATAATTCTTGGCCATATTTCTTATATAGACTCGGGTTTGCCCCTTGGTGGTTTCCTCATAGTTTGAAGAACATTGCTTTGGCCAATTAGAAGATATACAATTTCCTCGTTTATTGCGCCCCCTTAGGGCGTAATTTTCCGATTTCTTTAGCAAACGCTGTTAAGGTTAGCACCGACATGTGTGTAAAATTTGGACTCGATCCGATGTCTAATTTTAGATTTTTTAGGGGTCCAAGCCAACAGGTTGGATCCCTATTGTTTTTGTAAGGATTTTTCTTATTATTATTCTTACCTCCTTAAAAGTGGGCCCACACCCCAAACCGTAAATGGTGCCGACACGCGAATTGCATGACTAGATCCAGATCTCTTCGGACTACGCAGACGACAAAATCCAGACACGCCGAACACTAGGTGGCGCTATACCAAGGGAAAACGCGTTTGGGGCTATAACTCCCACACCGAACCTCCCACATGCAAAAACTTGTACCCACATATTCACTGGAGTCTGCTGCATCTTTTGGCATAGGCCACGCCCATTTGCGTCTATAATTATTTTTCGCAAAATCGCGAAAACCGCAAAACTGTATTTTCGCTACTCCTCCCGCATTTCTTGACCAATCAACACCAAACTTTGCACACGACATCTTAAGACGCACACGAAAATAAATACTCAAACTCTTTTTTGATCCAACCTTCGACGACGAAACGGTAGCGTTTTGAATATTTGTTTATTAGCTATGTTTTACGTCGAAACGCAAAAATTAACAAAATAGCAAAATTAGACATCGGATCATGTCCAACTTTTAGACGCATGTCGGTGATACCCTTAAGGTCGTTCGATAAAAAAATCGGAAAATCTCGCCATAAGGGGGCGCAATAAATGAGGAAATTGTATATCTTCTAATTGGCCTAAGGAATGTTCTTCAAACTCGAGGGAAACCATCAAGGGGCAATCCCGAGTCTATATAGAAAATATGGCCAAGAATTATTAATGTGGGCTGGAGTTATTTGGAAAAGGAAAATTGTCTTCGGAAATTTCGCCACAAGGCGGCGCCAAAAAACGACGACATTGTATGTCTCCTAATTTGCCAATGGAATGTTCTGAAAACGCGTTTTGGGCTATAACTCCCACACCGAACCTCCCACAGTCAAAACCTTTATATCCACAGATTCACTGGAGTCAGCTGCAACTTTTGGCACACGCCGTGCCCATTTGTTTTGAACACATGCTTCGCGTTGTGCCGGCGAAATGCACACTTCTTGGACCCCTGCATAACTGCTTGCAGTTCTAGTTCCTATTATACTTACCTCCCTAAAAGTGTGCCCACAGCCCAAACCGTAAATGGTGCAGACACGCCAATTGCATGACTAGATCCAGATCTCTTCGGACTACGCAGACGACAAAATCCGGACACTCCGGTCACTAGGTGGCGCTATACCAAGGAATACGCGTTTGGGGCTATAACTCCCACACCGAACCTCCCACAGTCAAAAACTTGTACCCACATATTCACTGGAGTCTGCTGCATCTTTTGGCCTAGGCCACGCCCATTTGCGTCTATACATTTTTTTCGCAAAATCGCGAAAACCGCAAAATTGTTTTTTCGCTACTCCTCCCACATTTCTTGACCAATTGACACCAAACTTTGCACACGGCATCTTCAGACGAACACAAAAAAATAAATTCGAACACTTTTTTGATCCGACCTTCGACGACGAAACGGTAGCGTTTTGAGTATTGGTTCATGAGCAAAACTAGACGTGGAAAATCGAAAATCCACAAAAATCCAGAATTAGACATCGGATCAAGTCCAAATGTTACACACATGTCGGTGCTAACCTAAATGTCGTTCGATAAAAAAATCGTAAATTTTCGCCACGAGGAAAATTCTCTTCGGAAAATTTCACCACAAGGCGGCGCCAGAAAACGACGACATTGTATATCTCCTAATTGGCCAATGGAATGTTCTGAAAACGCGTTTTGGGCTATAACTCCCACACCGAAGCTCCCACAGTAAAAACCTTTCTATCCACAGATTCACTGGAGTCAGTTGCATCTTTTGGCATAGGCCACGCACATTTGTTTTGAACACATGCTTCGCGTTGTGCCGGCGAAATGCACACTTCTTGGACCCCTGCATAACTGCTTGCAGTTCTAGTTTTTATTATTATTTTTCACGTCTAATTTAGCTAATAAACCAATATTCAAAACGCTACCGTTTTGTCGTCGAAGGTCGGATCAAAAAAGTGTCTAAGATTTCTTTGCGTGTGCGTCTGACGATGTCGTGTGCAAAGTTTGGTGTTGATTGGTCAAGAAATGTGGGAGGAGTAGGGAAAAAACAGTTTTGCGGTTTTTGCGATTTAGCGAAAAATATTCATAGACGCAAATGGGCGTGGCCTAGACCAAAAGCTGCAGCAGACTCCAGTGCATCTGTGTGTACAAGGTTTTGGACTCTGGGAGGTTCGGTGTTGGAGTTATAGCCCCAAACGCGTATTCCTTGGTATAGCGCCACCTAGTGGCCGGCATGTCTGGATTTGGTTATCTGAGTAGCGGTGCCGATTCTGGATCTAGTCATGTAATTGGCGCGTGTGCACCATTTACGGTTTGGGCTGTAGTCCCACTTTCACCGCGGGAAGAATAATAATCCTTACAAAAACAATAGGGATCCAACCTGTTGGCTTGGACCCCTAATAAAAATCCTTACAAAAACAATAGGGATCCAACCTGTTGGCTTGGACCCCTAACAAGAAGTGTGCATTTCGCCGGCACAACGCGACAAGAAATGTGCATTTCGCCGGCACAACGCGAAGCATGTGTTCAAAACGCTACCCTGAACCTGTGGATACAAAGGATTTGACTGTGGTAGGAGTAGCGAGAAGTCAGTGTAGCGTTTTCGCGGCAAAATTTTGTAGAAGATATACAATTTCCTTGTTTATTGCGCCCCCTAATGGCGAAATTTTCCGGATTTTTTATCGAACGTCATTAAGGTTAGCACCAACATGTGTGTAGAATTTGGACTCGATCCGGTCTAATTTGGGATTTTTTTTAATTTTTAATTTTCCACGTCTAATTTAGCTAATAAACAAATATTCAAAACTCTACCGTTTTGTCTTCGAAGGTCGGATCAAAAAACTGTCTATGATTTCTTTGCGTGTGCGTCTGAAGATACCGTGTGCAAAGTTTTGTGTCGATCGGTCAAGAAATGTGTGAGGAGTAGCGAAAAAACAGTTTTGCGGTTTTCGCGATTTGGCGAAAAATATTCATAGACGCAAATGGGCGTGGCCTAGGCCAAAAGATGCAGCAGACTCCAGTGCATCTGTGTGTACAAGTCTTTGGACTGTGGGAGGTTCGGTGTGGGAGTTATAGCCCCAAACGCGTATTCCTTGGTATAGCGCCACCTAGGGACCGGCATGTCTGGATTTTGTTATCTGAGTAGCGGTGCCGATTCTGGATCTAGTCATGTAATTGGCGAGTGTGCACCATTTACGGTTTGGGCTGTAGTCCCACTTTCACCGCGGGAAGTATAAGAAGAATCCTTACAAAAACAATAGGGATCCAACCTGTTGGCTTGGACCCCTAACTAGAACTGCAAGCAGTTATGCAGGGGTCCAAGAAGTGTGCATTTCGCCGGCACAACGCGAAGCATGTGTGCAAAACAAATGGGCACGGCGTGTGCCAAAAGTTGCAGCTGACTCCAGTGAATCTGTGGATATAAAGGTTTTGACTGTGGGAGGTTCGGTGTGGGAGTTATAGCCCCAAACGCGTTTTCAGAACATTCCATTGGCAAATTAGGAGACATACAATGTCGTCGTTTTTTGGCGCCGCCTTGTGGCGAAATTTTCCGAAGAGAATTTTTCTCGTGGCGAAAATGTACGATTTTTTTATCGAACGACATTAAGGTTAGCACCGACATGTGTGTACAATTTGGACTCGATCCGATGTCTGATTTTTTATTTTTTTGGATTTTGGATTTTCCACGTCTAATTTAGCTAATATACCAATATTCCAAACGCTACCGTTTCGTCGTCGAAGGTCGGATCAAAAAAATGTCCGAATTTTATTATTTGTGTGCGTCTGACGATGTCGTGTGCAAAGGTTGGTGTTGATTGGTCAAGAAATGTGGGAGGAGTAGGGAAAAAACAGTTTTGCGGTTTTCGCGATTTAGCGAAAAATATTCATAGACGCAAATGGGCGTGGCCTATGCCAAAAGATGCAGCAGACTCCAGTGAATATGTGGGTACAAGTCTTTGACTGTGGGAGGTTCGGTGTGGGAGCTATAGCCCCAAACGTTTTTCTCCTTGGTATAGCGCCACCTAGTGGCCGGCATGTCTGGATTTTGTTATCTGAGTAGCGGTGCCGGACCTGGATCTAGTCATGCAATTGGCGTGTCGGCACCATTTACGGTTTGGGCTGTGGGCCCACTTCTAAGGCGTATAGTATAATAATAAGAAAAATCCTTACAAAAACAATAGGGATCCAACCTGTTGGCTTGGACCCCTAAAAATCCTTACAAAAACAATAGGGATCCAACCTGTTGGCTTGGACCCCTAAAAATCCTTACAAAAACAATAGGGATCCAACCTGTTGGCTTGGACCCCTAACAAGAAGTGTGCATTTCGCCGGCACAACGCGAAGCATGTGTGCAAAACAAATGGGCACGGCGTGTGCCAAAAGATGCAGCTGACTCCAGTGAATCTGTGGATATAAAGGTTTTGACTGTGGGAGGTTCGGTGTGGGAGTTATAGCCCAAAACGCGTTTTCAGAACATTCCATTGGCAAATTAGGAGACATACAATGTCTTCGTTTTTTGGCGCCGCCTTGTGGCGAAATTTTCCCAAGACAATTTTCCTTTGCCAAATAACTCCCGCCCACATTAATAATTCTTGGCCATATTTTTTATATAGACTCGGGATTACCCCTTGATGGTTTCCCTTGAGTTTGAAGAACATTCCTTTGGCCAATTAGATGATATACAATTTCCTCGTTTATTGCGCCCCCTTAGGGCATAATTTTCCGATTTTTTTTTCGAACGCCATTAAGGGTAACGCTAACATGTGTTTAAGATTTGGACTCGATCCGATGTCTAATATCTTTTTTTTCTGGATTTTAGATTTTCGACTTAAAACGTAGCTAATAAACAAATATTCAAAATGCTATCGTTTCGTCGTCGAAGGTCGGATCAAAAAGTTTTGCGTGATTTCTGTTCGTGTGCGTCTGAAGATGTCGTGTGCAAAGTTTTGTGTCAATTGGTCAAGAAATGTGGGAGGAGTAGGGAAAAGACAGTTTTGCGGTTTTCGCGATTTTGCGAAAAAATATTATTGACGCAAATGGGCGTGGCCTATGCCAAAAGATGCAGCAGACTCCAGTGGATATGTGGGTACAAGTTTTTGACTGTGGGAGGTTCGGTGTGGGAGTTATAGCCCCAAACGCGTTTTCCCTTGGTATAGCGCCACCTAGTGACCGGCGTGTATGGATTTAGTTATCTGAGTAGCGGTGCCCGACCTGGATCTAGTGATGCTATTGGCGTGTTCGCACCATTTAAGGTTTGGGCTGTGGTACCACTTCTATGGCGGGAAGAATAATAATAATAATCCTTACAAAAACAATAGGGATCCAACCTGTTGGCTTGGACCCCTAACTAGAACTGCAAGCAGTTATGCAGGGGTCCAAGAAGTGTGCATTTCGCCGGCACAACGCGACAAGAAATGTGCATTTCGCCGGCACAACGCGAAGCATGTGTTGAAAACGCTACCCTGAACCTGTGGATACAAAGGATTTGACTGTGGTAGGAGTAGCGAGAAGTCAGTGTAGCGTTTTCGCGGCGAGATTTTGTAGAAGAAATACAATTTCCTCGTTTATTGCGCCCCCTAATGGCGAAATTTTCCGATTTTTTTATCGTACGACATTAAGGTTATCTACAACATGTGTGTACAATTTGGACTCGTTCCGATGTCTAATTTTGGATTTCTTTGGATTTTTGATTTTCCACGTCTAATTTAGCTCATAAACCAATATTCAAAACGCTACCGTTTCGTCGTCGAAGGTCGGATCAAAAAACTGTATACGATTCCTTTTCGTGTGTGTCTGAAGATGTCGTGTGCAAAGTTTGGTGTTGATTGGGCGAGAAATGTGGGAGGAGTAGGGAAAAAACTGTTTTGCGGTTTTCGCGATTTAGCGAAAAATATTCATAGACGCAAATGGGCGTGGCCTAGGCCAAAAGATGCAGCAGACTCCAGTGCATCTGTGTGTACAAGTTTTTGGACTCTGGGAGGTTCGGTGTGGGAGTTATAGCCCCAAACGTGATTTTCTTGTTATAGCGCCACCTAGTGGCCGGCATGTCTGGATTTTGTCGTCTACGTAGTCCTCACGGATCTGGAACTAGTCATGCAATTGGCGTATGTGCAACATTTACGGTTTGGGCTGTGGTACCACTTCTACCTGGGAATAATAATAACTAGAACTGCAAGCAGTTATGCAGGGGTCCAAGAAGTGTGCATTTCGCCGGCACAACGCGACAAGAAATGTGCATTTCGCCGGCACAACGCGAAGCATGTGTTCAAAACGCTACCCTGAACCTATGGATACAAAGGATTTGACTGTGGTAGGAGTAGCGAGAAGTCAGTGTAGCGTTTTCGCGGCAAATTTTTGTAGAAGATATACAATTTCCTCGTTTATTGCGCCCCCTAATGGCGAAATTTTCCGAAATTTTTATCGAACGACATTAAGGTTAGCACCGACATGTGTGTACAATTTGGACTCGATCCGATGTCTACTTTTGGATTTTTTGGGATTTTTGATTTTCCACGTCTAATTTAGCTAATATGCCAATATTCAAAACGCTACCGTTTCGTCGTCGAAGGTCGGATCAAAAAAGTGTATACGATTCCTTTTCGTGTGTGTCTGAAGATGTCGTGTGCAAAGTTTGGTGTTGATTGGGCGAGAAATGTGGGAGGAGTAGGGAAAAAACTGTTTTGCGGTTTTCGCGATTTAGCGAAAAATATTCATAGACGCAAATGGGCGTGGCCTAGGCCAAAAGATGCAGCAGACTCCAGTGCATCTGTGTGTACAAGTTTTTGGACTCTGGGAGGTTCGGTGTGGGAGTTATAGCCCCAAACGTGATTTTCTTGTTATAGCGCCACCTAGTGGCCGGCATGTCTGGATTTTGTCGTCTACGTAGTCCTCACGGATCTGGAACTAGTCATGCAATTGGCGTATGTGCAACATTTACGGTTTGGGCTGTGGTACCACTTCTACCTGGGAATAATAATAACTAGAACTGCAAGCAGTTATGCAGGGGTCCAAGAAGTGTGCATTTCGCCGGCACAACGCGACAAGAAATGTGCATTTCGCCGGCACAACGCGAAGCATGTGTTCAAAACGCTACCCTGAACCTATGGATACAAAGGATTTGACTGTGGTAGGAGTAGCGAGAAGTCAGTGTAGCGTTTTCGCGGCAAATTTTTGTAGAAGATATACAATTTCCTCGTTTATTGCGCCCCCTAATGGCGAAATTTTCCGAAATTTTTATCGAACGACATTAAGGTTAGCACCGACATGTGTGTACAATTTGGACTCGATCCGATGTCTACTTTTGGATTTTTTGGGATTTTTGATTTTCCACGTCTAATTTAGCTAATATGCCAATATTCAAAACGCTACCGTTTCGTCGTCGAAGGTCGGATCAAAAAAGTGTTCGAATTTTATTTTTTGTGTGCGTCTGACGATGTCGTGTGCAAAGTTTGGTGTTGATTGGTCAAGAAATGTGGGAGGAGTAGGGAAAAGACAGTTTTGCGGTTTTCGCGATTTAGCGAAAAATATTCATAGACGCAAATGGGCGTGGCCTAGGCCAAAAGATGCAGAAGACTCCAGTGCATCTGTGTGTACAAGTCTTAGGACTCTGGGAGGTTCGGTGTGGGAGTTATAGCCCCAAACGCGTATTCCTTGGTATAGCGCCACCTAGGGACCGGCGTGTCTGGATTTTGTCGTCTGAGTAGCGGTGCCGATTCTGGATCTAGTCATGCAATTGGCGCGTGTGCACCATTTACGGTTTGGGCTGTGGTTCCACTTTCAGGGGGAGGTAGTATAAAAACTAGAACTGCAAGCAGTTATGCAGGGGTCCAAGAAGTGTGCATTTCGCCGGCACAACGCGACAAGAAATGTGCATTTCGCCGGCACAACGCGAAGCATGTGTTCAAAACGCTACCCTGAACCTGTGGATACAAAGGATTTGACTGTGGTAGGAGTAGCGAGAAGTCAGTGTAGCGTTTTCGCGGCGAAATTTTGTAGAAGATATACAATTTCCTCGTTTATTGCGCCCCCTAATGGCGAAATTTTCCGAATTTTTTATCAAACGTCAATAAGGTTAGCACCAACATGTGTGTAGAATTTGGACTCGATCCGATGTCTAATTTTGGATATTTTTTAATTTTTAATTTTCCACGTCTAATTTAGCTAATAAACAAATATTCAAAACTCTACCGTTTCGTCGTCGAAGGTCGGATCAAAAAACTGTCTATGATTTCATTGCGTGTGCGTCTGAAGATGCCGTGTGCAAAGTTTGGTGTTGATTGGTCAAGAAATGTGGGAGGAGTAGCGAAAATACAGTTTTGCGGTTTTCGCGATTTAGCGAAAGAAATTCATTGACGCAAATGGGCGTGGCCTAGGCCAAAAGATGCAGAAGACTCCAGTGCATCTGTGTGTACAAGTTTTAGGACTCTGGGAGGTTCGGTGTGGGAGTTATAGCCCCAAACGCGTATTCCTTGGTATAGCGCCACCTAGTGGCCGGCATGTCTGGATTTTGTCGTCTGCGTAGTCCCCACGGATCTGGATCTAGTCATGCAATTGGCGTGTCTGCACCATTTACGGTTTGGGGTGTGGGCCCACTTTTAGGGGGGTAAGAATAACTAGAACTGCAAGCAGTTATGCAGGGGTCCAAGAAGTGTGCATTTCGCCGGCACAACGCGACAAGAAATGTGCATTTCGCCGGCACAACGCGAAGCATGTGTTGAAAACGCTACCCTGAACCTGTGGATACAAAGGATTTGACTGTGGTAGGAGTAGCGAGAAGTCAGTGTAGCGTTTTCGCGGCAAAATTTTGTAGAAGATATAAGATTTTCTCGTTTATTGCACCCCCTAATGGCGAAATTTTCCGATTTTTTTATCGAACGACATTAAGGTTAGCACCAACATGTGTGTACAATTTGGACTCGATCCGATGTCAGATTTTTATTTTTTGGGATTTTGGATTTTCCACGTCTAATTTAGCTAATATACCAATATTCCAAACGCTACCGTTTCGTCGTCGAAGGTCGGATCAAAAAAGTGTTCGAATTTTATTTTTTGTGTGCGTCTGACGATGTCGTGTGCAAAGTTTGGTGTTGATTGGTCAAGAAATGTGGGAGGAGTAGGGAAAAAACAGTTTTGCGTTTTTCGCGATTTAGCGAAAAATATTCATAGACGCAAATGGGCGTGGCCTAGGCCAAAAGATGCAGAAGACTCCAGTGCATCTGTGTGTACAAGTCTTAGGACTCTGGGAGGTTCGGTGTGGGAGTTATAGCCCCAAACGCGTATTCCTTGGTATAGCGCCACCTAGGGACCGGCGTGTCTGGATTTTGTCGTCTGAGTAGCGGTGCCGATTCTGGATCTAGTCATGCAATTGGCGCGTGTGCACCATTTACGGTTTGGGCTGTGGTTCCACTTTCAGGGGGAGGTAGTATAACTAGAACTGCAAGCAGTTATGCAGGGGTCCAAGAAGTGTGCATTTCGCCGGCACAACGCGAAGCATGTGTTCAAAACAAATGGGCACGGCGTGTGCCAAAAGTTGCAGCTGACTCCAGTGAATCTGTGGATATAAAGGTTTTGACTGTGGGAGGTTCGGTGTGGGAGTTATAGCCCAAAACGCGTTTTCAGAACATTCCATTGGCAAATTAGGAGACATACAATGTCGTCGTTTTTTGGCGCCGCCTTGTGGCGAAATTTCCGAAGACAATTTTCCTTTTCCAAATAACTCCAGCCCACATTAATAATTCTTGGCCATATTTTCTATATAGACTCGGGATTGCCCCTTGATGGTTTCCCTCGAGTTTGAAGAACATTCCTTAGGCCAATTAGAAGATATACAATTTCCTCGTTTATTGCGCCCCCTTATGGCGAGATTTTCCGATTTTTTTATCGAACGACCTTAAGGGTATCACCGACATGCGTCTAAAAGTTGGACATGATCCGATGTCTAATTTTGCTATTTTGTTAATTTTTGCGTTTCGACGTAAAACATAGCTAATAAACAAATATTCAAAACGCTACCGTTTCGTCGTCGAAGGTTGGATCAAAAAAGAGTTTGAGTATTTATTTTCGTGTGCGTCTTAAGATGTCGTGTGCAAAGTTTGGTGTTGATTGGTCAAGAAATGCGGGAGGAGTAGCGAAAATACAGTTTTGCGGTTTTCGCGATTTTGCGAAAAATAATTATGGACGCAAATGGGCGTGGCCTATGCCAAAAGATGCAGCAGACTCCAGTGAATATGTGGGTACAAGTTTTTGCATGTGGGAGGTTCGGTGTGGGAGTTATAGCCCCAAACGCGTTTTCCCTTGGTATAGCGCCACCTAGTGTTCGGCGTGTCTGGATTTTGTCGTCTGCGTAGTCCGAAGAGATCTGGATCTAGTCATGCAATTCGCGTGTCGGCACCATTTACGGTTTGGGGTGTGGGCCCACTTTTAAGGAGGTAAGAATAATAATAAGAAAAATCCTTACAAAAACAATAGGGATCCAACCTGTTGGCTTGGACCCCTAAAAACAATCCTTACAAAAACAATAGGGATCCAACCTGTTGGCTTGGACCCCTAACTAGAACTGCAAGCAGTTATGCAGGGGTCCAAGAAATGTGCATTTCGCCGGCACAACGCGAAGCATGTGTTCAAAACAAATCGGCTTGGCCTATGCCAAAAGATGCAACTGACTCCAGTGAATCTGTGGATATAAAGGTTTTGACTGTGGGAGGTTCGTTGTGGGAGTTATAGCCCAAAACGTGTTTTCAGAACATTCCATTGGCCAGTTAGGAGATATATTATTTCGTCGTTTATTTGCGCCCCCTTGTGGCGAAATTTTCCAAAGACAATTTTCCTTTGCCAAATAACTCCCGCCCACATTAATAATTCTTGGCCATATTTTTTATATAGACTCGGGTTTGCCCCTTGATGGTTCCGTTATAGTTTGAAGAACATTCTTTTGGCCAATTAGAAGATATACAATTTCCTCGTTTATTGCGCCCCCTAATTGCGAAATATTCCGAATTCTTTATTGAACGCCATTAAGGGTAACACCGACATGTGTCTAAAATTTGGACTTGATCCGATCTCTAATTTTTGTATTTTTTGGATTTATGATTTTCGACGTAAAACGTAGCTAATAAACCAATATTGAAAATGCTACCGTTTCGTCGTCGAAGGTCGGATCAAAAAAGTGTCCCTTGATTTCTCTGCGTGTGCGTCTGAAGATGCCGTGTGCAAAGTTTTGTGTCAATTGGTCAAGAAATGCGGGAGGAGTAGGGATAAAACAGTTTTGCGGTTTTCGCGATTTTGCGAAAAAATGTTATAGACGCAAATGGGCGTGGCCTATGCCAAAAGATGCAGCAGACTCCAGTGAATATGTGGGTACAAGTTTTTGAATGTGGGAGGTTCGGTGTGGGAGTTATAGCCCCAAACGCGTATTTCTTGGTATAGCGCCACCTAGTGACCGGCAGGTCTGGATTTTGTCGTCTGCATAGTCTTCACGTACCTGGATCTAGTCATGCAATTCGCGTGTCGGCACCATTTACGGTTTGGGCTGTGGTACCACTTTCTTGGTAGGAAGTATAAAAATAATAATCCTTACAAAAACAATAGGGATCCAACCTGTTGGCTTGGACCCCTAACTAGAACTGCAAGCAGTTATGCAGGGGTCCAAGAAGTGTGCATTTCGCCGGCACAACGCGACAAGAAATGTGCATTTCGCCGGCACAACGCGAAGCATGTGTTGAAAACGCTACCCTGAACCTGTGGATACAAAGGATTTGACTGTGGTAGGAGTAGCGAGAAGTCAGTGTAGCGTTTTCGCGGCAAAATTTTGTAGAAGATATAAGATTTTCTCGTTTATTGCACCCCCTAATGGCGAAATTTTCCGATTTTTTTATCGAACGACATTAAGGTTAGCACCAACATGTGTGTACAATTTGGACTCGATCCGATGTCAGATTTTTATTTTTTGGGATTTTGGATTTTCCACGTCTAATTTAGCTAATATACCAATATTCCAAACGCTACCGTTTCGTCGTCGAAGGTCGGATCAAAAAAGTGTTCGAATTTTATTTTTTGTGTGCGTCTGACGATGTCGTGTGCAAAGTTTGGTGTTGATTGGTCAAGAAATGTGGGAGGAGTAGGGAAAAAACAGTTTTGCGTTTTTCGCGATTTAGCGAAAAATATTCATAGACGCAAATGGGCGTGGCCTAGGCCAAAAGATGCAGAAGACTCCAGTGCATCTGTGTGTACAAGTCTTAGGACTCTGGGAGGTTCGGTGTGGGAGTTATAGCCCCAAACGCGTATTCCTTGGTATAGCGCCACCTAGGGACCGGCGTGTCTGGATTTTGTCGTCTGAGTAGCGGTGCCGATTCTGGATCTAGTCATGCAATTGGCGCGTGTGCACCATTTACGGTTTGGGCTGTGGTTCCACTTTCAGGGGGAGGTAGTATAAAAACAATCCTTACAAAAACAATAGGGATCCAACCTGTTGGCTTGGACCCCTAATTATGCAGGGGTCCAAGAAGTGTGCATTTCGCCGGCACAACGCGAAGCATGTGTTCGAAATTGAGAAACATGCCAAAAGATGCAGCTGACTCCAGTGAATCTGTGGATATAAAGGTTTTGACTGTGGGAGGTTCGGTGTGGGAGTTATAGCCCAAAACGCGTTTTTAGAACATTCCATTGGCCAATTAGGAGATGTATTATTTCGTCGTTTTTTTGCGCCCTCTTGTGGCGAAATTTTGCAAAGACAATATTCCTTTTCCAAATAACTCCCGCCCACATTAATAATTCTTGGCCATAATTTTCATATAGACTCGGGTTTGCCCCTTGATGGTTCTCTCATAGTTTGAAGAACATTCCTTTGGCCAATTAGAAGATATACAATTTCCTCGTTTATTGCGCCCCCTAATGGCGACATTTTCCAAAATTTTTATCTAACGTCATTATGGTTAGCACCAACATGTGTGTAAAATTTGGACTCGATCCGATGTCTAATTTTGGATTTCTTTGGATTTTGGATTTTCCACGTCTAATTTAGCTGATAAACAAATATTCAAAACTCTACCGTTTCGTTGTCGAAGGTCGGATCAAGAAACTGTCTATGATTTCTTTGCGTGTGCGTCTGAAGATACCGTGTGCAAAGTTTTGTGTTGATTGGTCAAGAAATGTGGGAGGAGTAGCGAAAATACAGTTTTGCGGTTTTCGCGATTTAGCGAAAAATATTCATCGACGCAAATGGGCGTGGCCTAGGCCAAAAGCTGCAGCAGACTCCAGTGCATCTGTGTGTACAAGTTTTTGGACTCTGGGAGGTTCGGTGTGGGAGTTATAGCCCCAAACGCGTATTCCTTGGTATAGCGCCACCTAGGGACCGGCGTGTCTGGATTTTGTTATCTGAGTAGCGGTGCCGATTCTGGATCTAGTCATGTAATTTGCGCGTGTGCACCATTTACGGTTTGGGCTGTAGTCCCACTTTCACCGCGGGAAGAATAATAATCCTTACAAAAACAATAGGGATCCAACCTGTTGGCTTGGACCCCTAACTAGAACTGCAAGCAGTTATGCAGGGGTCCAAGAAGTGTGCATTTCGCCGGCACAACGCGAAGCATGTGTTCGAAATGGAGAAACGGCGTATGCCAAAAGATGCAGCTGACTCCAGTGAATCTGTGGATATAAAGGTTTTGACTGTGGGAGCTTCGGTGTGGGAGTTATAGCCCAAAACGCGTTTTCAGAACATTCCATTGGCCAATTAGGAGATATATTATTTCGTCGTTTATTTGCGCCCCCTTGTGGCGAAATTTTCCAAAGACAATTTTCCTTTGCCAAATAACTCCCGCCCACATTAATAATTCTTGGCCATAATTTGTTTATAGACTCGGGTTTGCCCCTTGATGGTTCCCTCATAGTTTGAAGAACATTCCTTTGGCCAATTAGAATATATCCAATTTCCTCGTTTATTGCGCCCCCTAATGGCGACATTGTTCAAAATTTTTATCTAACGTCATTATGGTTAGCACCAACATGTCTGTAAAATTTGGACTCGATCCGATGTCTAATTTTGGATTTCTTTGGATTTTTGATTTTCCACGTCTAATTTAGCTAATAAACTAATATTCAAAACTCTACCGTTTCGTCGTCGAAGGTCGGATCAAAAAACTGTCTATGATTTCTTTGCGTGTGCGTCTGAAGATGCAGTGTGCAAAGTTTTGTGTCAATTGGTCAAGAAATGTGGGAGGAGTAGCGAAAATACAGTTTTGCGGTTTTCGCGATTTTGTGAAAAAAAATTATAGACGCAAATGGGCGTGGCCTAGGCCAAAAGATGCAGCAGACTCCAGTGAATATGTGGGTACAAGTTTTTGACTGAGGGAGGTTCGGTGTGGGAGTTATAGCCCCAAACGCGTATTCCTTGGTATAGCGCCACCTAGTGGCCGGCGTGTCTGGATTTTGTCGTCTGCGTAGTCCGAAGAGATCTGGATCTAGTCATGCAATTCGCATGTCGGCACCATTTACGGTTTGGGGTGTGGGCCCACTTTTAGGGAGGTAAGAATAATAGGAATAATAATCCTTACAAAAACAATAGGGATCCAACCTGTTGGCTTGGACCCCTAACAAGAAGTGTGCATTTCGCCGGCACAACGCGACAAGAAATGTGCATTTCGCCGGCACAACGCGAAGCATGTGTTCAAAATGCTACCCTGAACCTGTGGATACAAAGGATTTGACTATGGTAGGAGTAGCGAGAGGTCAGTGTAGCGTTTTTGCGGCGAAATTTTGTAGAAGATATACAATTTCCTCGTTTATTGCGCCCCCTAATGGCGAAATTTTCCGCCATTTTTATCGAACGTCATTAAGGTAAGCACCGACATGTGTGTAGAATTTGGACTCGATCCGATGTCTAATTTTGGATTTTTTTGGATTTTTAATTTTCCACGTCTAATTTAGCTAATAAACAAATATTCAAAACTCTACCGTTTCGTCGTCGAAGGTCGGATCAAAAAACTGTCTATGATTTCTTTGCGTGTGCGTCTGACGATGCCGTGGGCAAAGTTTGGTGTTGATTGGTCAAGAAATGTGGGAGGAGTAGCGAAAATACAGTTTTGCGGTTTTCGCGATTTAGCGAAAAATATTCATAGACGCAAATGGGCGTGGCCTAAGCCAAAAGATGCAGCAGACTCCAGTGCATCTGTGTGTACAAGTTTTTGGACTCTGGGAGGTTCGGTGTGGGAGTTATAGCCCCAAACGCGTATTCCTTGGTATAGCGCCACCTAGTGGCCGGCGTGTCTGGATTTTGTCGTCTGCGTAGTGTTCAGGGACCTGGATCTAGTCATGCAATTGGCGTGTCGGCACCATTTACGGTTTGGGCTGTGGTACCACTTCTAGGGGGAAATAATAATAATAGGAAGAAAAATCCTTACAAAAACAATAGGGATCCAACCTGTTGGCTTGGACCCCTAATAATCCTTACAAAAACAATAGGGATCCAACCTGTTGGCTTGGACCCCTAAAAATAAAAAAAATCATTACAAAAACAATAGGGATCCAACCTGTTGGCTTGGACCCCTAATAATAAGAACTCATACAAAAACAATAGGTTGTCTCGCAACGTAGTTGCTTGACACCCAATAATCATGAAATCCATCGGCACATCACTAACTGAACTTGTTCTGTGCTTGTCTATAGGTGAACTCAACCGTAACAAGAGGGGTGCTGCCACCAAGTGGACCAACTGTTTAACGTTTTACTTACACTTCGCACGTTATCACATCCCTCCCTCCTTAAGCAGATTCAAGAAGATTTTTTTTTATTTTTTATTAGGTGTCAATATTTAGACCACCTTATTAATGAGTCTCTTTTTCTTAGTTTAACTGGAAGATAACTGGGCAACTTAGTTTCTCTTTTTGGCAGTCACTTAATGGGAGTTTCGTTTGCCAAAGCTCTTTTACCTTTATCTGAACTTCCTACAGCTTCTGTAGTTGCTGGCTCTTCCAACTGGTCACCACTGAGCATAACCTCAGCCTACAGCAGGCATGTCCAAAGTCCGGCCCGCCGTTCAATCTCGGCACGGGGTTATATTTTATATGGCCCGCGGCCCACTTACGAAAATGTATTATTAATGGCCCGCTAGCCCGCCACCGTCGCAATTTCTCGTTTCACCACATGGTGGCAGCACCATTCTGGCGCTAGCCAATTCCGCGACTCCCATGAATCTGACCCCTCCCTCCCACAGGTAGGCTAATATTCCGACATCATGGCTGCTGTAGATATACAGTATGTACTACGTAGTGAGCAAGCAATGTTTTTACAGGTTACAAATAAATCAAATCCACTATAAAATGTAATTTGCGCTACAATTGTTAAGTGCAAATAAGTAGCATATTATTTAAATCAACTCATGCCGGTCACTCATTTATGCATTGCACGGTTTTGCTGTGCGTGCAATACAGGGTAAAGTTGTGTTGTTTGTTTTTGAGCTGGTTTGCTAAAGAGGCTAGCCAACAATAACACTGATTTGGAATTTACGACTTGCAAATGCACGTACCATCCAAATGGATTACAGCACTATCTTACATTTTTTGAAAAACCTTTAAAGTCGAAATCCTTTAAATCCTAATTGACTGATCAATACCAAACCTGGGTTGAAGCTTCAGCCTTCTGGTCTTAAAGGAGGACTTCAGGGTTCTTAAACCTGGACTTTATTTTCCCACCATGTTGTGTCTACGGGACTAATACAAGCCAATCTTTTTTATTGGTCACAAACTAGCGAGAACGCTGCAGCCGTAATTAATGGATATCTTTGGGGCAATGGCCTCACGCCATCGTACTTCCTCCTAAAGTAGCCTACTTGTTTTCGCCCCTGACTGGCTGACCAATGGTTGAAGGAGATTGTCTTAGGGGAATGTCCCGCATCAACGTTTCAGTGCGAGACTTCTCCTTGAGCAAGACTTGTTCAGACCTAATAACATGATACAAACAGATCATATCCACCGAAATGTATCAAGTAATAATACATTTGATTGGTCTACAAAAAGTATGTTAAGATGTCCTTTTGTTGTTGCTACTAAGTTTCATTCTCCCTCTAGGAGCGATTGAGTATGATAATGTTATCTGCGATATAAATCCACCCTAACTTCAAACCTTCGCAATTTTAACCAATTTGGTGCACATCTTGGTCTTTCAATGTATATTGTATATTATCATATATAACCAGTGGCCTTATCCGGTTTAAACTGTAACCTTTTATGGTACTTTTATGTAACCTTACAGTAGCACTCTTCCAGTAATAGCCCCAACCCGGTATGGTCTGTACTCTTTATGGTACTTGTAATATGTAACCTTACAGTAGAGGGTGGATCACTCTCATCCACAAGGTGAATGAGCTGATGTTATGCTGCATGACTTTACAGAAGTAATTTCTAATGTTCCTAATTAACATATTTTAACCTGATTGCTAAAAATAGTATATTATTAAGAACAGTATTTTATTTTGTTGGACTCTCTTATTATTCTCAGCATGATTCACAGACACTCAAGATATAATCTTCTAGATGTTTCGTGGTGTTGGTCATGCTTGGTCGAGTAATTTTATTTGCTTGTATTTCGCTATGGATGTTTTGATAAATGTCGAGAAATAAAGGAGACAGCAGCTTTCTTCCTGGCTCATTGGTAAATACGAGTTTGGCAGTTCTATGTTCAAAGGTACGCACTTTCAACATTGTGAGAAAAGGACTATTGTATTTAATCAAGCATTCCGCAATAAACAAGGTCTTTATATTTTGTGCCTGAGCTGTTGTCAGATCCATTCTTCTGTAGAGGCCCATTCCACCCTTTTGGTCAGAACCTGAGGTGGTGACCTTGGCCTGCAGGTGGTTATGTTGCCCCACGCCCTCTAGGGGGCGACGCTGGGCTCCTCCGACACCCAGACACAGGGTGGTTGATCACTGCAGTTCATTGTCTGGTACAGACGGATGATGTTACCAGCAGAGCAGGTGTTCAATATCCACATCACACAATTGTGTCATTTGCATAATGTGATCTGACCCACTTTATACTCTTTTTACATGCATTCTCTCCAGGACAGAAATGACCTATCTTCATTCTTTGCTGAACATGGTATCCCCAGAGTTTTTCTTTTAACTTGAATTCCTTTTAATTTGGTAGAAACAATCTAAACGTATCAACCTCAATGGCCACCAATTAAATGAACAGCACAGTTTCTGGTAAGAAAGAGAAATACAGATTCTGGTCTAGGCCCGGAATGCGGTTTCCATTTCTGGGACCTGTTTGCTGCCATCCCTGAGCTTCGACTTGGGTGTTAGGTCACACCAGCCCACCTTTGACCTGTCATCCCTGCACCCCTCAGGGTCCTGAGAGGTGGAGGCGCAGTAATCTTAAGGGGTGGGTCCTGAGTGGCCGACCTCACGGTTTGTCTTCACAGATGAAGGTGACAGTGCCGTTGAGCAGGTCGTCCATGTTGACGGCCACCATGTCTGCTGACAGCTCTGCCCCGGCCCCGCCTCCCAGGGCCACGAACACCTGCTGAGAGCCGGCCAGCTGCGATGGGTCCAGGGAGAGAACCGACTCCGCTCCGTCCAGAAGAGGCTCTGTCGGGATCTCCTGCTGGAGGGAGAGGAAGACAACGTTTTGGAACGAGTGATGACACGTGGCAACACTCCAGCCCTCGTCGCAGTTTGCCCTTCAGTCTAACGGTCGGGTACATCCGTATCTGAATGTCCAGATCAACTCTGTCCAGATGACCAAACGGCTACTACAAGGGGCTTCAAAGGGGTCTTAAAGAAATTGATGCATCATTTGTCCACAGTTGTATCTGATAACAGAACATTACATAATAATGCGTAACACTGACACAATCATGTTTGGCACCAAACAAGAGCCAAGAAATCCCTCCTTCCTATTACACCATTCAAACTATCCTTGCATGCAGACAATCCTCTCTAGCGCAAGGAAAGCATGCAGAAAATGTTATAAAATACAGAAAGACACAATATTTTAGGATGTTTAGTGTAGTGTTACAAGACAAACAGATCTATATTCAAAATATAAGTATTATCTTTCCATAGAGCCCACAATGGTTAATCTGGCTAGTGTAGTCGTGGAGCCATAATGATTGTTGGTCTTGTCGTTTACAGAGAGAACAGCGATGGTCAGAGGGCACATAATGAGGGATCAGGGTGAAAGTGGCCCTGGAGAACGTTAGTGGCAGGAGGCCATCCTAACCGGATCACAGGCTGGACATCAAACTAGTGTCAACATGTGTGCAAACAACCAAACACAGAATACACAGAACAGCCTCTGTGGGAGCCAGGAGCCGATCCAACCCCGCAAAGAGATCTCTCACCGCGCTGTCCGAGATAAAGGCCTCCTCCTCTTCCTCTGCTACCTCCTCCTCTCCTCCTCCTCCAACGGTGGCCCCTCGGCCTGCCTGCTCCACCAGCGCCTCCACGTGGCAGGCCAGGTAGTGGTCCTGCAGCTGTTGCTGGCTGGGGCAGAGCAGCGGGCACAGGGAGCAGCTGAAGGCCGTGCCCCCGGGGCTGAAGTGCTGGCTGGTGCAGTGCTCCTGGAGCCCCTCCTCGCCCCCCAGCAGGGCGGGGCAGTAGGGACAGCGCACCACCGCCGCCCCCTCAGAGTCTGCTGACAGGGAGGTGGGGAGGGATGAGCATTGGTACACAGGGATGGGGAGGCCCGCAGCGCACACAGATCCCCTCAGGTTACAACCCCATTCTTGATCGTCGGCTCGGCCACGGCCTGTTTCTCATCGACTGAGGACGACTGTGGAAACGTGAGCTGGAGAGAGCACAGTGGGTTGTGTTGGACTACAGAAAGCGTAGCTTGTGTTATCTAAAACAGCGGTCCCTAACCTTTTATACTTTCAAATAAAAAAGAGACTTTTCCTAGAATGAGACACAATGAGAAACAGACTGGATCAGGTGAAGTAAAGTAACACATTTTTCCTCTGTACGGATCCTTTCCATAATGTTGTCAGGGCCAATTTTAAGTCAAAGGGAAGAAATTTGGTTTCATTCTCGTAACACAGTCATTTGTTCTTGGCTAGGTAACGATCTCAGAGGCTAGCTCTTGTAGGGTTAGGACCATAGACCAAACCTTGATCAAAACACTCACATTAAACCACTGTTTGTCTCTTCACCAAACTATTTTTCCTTAAAGGAGAAACATATCCCAGAGAGATAACGAGCTGGGATTTTCTTTTGGTAGCAAAAAAGCACGTGTAGACGCATTCTTAAGTTGGCTGTTTTTAGCCGATCCTACCAAAACGCTATAAACTTGGAACGATGGGGGCATGTGTTAAGGTAAAAACGAAATCGCTATTTTAAACCACTTAAAAGGCTAGAAGTAGCCCGACACATTCTTAGGTAGATTGGCGAACACAGAGCTTGTGACATCCGTGAATTTTATAATCGTATCTTCTATGCTTGTAATTTCTATTTGTACGGAGCAGCTGGAACGAAACAATTTCCCCCCGGGGATCAATAACGTTTTCTGATTCTGATTCAACACGCAAGCTCTGTGTTCGCCAATCGACTTATCGAGTCTTAAAGACAAGATGGCGTCGACAGGTAAACTACTGATGGTATTGCGTGTATAAAATGTCATTTTTAATAAACAATCTGTACACTTACAAAGTTATCAATGCCTCGTTTTATATTTTAAGACCCTTATACTACCAAAATAGTGTCGGGCTACTTCTAGCCTTTAAAGTGGTTTAAAATGGTGATTTAGTTTTTACCATAACACATGCCCCCATCGTTCCAAGTTTATAGCGTTTTGGTAAAATCGGCTAAAAACAGCCAACTTAAAGGACAATTCCGGTATTTTGAACATTGAGCCCCCTTTCTGGTTTGTCTAGGATGAAATAGAGTGGTCAACACCGAAATTTAGAATATTGGTCCTCTCTCCAGCATTAGTCTAATTTCGAATCGCCCCGGCCTGCTTCACAATGGCTGGCTATCGGCATTCACAAACACAGTGGTGTTCGTTGATGTTCCTCATCAAGATTCGTAGCGAAATACAGTTCCTGTCAGGTTTTATTTGGCATTTTGTAAATCGGCATTATGTAAATGAAACGGAAACCGGACCGGAAACGGAAATGGAAAGGGGGAGTGGTTGTAGTCTTTTCGCTCGGTTCCAGCCCTACTGTTGATACGGAGAACCGAGTGAAAACACTACAACCACTCCCCCCTTTCCGTTTCCGGTCTCCGTTTCATTTACAAAATGCCGATTTACAAAATGCCAAATAAAACATGACAGAAACTGTACTTCGCTGCGATACTTGATGAGGAACATCAACGAACACCACTAACCACTCGATGAGCTTCACATTTCTTAAAACAAACGTTTAGGGGTGCTCATGAATGCCCATAGCCAGCCATTGTGAAGCAGGCAGGGGCGATTCGAAATTAGCCAAATGCTCAAGACAGGACCAATATTAAAATTGTGTCTGATGCGGGGAGCGTGTCTGATGAGGGGCGTGTCTTTCCGGGGTGTGTCTGTACGGTGCGTCTGATGAGGGGGCGTTTCTGATGAAGGGGTGTGTCAGATGAGGGGTTGTGTCTGATGGGGGGCATGTCTGTACGGGGTGTGTCTGATGGGGGGCGTGTCTGTACGGGGTGTGTCTGATGGGGGGCGTGTCTGTACGGGGTGTGTCTGATGGGGGGCGTGTCTTATGAGGGGGGGGTGTCTGGTGGGGGGCGTGTCTGATGAGGGGGTGTGTCTGGTGAGGGGGCGTGTCTGATGAGGGGGCGTGACTGATGAGGGGGCGTGACTGATGAGGGGGCGTGACTGATGCGGGGGCGTGTCTGATGCGGGGGCGTGTCTGATGGGGGTCATGTCTGATGCGGGGGGTGTGTCTGATGGGGAGCTTGTCTGATGGAGGGCTTGTCTGATGGGGGCCGTGTCTGATGCAGGGGCGCAGCAGGGCTTACCGGCGTGCTCCAGCGCCTGGTGGCTGCTCAGGCTGCTGGCGTTGGGGAAGAACTTGAAGCAGATGTCGCACTGAACCAGGCACTTGAGGGACTTGCTGGTCTGGCTGGCGTACACCTCCGGGTGGTTGGTCCTGTTGTGGTACCACAGGCCCGACAGTTGCTGGAGAACCAAGAAGACGAACAGGAAGGTGTTGCTAACCGATCAGACCCAGGTTTTCCCGTGCTAGCCGCCATGTGATAAACGAAGTTAGTCCTTAAAGTGGCCATCTGGAGGATGGCTGAGGTAGGGAACAGGAGCCAATGGCCCACTGATAAAAGCCTTTTCTAGTGTTATGAACATCAGAATGTTGGGATCTATGGTATTGCTGTCATGTTATCACCATAGGTGCCACCAAACGGACCCTATGAGAGCCAATTCAATGATGGTTACAGATGTATGATGGATTATTTGATAAACCAATCTTAACTTCCACTGAACTACCTTGTGACATGACATCACATAATGTTGTTAACTTATATATTTTTGGAAATATATATAGAGAAAGAAAGATTTTCTTTTGCATTATCAATATTTTCCAAGAACATACTTTTTTACATTTAGGGGGATTCTGCTTTTATCCAAAGCGACTTACAACCCTTCATTCACACGTTCACACCGCCGGTGGTGTCAGCCATGCAATGCGACCTCATCAGAGCAGTGAGGGTGAGGCGTCTCGCACAGGGACATCTCGACATTCTAGGAGGAGCCCGGGATCGAATTCACAACCTTCTGGTTACCAGCCACTCCCGCCCCAAACATTTGATCTGCATCAGTGGCGTGTGTAGTGTGGAGGTACGGTTGTTCCCTGCTTCCCTGAGCGCCTGGGAACCCTACCTGGTAGGACTTCTGGCAGAGGTCGCAGCTGTAGGGCTTCATCCCAGAGTGCATGGCCTTGTGTTTCTCCAGCAGGGCGGCGCTGTGGAACACCTTGTGGCAGACGGGGCACTTGTGGAAATCACGCGGGTGGCTGTCCTGGAGGTGCTTCCTGTGCTCCTCCACTGACGAGAAGCTCAGACGGCACTTCTGGCAGTCGTGGGGCTCCTGGATGTCTGGTGAGGCCATGACACGCAGCTCTGAACTTTGTCCAAAACACTCACATTAAACCACTGTGTCTCTTCACTAAACAGTTTCTCCCTTAAGAAAAGCCTTCCAGTTGATGACAGATCTAAATGTTTTGAGTGCTCTGTTGATTGCTACACTTTCCTCTGGGGCTGCCGCAGTGAGTGAATCGTGCGTGGGTGCATGCCTGCCAAATGTGTGTGTGTGTGCGATCTGCAGTGTGTGTACGTGCTGCGATGCGTGAGCGAGGTGTGTGTCTGTGTGTGGACTCACTGTGGTAGGTCTGGAGGTGGACCCAGTGGTGTGTCTGTGAGGGTGTGTGTGTGTGTGTGTGTGTGTGTGTGTACTAGAGCCC
The DNA here is from genome assembly GCF_031168955.1 of Gadus macrocephalus. Lineage (NCBI taxonomy): Eukaryota > Metazoa > Chordata > Actinopteri > Gadiformes > Gadidae > Gadus > Gadus macrocephalus. Next base: position 1,859,355 of record NC_082382.1, on the reverse strand, counting down.
GACCGATATAGGATTTTTAAGGCCGATACCGATTAGAATATTTTGTGATTAAAAAATCCGATATGCCGATATATCGGCCGATATATATAAAAAAAAAAAAATCCAGAAACGTGCAACAAAACAAACAGATTTCCCTAACATTGGTTATTTGTAGTTATCCTTTAAATCCTTTTCACTCTCAACTAACAACAGCAAAACTGGACATGGTAGTCATGAATTAAGTCATGCTTATCGACTTTAGAGAATTGATGGGGATGTTCTTTTAATTGTTATTCAAGCAATGTATGTGTTGTGACAGTTGCCAACTTACCATGAACACACTTGCACACATGAGCTGTGTTGGAAATCATTCCCTGTTCACTCCCTCACTATTCCCTATATAGTGTTTATGATATAGTGCACTATATAGGGAACGAACAAACGAGAATTCGGACACTACGCTGAACATTTCTAAGCGTCATTTGCGTCAGTAAATGCGCCGGGTATTTGTGTGACGCAGACAGATGCTCCCACATCATGTAAACAAACCGGGCAATCCCGAGGAAAGCTGGAGCTTGTATTGATGTTGAATGCAACATTTCCTTGATCAAGTTTTTTTTATTAATTTTGAATATTACATTTTCTATGTTAACTCCCAATTAAATTGTTGACATCTCTAAACGAAAGCCGGAGACTCCATCATTAAATGTATTCGTTTTCGCGGTTATTCAGCTTCTTCTTCTCCTCCGGAAGAACACTACCGAATTGCATTGTGGTATACGGAGTAACAAGTAGGGAACATCGTATGTACACTCAAATTTTAGTGCATGAAATTAACCACTGAGAATTCGAACACCACTGCAAAATGGCGAGCCCCCTACATAGTGCACTATATCCGTGATAGGGAATGATTTCGAACACAGCTATGAACACCGATGATCTCCGTCGATCTCCGTCATTCACTCTCTTTTTTTTTTTTTTTTTTTTTAATATTCATTTATCGGCCATTATAATGCTGATACCGAATAGTTTGAAAAATGCCTAATATCGGCCGATAATATCGGCCTGCCGATATATCGGTCGGGCTCTAGTGTGTACTCACTGTGGCGGGTCTAAAGGTGGAACCAGAGGTGTGTCTGTGAAGTGTGTGTGTGTGTACTCACTGTGGTAGGTCTGGAGGTGGACGGTAAGCCCGCTCGCCTGGCTGTAACCTTTGCCACACTCGCGACACACATAGGGCCGGTCACCCGTGTGTGTGCGCACATGACGGGTCAGCTCGATGGACTGGGCGAACAGGGCCTCGCAGTACTGGCAAGCATACATCTTGCCTGGAAAACACACACACACGCACACACACACATACAAATGAATACGGACATCCTTCAACATACTATGTGTGACAATAGGATACTTTTAGTGAGGATTTAGTGAAAATGAAAGTATGTATGCGTGTGTGTGTGTGGGGGGGGGGGGGGGAGGACAGGTATGAGGCCCTGCTAAAGCTCTTGGAGTTGTGCGTGTGCATGTTCGTGTGTGTGTGCATGTTCGTATGTGTGCGTGCGTGTTTATGCAAGTGTGTGTATGCATCTGTGCATATGCGCTTGTGCATGCGTGTGTGTGTGTGGTACCCTCGGAGTGCTTCTTCTTGGTGTGGTAGGCCAGGGCGGCGGCCACGCTGAAGCTCATGTCGCAGTGCCTGCAGTGATAGGGCTTCTCGCCCGTGTGCAGCCGCATGTGGTTCTTCAGGGACGAGTTGGCAGCAAACTTGGTCCCACACTCGTCACACGCAAAAGGCTTCTCTTCAAAGTGCTCCGTGCGCTTGTGGTAGATCATGCCTGGAGGGGGGGGTGAAACTGTGAACAGTGGAACAGCGCAAGAAGGTATCGGGTGCTGAGAAGTCACAACACAAGCGTTATTCATCCCAGACAGGACATCTAAATATATATATATATTTATATATCTTTAAAGGACAATTCCGGTATTTTGAACATTGAGCCCCCTTTCTGGTTTGTTTAGGATGAAATAGAGTGGGTGACACCGAAATTTGAACTATTAGTCCTTTCTCGGGTATTTGGCTCATTTTGAATCGCTCCTGCCTGCTTCACAATGGTTGTCTGTGTGCATACACAAACCTGTCAACCCAGCAACCCTAAACATTCGTTTTCAAAAATGTGCAAGTAACCGAGTGGTTAGTGGCATTCGTGAAGTTTAAAAAAAAAATATCGGCGCAATATATGGTTTCCATCCGTGTTAGTTGCTAATTGGAACTATTCCTTCAGATACCTCACAACCGCATATAAACTTCCGCACAAGGTCCCACCTACTTTCGAGTTCCGTCGGCATCTGCCTGCACTTCCCACAGGCACACCACCAATTTCCCGTGATCCTGGGGACCGCTTCAGCCGGAGCTTCAGGCACCTCCGTAGCCCTAGCCTCCATCTCACGTAGCTCCTCTTGGGTGAATTCTGGTTCAAAACGATAACCTCTGCCGTCTAACTCAAAATCGAGTGCGTCCTCCAGAAGCCACCTTTCATATCCATTTTCAGTGATTTTCTATGTGATTTTCCCTAATCCGAGGTGCTCACGGTACAAGACTTCAAACCAACGTAAACAGCCCACCTTTCCGGTTCGGCGGAGTAATATCAACGTGCAGTAATGAGTCTTCCAACTGAAATCAACTGGCGATAAATGTGCAATAAAACACGACAGAAGCCATATAATATTTTTTTTTTTAAACTTCACGAATGCCACTGCCACTAATGTTACTTGCCCATTTTTGAAAACAAACGTTTAGGGTTGCTGGGTTGACAGGTTTGTGTATGCACACAGACAACCATTGTGAAGCAGGCAGGAGCGATTCAAAATGAGCCAAATACCCGAGATAATTCAAATTTCGGTGTCACCCACTCTATTTCATCCTAAACAAACCAGAAAGGGGGCTCAATGTTCAAAATACCGGAATTGTCCTTTAACAGAATTAAACAGTGTTAAACAGAGTCAAACAGAGTTAAACAGTGTTAAACAGTTTTAACCAGAGGTAAACAGTGTTAAACGGAGGTAAACAGACTCAAACAGAGTTAAACAGTCAAACAGAGTTAAACAGAGGTAAACAGAGTTAAACAGAGTTAAACAGTGTTAAACGGAGGTAAACAGACTCAAACAGAGTTAAACAGAGGTAAACAGAGGGGAACTGAATCAAACAGAGGTAAACAGAGTTAAACAGAGGTGAACTGAATCAAACAGAGTTAAACAGAGGTAAACAGAGGTGAACTGATCAAACAGAGTTAAACAGAGGTAAACTGAATCAAACAGAGTTAAACAGAGGTAACCTGAATCAAACAGAGTTAAACAGAGGTAACCTGAATCAAACAGAGTTAAACAGAGGTGGACTGAATCAAATAGAGTTAAACAGAGTTAAACAGAGTTAAACAGAGGTGAACTGAATCAAACCGAGTTAAACAGTGTCCTACCAGAGGGGTGGGCGAAGGTGCGGCCGCACAGGTCACAGGCCACCTTCTTCTTGGCCTGCGGGGCGTTGGGGTGGGCTTCTCCGCGGTGGCGCTGCAGGGCCCGCACGGTGGGCAGCCGCTGGGGGCACTGGGGGCACTGGTGCTTGGGCTCCTGCGACAGGGCGCAGCACTTGAGGTGAGCCCGGAGCCGGCACTTGAAGGCGAACCCCTTCTTGCACCAGCGGCAGGAATAGGGCTGTGGCGGGGCGGGGCCATCAGGGTCCGGCCCTGAGGCGGTGGCCTCACACTTCACCTCCTCCTTAACGCTCCCGTCCTCGTCTTCCTCTTCTTCATAGTCTGCCTCTTTGTCTACCTCTTCGTTGGTGCCATCGCTTCCTGCCTCCTGGTCCTGGTCTTCAGTGGTGGACCCTGGAGGACGGAGACAAACCAGAGGCCCCTGGACTGTGATGACGAGGTGGACCAGGGGACTTTGAGGCTGAGGGGAACGCGTCCGAGGAGCGGCGCACGGCTCCACTTGCTAACGTAATTCAGAAGGAATAATTGTTTATGTTGTACACAGATTTCGACGAGATGTTCGCCGATAATGTGAACTGCTTTGCGATGTGATGGCAACTAAAGTGATGTTCAGTGGATTTACATTAACACAAACATTTTTTAATTATATTGGCGACTGTGCAGTACCGCAGCCAAACTGAAAATAGGGTTTCTGATTTTGGCCCAGAGTAAGGCTCCAATAAGGTGCTGAGCTATGTGAGGACGCCACATCTCTGCGGACACACACACACACACACACACAGGTCCTCGCCGTCAAAAAGGATCCCTGCGCTACTCAGAGACGCTTTTTGTCTAAAACAGACAAAACGCGGTCTCCGAGTAGCACGTGGGTGACGTCCGATTGGTGCTCCAGGGGGAGCTGTGTAGCATGGGCCGATGAAGCCCTTTGAGAGGCTCACTTGGATTAAGGTCTGTTCATGTTTCTTGACTTTACTTGGATTGACACGGTGCATTCAGCTCAATGCCTCTAACTCCATGCTACATATTTAGTTGGATGGTACCATCTGGTCCTCAAAGAGGAAGTTCCTTCTCACACCATAGGAATTGGGTTAAACACAGCACACAGTGTGGGTAGTGCATAGTACACTTAAAAAGAGGCTTCTGGGCTGAGCTAGGGGGGGATTTTGTAAGGACGGCAGTAAACTTGAGACGGACCTTGAGACGGTTCTACAGGGTCTGCTGTCGCAGGGATATGGGGGTGCAGGTGGGTCGGCGCTCTGGGTCATGCGGGGTTGGTGTGTCTAAGGATGCGCTGCAGCTCTGGAAAATACGTGCTGCACTGTCGTTATTTACTGTCTGCCACGCAGCCTAAAGTGGGCAGGCCGAAGAAGTCTTTGCCGACTCCTGTTTTATAATCGCTTCGGTTTTGTTTTGGTTCAAATTCCGATTACGGAAATAAAATAAAATACATCGCACCATCTTTAAATCGCGGAACAATCTCCCACAATGCTCCGGCAGCCATGCCCATTTCACTGCAGAGATTTGGGCCTACTCCTCGTCTCTACGACATGTCATTTGAATCTGACCACCTCGCTGAGTGCAGGTTCCTGAGGAAGCCCCCCGCGCACAAGCTCTCTGAGGACGTACCTGAGGAAGCCCCCCGCGCACCGAGCTCTCTGAGGACGTACCTGAGGAAGCCCCCCGCGCACCGAGCTCTCTGAGGACGTACCTGAGGAAGCCCCCCGCGCACCGAGCTCTCTGAGAACGTACCTGAGGAAGCCCCCCGCCCACCGAGCTTTCTGAGGACGTACCTGAGGAAGCCCCCCGCGCACCGAGCTCTCTGAGAACGTACCTGAGGAAGCCCCCCGCCCACCGAGCTCTCTGAGGACGTACCTGCGGCGGGCTCCACCTCCTCCAGAAGGGCCAGCAGGCCGGCCCCCCATGGGGCCGGAGACTCCTCTTGAAGGGCGGCGAGCAGCGCCAGCGTCCCGGCCTCGCTCATCAGCCCCTCCCTCAGCCGGGCCACCAGCAGGGCGGCGGTGGTGGGCGTGGCCCCCCCCGAGCAGCACCCCAGCACCACCTGCAGAACAGAGGCGTCAGGCACCCTGTCAGCCTCCAGAACAGAGGCGCCAGGCATCCTGTCAGCCTCCAGAACAGAGGCGCCAGGCACCCTGTCAGCCTCCAGAACAGAGGCGCCAGGCACCCTGTCAGCCTCCAGAACAGAGGCGCCAGGCACCCTGTCAGCCTCCAGCAGGGCCTGAGGCTGCACGGACCGGTCCCAACGCGGTGGATGGGGTAGCGGACAGACAGGGTCAGTTTGATTGGATACTTCAGGAGGTCGGCATCAACAGGGGATAGAGTTGAGCTTTGTAAAGTTCAAGCGAAGCGGGACATCAGAGCCGTCTGGAACCTTTCATGGAGGTGATGGATGCTTGTATGAAAATACATTATTCACTAGGTTGAGGGAATTATTAAAGCAATACAATGGACTGAAAGCATTGTGGTCAAACTCAACAGCAATGCAATCAAATAATTATAATAGAAAATGAATGCCTCAAAAGGTAGGTAAGGGAACTTATTTTAGAATAATATTTTCTTTCTTTATATCCCGACAGTAAACACTAAGGAAATGCTCTGCCAAACATAATAATAATCTGGTAGTTACGTCTGCCGCAGGCTTGGAATTAACCGTCCAACCCTTTCATTCAGTTGAAAGAAATGGTTGGACGTCTTACCTGCGCGTCAGGTTATCCCGAGCACCACCCCTACCAACATGTGAATGACCTAGTTAGACCGGCTGACTGCGTACAGCGTGGACATGCCCCTTCACCTCTCTCTCCTGATCCTCCAGGCAGCTGGCCGCTGCCCGGGGGAGGAGCTCTGCGAGGGAGGCCACACCCCCCAGCAGCTCCAGCAGCGCCCCGGAGCGCTCCAGCAGAGCGCCGGCCGTCCAGGGAGGAGGCACCACCTCTGACGACTCCTTCAGCTGACGGAGAAGCGGCCGGGGTACGCAGTCGTCCTGGTCTGGTTCAATGGAGTCAGAGGGTTCATTGATTATCATTGAAAACCAAAAGAAACACAGCATCAGTCGTTCTATATTAAAGCCATATATATTCATTAATAAATAAACCTATGAATTAGATTTCACCATGATCATTGTGATAATAATGCATCTGAATAATCATTGGGAATTTCAAACGAAATAGCTTGATATCACCCTTTCATGTCATATTAACCAAACTGGTGAGTTGGGCCGTGGGTACAAATGATTTAGAACAAGGAAAAAGCAGTTGATGAGTACTGCCTAGCCCGTCATCCAGTGGGGCCATCATTTGAGCCTTCACGTGAGCTTGAGGAACCCACCGTTGGACCCCAGGACTTCCATACGAGGGATCTTAGGGCTTGGCGCTTCCACACTTCCCGGCCTCTTTGACCCAGCAAGCCTCCTATGGCCAGGAGACTCCTCTACTTCCTCTCTGCCCTCCAGCCTGGCTTTCACAGCCTCCTCCTGCACCTGGTCTTCAGCTGGAGATGCTGGGTGTGCTGCGGGTGGCATTCCCCTCTCGGCCTGGACCTGGACCTGGACCTCAGCCTGGGCCTGGGTCTGAGGCTCAGCCTGGATCTGGACCTGAGGTTCAGTCTGGACCTGAGGTTCAGCCTGGGCCTGGGTCTGAGGCTCAGCCTGGATCTGGACCTGAGGTTCAGTCTGGGTCTGAGGTTCAGCCTGGACCTCTTGCTGAGGCTCAGTCTGGGTCTGAGGTTCAGCCTGGTTCTGGGTCTGAGGCTCAGTCTGGGTCTGAGGTTCAGCCTGGTTCTGGGTCTGAGGTTCAGCCTGGGTCTGAGGTTCAGCCTGGTTCTGGGTCTGAGGTTCAGCCTGGTTCTGGTTCTGAGGTTCAGCCAGGTTCTGGTTCTGAGGTTCAGTCTGGGTCTGAGGTTCAGCCTGGTTCTGGGTCTGAGCCTCTGTCTGGGTGGTGGTGACAGCAGCAGCAGCTGCAGCAGGCCTGGGCTGGGCCCCGACCAGCCTACTGAGGATGTTCTTGCAGCGCACGGCCACATCGTACATCTGCAAGCTGTCTGCCGAGGCGATGACGCGGCTGACGTTGTGCTTTCCAGTGGGCAGCTTGCCCGTGTAAGCCAGGTCCAGCAGGCAGGCGAATTCCTGCGACGACACCACCGCCGTGTCGATAGAGATGGTGTCAGAGCCTTCCAGCAGAGATCTGATCGGGCGCAAAGCATAGAGCACTCAACGCAATTCAAGTGGTCTAATAAAACACATCTTAAATCGGGTCGTAGTAAGCACATGCAATCAGGTGATCATTTGCTTTCAACAGTCAATATTACAACCGGGTCATGATCTGTGTGAGCGTGTTTCATATCACCATTCACAATACCAAGGGGGATTAATACACCTCAATGAATGCAGAGCATTGATCGCATTACAAACAATCAACAGAGACGTGTGGTGGGGGGATGTACCTGAAGAGCATACTGGTGGCTCCCAGGACCAGCTTGTGCGCGGTGTGAGGCGTGTCGCCCACTAATATGGTACAGTCACAGAACTTGCCCTCCGTCCTCAGGGCCCACAGCTGCTGCATGAGCTGCTTGCTGTAATTCGTCAGGTCCATGCCTGTTGAAGAGACAACAATGTTTTATTCTACGGTTTTATGAACATAGATCCATGTCAGCATTCATTGGGACTGGCTAGGCGCTTCATCGTCATTTCATTCATATCCTATTAACAGAACCTGCAACCCATAACCCTCCAAGGTTTGAAAAGTAGTGCCGTAAATAATATAGAAAAATTATGTCAAAATTTGATAGTCAAATTTCCCATGCATTGCTAAGATAGCAGTGTAGTGTTATGGTTCTCATCAGTAGCAAAGTTTAATTCATAGTGATGAGGCCTTATCCATTTGAGCACGGCTAGGAGGGCTGCTCATTTCATCCCAACCTCAACTGGTGTTGTTGATGAGGTACAAAGGGAGCTTTATCATGGTCGGCTGGTTGATGACTAGTTTATTACTCTTGGGAGAAATGCGACGAGTAGATGGCAACCAGTACAGCTATTGCTCGTCGTATGCTGCAGTGAAACCCCTTTGGTTGAATGGTCTAGTGCAAACCAGTTTGTTTTAACTTGTCTAACCCCACTGTGGGGAAGGTTGCATTTTGAGTTAGCTTCTGTAGCTACCGGGGAGGAGGTCGGATACCGCTTGAATAATATTAACTACTTTAGGAGAATAAACGAACGTTTTACACATGACCGCGTCCATAAAATGTGTCCTCACTCCATTTTACCTTGTAATTCAAACGCTCCGATTCTTTATTTAAACTTCATCGATGAACAGTCGTAGGATCCCAATAAAGCTTCGGTCTTTTGAAAATGGCGTCATCACAAAAAAAAATACACGGGCGAGATGAGACGCGCATGCGTAAACGACAATGACCTACGGGTAGACGCTTTTTTAAATTGAGATTTTATGGACGTTCACACAAACCTTGTTTGGTTTTGTGTGAATAATACAGTGCTTTTAATGCTTCTATAAGATTTGTATATTTTATATCTATATATTTTTTAGATTTTCATTACTGATGAATGACCTCACCTGTGTGAACAGGGTATAGCTGTTCACACCATTTCAATGTAGTACGGCAAAATGATCTTGTAAATAATTATTTCCGTTAAGAACTCATCCCCAGCCTGTTATCTGCTTCCACACTGTCCTACGGCGTGAATTGAACACAGCAACTGGAATTACACAATTGTGACATGTTTTGGAAACAATATCTTTATTGTGGATATGAAATTGAGAGCAGTGTAGCACTGCATGAACCATGTCTTCAGTTAGACAAAGACCAAGTGAATCATGAACCGTCCCGCTGGAGTCAACATCAACACACTGTGCAGCTAGATTTAAATGCCACATGAGTATATTTCTAATTTACTTGTTGAGGTAATAAATGTTCAAACATGGAAAGCGGTTTATATCTAATACTTAACAGTTACTCGTGCATTTTATTAAACATGGTTGGAAGAATCAGCAGTAACAGGAGTGAAACTGCCACTTGGAGCACTTGCTTATTCAATAGCACAAATCTAAAATAATATTGTAATTACATTTGTCATATTACAATAAAAATAAAATAAAAAACGGGTGTCTAAGACCAACCTATTCTCAAAAGAGACAGAACTACGGCGCCAAGCTCCTGACTAGAAGATAAATGTTATCTTCTTCAACCCGTTTCTATTAATAAGGTCAAAAACCACTATCACAAAGTCCTTGAAAACCTAACACGGTCTTTAAATAAAAATGTTATAGGTTCTTTAAATATCAAAAGCCAGCAATCTTTTTGAATATACAGAAAAACAGTGGGTTTGCAACACAGTCACAGTTTATATATAAATATATACATGCATACATATATATATGTATGCATGTATATATTTATATACAAGAACCTACCTAAACTTAAAAAAAATAATCGTTAGAACAAATTAAAGCACTTGTGTATGGACACTTGACAAGTTCAAGCTTTTTGATTTTCGTTCAATTTCTGCTTGGAGCAAAGCGTCGGTTCCCCTCAGTGGCCCAGCAGCCCAGTGCCTGTACAGACCAACACAAACACCACACGGGCACAGGTTAGAGGCGCTGCAACGGCCCGTCTCTCACATCCTCTTCACAGAACCTGCAACCCCTGCCCCTCCAAGGTTTGAAAATTAGAAAAAATTATGTATAAATTTGATAGTCGAATTTCACATGCATTGCTAAGATAGTAGTGCATAGTAATATGGTTGCATGTATGTATGGTAGTATGGTTCCTAACAATAGAAAAGTTATATTCATAGTGATAAGGCCTTTTCCATTTGAGCATGGATAGGAGGGCTGCTTATTCATCCCATCCTTAATGCTATCAGGTGCTTGAGCTAGCTGTATCATCGGTCTGCCCACTGAGCAGATGGAAAACGGGATGAAGGGGTTATTCATTAGAAAACCAATACCCAAGGAGGCTTTAACATGCAACATTCATACATACTGTAAAGTAAGAAATACTCTATTTTTTTTCAGGTTTGTAACCAAGAATGGTTTACCTTTAAATCCTTCTTCAGGCATCCCCACTGAAAAAGAGTGAATAAAAGTATTAGAGAACAATAGCATTATTTTTTAATTCATTCTCAAATTGATACTTCTGAGCTGCAGCCAAAGCATCCCTCACCCTGATAAACATCATCCATGGCTGCATAATCTGCTATGGGCTCATCAGCCTGCACAGAGGAAGAAGCCCAGACAGTGAGAGATTTAACATCAATTCAACCTCATACCCTTCAACATTAGGGCTTTGACTCCGAACTTCGTTATTCAAATATAATTAGAATATCAAAAAATAAATAAAAATTCGAACGAATATTTGGCAGCCCTTAATATTCGAACCTGTTATGGGCAGGTCAAGAGGGAGAGACGTCGGAGAACCCGACGCAGTGTATTCATAATATTGTAATGACCACGGAAGAGGCGAATTAAGTATTGATTAAACAGCGATTTATTAGAAACCTAATAAACCGTTGGAACACGCAAGACCGGTAACCATAGCAACGGCGGTAAACAAACCTCGCAAAGCCCAATCCAGGTCTTACTGAAGGCATTTAATGGTCAAAATATTATTAATAAATATTCGAATATATTTGAATATTAATATTAATAAACAAACAAACTTTGAATCTTTTTTGGGTAATTTTTGGGATTTTTGGGTAAAAGTCAAAGCCCTATTCAACATTAAAGGGGATTTTTAACAACAATAAAATCAAAAAACAGTAAGTATAAAAGCCTGGTGAGCAGTTCTTATCAAAGCCAGTGAGTTGATCCTGCAGGCCCCTCCACGAGGAGCTACCTTGAGACAGACGATGCTCTCGGGGATGACTCCCAGGCTGCCCAGAGAGGCTGAATCGTCAGTGAGACCCTTTCCCTCAATGGAGAGATTCTGGTCAAACGGTGCCACAGAGAACGCGTGCATGATCTGCAAAACCCAGAGCATGTTGTGAGCTTAAGCTGGTGATGATGTCAAACACAGTTCTGGTTTACATTGAGACCCGAGTGGGACATCCAGTCCGGAGCCGTCATTGTACAAACTCCGAAACAGGGGGATTCAGGCAAGAGGTCGACAAAATGTAGAGGATTATACATCAAGTACACCTTTTCAGGCGGGCACATATTGTGAACCAACTTCCTGGTGCCCTAGCGGGCAGCACCTGTATTTTGAGCTCCTTGAGGGTCTGGCTGGCTGAGACGATGAGGGCCTTCTCTCCCCGGAGCTTCCTGTGCCGCGTGCTCCTCCGGATGCTCCCCGAGCGCCCCATGATCATGGCCCCCGTGCTGAGCGTGGCGGCGCTGCCGTCACTCATCTTGGCTCGCTTCGCTCCGTCCTCACTCTGTGGGAAGGGAGCGGCTACAGGTCAGGGGTCAGGTGGAGTCGCGGGCAGGTGGTATGGGTTTGACGAGCCACGGGTGAGACGATGCAGGTTAGGGCGTGGTTACCTGGCTGAAGTCACTCTCTCCCTCTCCGTCGGCCTTGGGGAGCTCCTCCTTCTCCTCCTCTGGCTCCGCCTCTGAACTGCTGGCGTTGAGCTCGGGAGCGGCCTCCTTTACGACCTGCAGGGTGAACACACACACACACACACACACACACACACACACACACACACACACACACACACACACACACACACACACACACACACACACACACACACACACACACACACACACACACACACACACACACACAAAAGACTGTTTCAGTAGGTGCTAATCTATCATTTATATGAAATAATCATAATAATGCCCAGTTTACAGTTTTAAGAGTTTTCTCCTTAGGACAGAACCCTGAAGATACTAGAAGGTTAATTGTGGTTTATAATTTACAATTATTTATAATCAGAATGAATAGGTGAAAAACTGTTAACAGATCTAACGTGGCTTTACGTTGAACACTGAATAAATTAAATAAAATATGTAAACTATTTCTGGGATTCCCAGGTATCAAAATATCTGGTTCTAGTTGACTGCATGTGCTATAAGAGACAATTTAGCTTTTTTTTGCTGACCAATCAGGGCTTCTCTTCTGATTGGTACGGGGAATTCATCTTTTTGCCCATCTATCACAAACAGCTCACTGTGATTCATTGTGAATGCTGGGCCACGCATTGAGAGTTGTAGGAAACCCATTTACCGCCTTGTCCTCGATCACCTTGCGGACGTAGATGGTGGCCTGTGTGTACTCCCTCAGGTCCCTCTGCTGCTGGAAGATGAAGCCCTCTCGACACTCCCAGCAGAGCTCTGGGAACACAACACAAACCCACTTAACTTGTCTGGGAAGCCTGTCCACTCTAGCCAAAAGGTTGTGTTTTGCATGTCCCCCGTTTAATAAACCAGTCAACTACCTCACATAGAAGTGATTTAAAAGGTCAACACGCATTGTACTTCAGATGGGTCTGCCAACACCAACCAAACTGGGAGAATGACCTCTTTTGACATATTGATTTGGATTGGTCCGATATATCCAACACTGTATTTACCCGGCTGTGTGGTGTACTGCGGTGTGGTGCCCGTCGCCGTCTCCGGGCCAGAACAGTGGAGGGAGATCGCCTGGTCCACTATGAACAGTTTGCTGATGACCTCCCATTCGCTAGGCCAGAGCAAAGCTACACTGTGCAGGAAGAACATCACCACTTGAGACGATGCCGTTGTCCACATGGTGATCACAGACACACGCATTCATACTTAAATACATCCACAAAATATTTCAGGTCGGCACGACTCATTCAACAATGATTGACACTCGACACATCTTCATGGAGCAAGCCGTTCTGGCCTCAGCCAGAGCGGCTCCAACGTGTGGCATGTGAACATCCAATACGGTTGGGCTCGGAGACCATATTGGTAGATCAGGGTCAGGGGTACTCACTGTTGAAAGTCCCCGTTGATCAGGGACTCGTAGGTGAACATGAAGCCGCCGTGGGGACAGAGGAGTAGGCTGTTGCCCACACTGGACACTGGGGATGACTTGGTGGGCCTCCTGTATGGGTGTGGGGCGGGGCAGATGAGAGCCAGCGTATGAGGCCACAGTAGTCCAATTCATAAGCCAGACCTGTACCTCACATCTTAAAAAGGCCTCTCTCTATCCAAACAGTTCTACTTCCTGATTTTGATGTTTTCTCCAAACAAACAACCGGCTGGTGTCAAATTTCCAGAATGACATGCAGCACCATGGGGGCGAGAGACATTAAGGTGATGATAGTTTCTCTGGTTCCTCTTTGATTTGATGGATGGGTTTCTGTGTGGTTTCTACTGAACAGCACAGAGCTGTCGCTTGCAGGTTTTCACACAATGCTCTAACACCATGTTCAATATCGTCCACATGCTGCGCGTCCACACCACAAAAACACCCTTTTCCAGCTTTCAAAATCAGACAAACGCGTACCTGATGAATTTCTTCCACTCGTCCACAAAAAACATTGGCACTATGAAGAGAGTATCTGTGCCCTGGAATGACAAGAACACAGTGTTTTAATCAAAGGGTCTAAACAGCAGCTCATCCCAACAGACAACTGGAGATTGGCACAACACATTTAACCATTATGTGGGATGCTAGGGACGACTTCCCCATTGAAAAGGTGTTTGACCCTTTGACAAGGTCTGACCTTTACATGGTACCGAGGATCCTGAAACAGTCTGTCAGTGTTAATGAAACAACAGGATCCTCAAACAGTCGGTCAGTGTTTATGAAACAACAGTCTGACCACCATGTGACCCAACATGTGGTTTTTCTGCTCCCCTTCAGATGTGCTCGAGGAAGGAAACACGGTTGTTTACCACTGTAGACAAGGGTTCTTATGTGCTGTCGTAGGAGGGAAAAGGCGCGGGCATAAGGACCCAATGAAGTGTAAATCAGGTTTGGCATGAGGTCAACACGTCACATGTAGCCGCTGCTGTTGGCTGGGAAAGGGAGCAGCGAGGCCCTCCATACCTGAGGCCACTTGGTGAGCAGAGGCCGGTTCTTCTCCTGGAAGAGGTTCAGCAGCTGGTTCTTCTGGTCTTGGGCCATCATCTTGCTGACAGCCTCGTTATCCTTCTCCTCCTGCTCCAGGGTCTGGGCCAGACAAGGCGGTTGGCCGGGTGTTACAGTGCAGCCAGTGTCGGGAACGTTTCCCGTTTCCAAGCTTTTAATTATTTTTACCATAGTCGGCTGCTTGGAAGTGGGAATCAGCAGACCTTTGCTAAAAAGTGCTTTTTGACAAATTGTGATTAGCTAAAAATCATGATTAACCAAATACCGTTACTCCCTTTTTTGGGCATAGTGTACACACATGCTTGCAAAGTGATTAACTCTCAATAGACTCCAGCTCTCTGGGGAACTGGGTCTGGTCCTCTCACCAGGCACTGGCCACAGGGCAGTTGGCGTTGGGTGAACTCTGGGGCTTTGGGGAAATAGGCCCGGACCTTGATCCACACCGCCGAGGGCACAAGTCTCCTCTCCGTCTCCAGGATACTCAGACCCCCTGCGGGACAACAGCACCACAGGCTCACTCACCCCCTGCTGCTCATACTAAAACATTACAGCAGCTTCTGTAGGTCATCTCTCAATTATGTGAGTGAGTGTGCGTGTACCGTGTGTGCAGAGGATGTCTTCATTAAAGGTCTTCATGGCTTCCTCTGAGTCTTCTGGAAGATGGGGGCCGTACTCTAAAATGAAACCAAAACCCCAAACATCTAAACGAGGGATTTTGATCATGGCCACAATGGCCTTCTTTAGGCCAGACAGATCTAGAATATACTAATCTGTTTTTAATCTGGATTGTATCTAGACTTCAAAACTGTTCACAGAAAGGGCACAATGTACTGACAACCCTCTCAGCCTGTTTATACATAAGGGAAGTTTGTGATAAACCCTCACTTGAAAATGCACAAGCATACAGAGCTTCAGCTCTGCACTGAAGCAATGGTTTGCTCCTTGTCTCAAGAATATTCTTTCTAGACGAGAACCAATGGCTCGTCAAACTAGATTCAATGCAGCGTGCAATGCAACGCTTGTGTACATCTCATACAACCCCTCCACCCTTTTCTGGTGGAGAAAACAATTAACTTTGCATCAGGATCTCACAACCCTTTGTAAAGATTTTTAAGGCTACGTGTGAACCAGGAATCTGATGCTGCTTTGAAAAATACACCTGGTGAATGAATGAACTACCTATCCATCACATGGATCACATGGTTACTCATAGGACTCTGATTGGTCAGTTGTTCTCCCACAAGCGCTTCACTTGAAAGCCTTGCAAGATTGATTTTGTCGCCATCTTGGAAAACCAAGGCCGCTGATCCAAGCTGATTCTATTGGATTTCATTTTCTAAAGCACATTTACCTAACCTTGAACTCCGAAGACCTACCTTTATTAATCCGGCTGTGTGCTGCCTGTCCGTTGGTCTGTCCACTGCCATGCATGGTTTCCTGCTCATCTTCCTCCAGCTGCTCCATGGCCAGCTGTCTCCAGCTGCGCAGAGATGACTTGCCAACCCAGTAGCCCTCCTCACCGCTGCTGCTCACACCCCCACCCCAAACACACACACACACTAAAGTTACAAACATCAGACAAAACGCTACACAAAGCACATCAGGTCACTAGCTGTAAAATAATATTAAGAGTGTTGCATGTTCAACAATTTGGGAAAATAAGAAGAATCTGTTCTGAATTTCTAAATATTAAACACCACAAAAATCTGACATATGCAAAAGGAAACCAGATGAGCCTCTTCACCCAAGTGTGCGTTTCACCAGGTTGGTGACCTCTCTGTAGTCCTCATTGAGCTGGTTCTTCAGTCGTAGAACCCTGCAGCGCTGGCTCACACACTCCCTGCACAGGGACGACCCTGCACACAGTCAATGGATGCTTGGTTCAATGTGAAAATGCATCTCTTTGATGTAGTAAACTATTGTTGCCATGGTTGCTGTAGCTCAGCTTGCTACATTTCTCTGGAGAGTAGCATCAGTGTAGTGAAGCTTGAAACTATATGCAGGGTTAAATAGTAAATGACAAATGGACTGCATTTATTTAGCGCTTTTCTAACCAATATTTACAATATTGCCAAACATTCACCTCTTCATGCACTCATTCAGACACCGACGGCGGAGACAGCCATGTAAGGCGACAGCCAGCTTGTCGGAATCAGTTAGGGTGATGCGTCTTGCTCAAGGAGGAGCCGTGGATTGAACTAGCAACCTTCCGGTTGCAAACCCGCTCTACCTCCTGAGCCACATGCCACTCCATTGGGTGGCATGGAGGGCAACATCCCCCATGCCACCCAAAGAATTTAGCATGTCGTTCTACAGGTCATGACTCCATAACTTCCTTAAGGGGGTAAACATTAAGGACCATGTCCTGCCGGGTCTCCATGTGATCTCCTGGGTGCAGTTAACCACTCATGGGGGACATGAGAAGGGACCGCTTACCGTCCAGCCGGGGCCCGCCCCCGTAGCGCTGGTACAGGATGTGGGCAGCAGCCATGGACACACGCTTGGCCTCCCCCACCTTGTCCGGGTGCAGCTTGCCGTGCGAGCACAGAAAGAGGGAGTTGTCCATCTCTTTGGTGGCAGTGGAGTCGTCCAGCCACTTCTTCAGCCACTCCAGGGGGACAAACTCGTACGGCTGGCCTACGAGGTGGAAGGGGAAGGGTCATTCCTCTCTACTGCCACTCAAAGACGTTTCCCCCAGCAGGGGACTTAACCAGAACACTAGCACCACCACGACAGCAGTGAACACTGGGATGGAGGTGGATCAGCCGATACGGCTGCGTGTGATCACTCTTCATTGTATGTGTGGCATGAGAAATATCAATGAGCTAAAGTGACCATTACCATAGTTTGATTTTACGGTGCAGTAACTCTTTAATTATAGATATTTGGTCACATTCTTGCTATATAAACCATTGTTTACTAGTTGGCATATTGACCCTGAACTATAGTTATATGACCAAAACAGACTTTAATCAAATGGGGTTACATACATGAATACTAACAGTGGGATCCGACCATGTCAACTGATTGGACGAGAGGCATTCCATAGTGCTGAAAGAGTATAACAGCCATGGGCCTTCCATCTGGGGTCACACAGAAAACCAAGGACAGGGGGCCCTGAGGACTGGGGCCCCCATCACAGGAAGCCCTGAGGACCCTATCACAGGGGGCCCCCCGAGGACAGGAGGCCCTGAGGACAGAGGGCCCCGAGGACTGGGAGGCCCCAGGGACAGGGGGCCCCTAGGACAGGAGGCCCTGAGGAGAGGAGGCCCCGAGGACATGGGGCCTGTGAGGACAGAGTCCGTAAGGACAGGGCCCCCGGGGACCCCGAGTACAGGGGGCCTGCAAGGACAGGGGGCCCCGAGGACTGGGGGCCCCGAGGATAGGGGGCCCCGAGGATAGGAGGCCTGCGAGCACAGGCCCCATGTCCTCGCAGGCCCCCCCCCAGCCAGGCTACCCCTTCAGGCTGGGTGCCCCCCCCACCCAGGCTACCCCGTCGGGCTGGGTGCCCCCCCCACCCAGGCTACCCCGTCGGGCTGGGTGGGGGGTAGCTCACCGTCTTGCACAGGCAGAAGCTCATAGAGCTCCTTGACCTCCTCGTGCTTGGCTTTGCCCTTGTCCACGCTCTGCCTCCGCATTTCCGCCATCTCCGTACACCACTCCTCAAACTTGTGGTTGTCCTGGTCCACCAGCCGCTGTAGAAAGCCTGGGGAGACGCCAAACCAGGTCCATGAAGTTTAAGATAAGACCAAACTAGGTAGGACAAATGGAAAATAAGAACTATGCCAGTGCATACATATTTTAACAATATGGGCTCAACGGCGTTGAGCCCTGCTTTTATAATTTTGTGTTGAGGGAGAGCCATTTCTTATATGCAGTGCATATCCGGTGCCTGTTTTGGCACTCCATTTCATTTCATTTATTCATGGCAATGTTTTTCTATTGTTAGCTTTCATTGTACTTTTTTTTTTACCAAATAAATTTGCCTTTCAAATATATTTGGTAGTATTTGACGTAGCTGCTCCGGTAATTCAACCCGAGGTACTAGAAGTGATACTACCCACTAGTGGTGAAACGGATCAGTGTGTCCACGGTTCGGTTCAGATAACCGTTTTGGGCATCGGTTTCGGATACGGTTCGGATTAGGATCATGTCCGTGATAGTAAAAAGGCAGACTTTTTTTTGACGGAGGGTTTGGGGGAGAAACACAAAAATGAATGAGACCCACAGGCTATTTGCAATGTGTTAATTGACTGCAATCAGACAACTTGCAAGGCTTTTTTGTGCAATAAATGTTCCCCTAAATGCATTTGAAAACATGGTGCACTGAGTGTAACATGTAAGGGATACGCTGACAGGCTGAAGGGAGGGGCGGGAAAAGTCTCATTGGCTCGGGCAGCACTGGAGAGAATGCATTCCGCTGGGTCCTAAACACCCTTTTGTATCGGACGTAGGCTACAGTAGGCAAAATACGCTACATAAGGCAATGCCTTCATGAAACCGAAATCCGCGGATCTCCAGAATGCTCCGAACTGTGGTAAACGAACCGAACGGATTCGGATACAATTCGAATCCGCTGCAGGCCTACTACCCACCAGGCACTTGAACGTCGTTTGCGGTGGGGTCCGTGCTCTCCTCCTCTTGGACCTTGTACACCAGCATGTAGGCGTTCCTGGAGCAGTGGTAGCCTTTGCTGCATTTGGGCTTCCTTGTTTGGGATTTCACCGTCTCCGCTAGCAAGGAACAATGACAACCATAAAGTTCACGTTAAGGACCTGGATCTTCAAATGAATACCAACTCCTATTCACAACGCCCCTTGGACCTGTTCTTTACATGAGTACCACCTCATGTCTCAACGCCCCTTGGACCTGTTCTTTACATGAGTACCACCTCATGTCTCAACGCCCCTTGGACCTGTTCTTTACACGAGTACCACCTCATGTCTCAACGCCCCTTGGACCTGTTCTTTACATGAGTACCACCTCATGTCTCAACGCCCCTTGGACCTGTTCTTTACATGAGTACCACCTCATGTCTCAACGCCCCTTGGACCTGTTCTTTACACGAGTACCACCTCATGTCTCAACGCCCCTTGGACCTGTTCTTTACACGAGTACCACCTCATGTCTCAACGCCCCTTGGACCTGTTCTTTACATGAGTACCACCTCATGTCTCAACGCCCCTTGGACCTGGTTCTCTGGACCCAAGAGCCAACAAGACACTTGCTGTTTGTGAAAATAATGCCCGGTAATTCATTACACAGCCAGGGAATCCAATGGGACACGTATCATTTATTCTCTCAACACACCAACTCTTTGTGACATCCTTGCCCACGAGGGAAGCGCCGTCTAGGGGTTCTCTGATGAGTTTAGAGCAGGGGTCCATGAAGTAGGGCAAAACAAACAACAGCAACTACAATCACTAGTGTGGCGCCTGTTTGTGTTCAGTTGAGTTTAGCAGCTATTTACCGATGTCCTCCTCAATGCCCAGCTGCAGCTTCTTGCCCTCCATCTTCTCGATCTCCTCGTCGTTGAACTTGTACCAGTCGCTGGTGCGGGCGTCCTTCACATGGGCGATGTAGTGGCCCGAGTAGGCGCTCACGCCCCGGTGGATCAGCACAGCACTCAGCTCGTACACACACTGCTGGTCTGGGGTGAGGGAGGGCAGGACACACGTGTTACATGGTGACAGACGACTGGAAACACAGGTGAGATGACTAGCCCCAGTGTCAGACTGCTTTGCGAGAGATTTCTCGTTGAGATAAAGACGTGTAATCGATTAGAGTTTTAGGATGTTCCTTGCATCCCTCCGACCGAAAATTCAAATTGATGGGAAACGCTACAATAACAGAACAATAATAATCGACCTGCCCAAGTAAAGCCTATGTTTGGGGAAAGGAATAAATAGCTTGGTGGCTAGTTGTTTGTAGTTATTTAGATCAGGAAAGTTTAGATATTGGACCTTGATGATGAACTAATGATTAATCAAACTCTGATTTAAATAGCTTTCAGTTAACGAGGAACTAATCAATTCCAAACCTTATTATAAACTGGTAGAGGACTAATAGTTGACATTTTAAATGGGCCTGTTTTTCCAATCAGATGTATGATGGACAGATCAGCCTCCCAGCTGGTAGGCTGCCCAGTGGCTCATTAATCCTATCTAAATTTATACTATAGTTTGGTTAAAGAATGGTTCATCGTTAACTAAAGGCTTATAAATGATGACTACATGCATTATAAAGAGTTGCCAATGCATTTAGGGCTGAGAGATCTAGGAAGGAGGGGGAGGTACCTATGGTTACGACCCACGGCAACATAACAACCCACAAAACAAGCTAATATTGTTGTTTTGTCTGAATGGTACAATGGGCGATGCTGCAGATGAAACTGAACACACTGTGGCATCATTCTATAGATTTCCTAGGAGCTTAAAGCTCTCTGGGCCATCGATGCCCACCACTGCCCGGACGCAGTGTCATTCACCCATCACCATACTGTACCCTCTTGCCTTCAGTGTGTGTTATGACGTCTAGATTCCTTATTAAGAGGCAATTAGACGTACAAAGAGTATGTGACATGACACCTATTTTCTCGAAATGACGGTCTTATTTAAGTAAGCAACAACATGGCCTGCTGTGCTGCTACCTTGCGGGGTCTCCAGGAACGGCCCCATGTCCAGCTGCTCAGGGAAACTGATGAAGGTGTTGAGCTTCTTCTTGTGGCCCGTTGTCCTTGAAGAGACATGGAAGAGAAAAAATAAATGCCACAAGTAAGAGCTTCCGACACAGTTGAACTCTTCCCTTTCCCCCGTGAAATGTCCCGTGTTTGTAGCAGCTTTCTAAACGTGCCTCAGTAGGTCTTCTAGGGCAGGGGTTCCCAAACCTTTTGGTTCCAAGGACCAGCATATTCATAAAAGCATTTGACGGACCGGTAGTCAATTTTAATGCATCATTTTAAGATGCATCATTTTAAACTAAGGATGTGGCTGTTTTTGAAGAAGGTTTATGGATCTTATTCACAACAAATAAAGCAAAAGCAAATAACGTCTAGATTCCTTATTAAGAGGCAATCTAGACAAATAAAGCAAAAGCAATGAAATTCTCGAATCTCGGGCTCTTTTTTAAATTCAATAATATATAATAATTTATATGAGAAACACAAGAAAAATTAACCGAGACTTAAATAAACATAAAAGTAGTGCAAAGACAGTTTAATTACAGTGCTTAATTTACAGTGGTTTAGTTGCATATTACGAACAAGGTGGCAACAAAGGCAAATTGTACGAATGGAATACACCAATATTAAACTTTCAGAACAATTCACAAAATGTTTCCCTTTTCTCAACTACAAATAGGGTGTATGGGTTAATGTGTTGGAGGGAATAACAGTGAACCGCTGTTCTAGGGGACTGACCTGTCGAAGACGAAGCGCATCAGCTGCAGGTTGAGGGTGCGCGGCAGGCTGTGCAGCTTGATGCGCCTCGTGGCACACTGCTTGTTCTGGCAGCTCTCGCAGAAGTAGCGGTTATCTCCGTCCAGCTTCTCTTCCTGCAAGGCAGGCACACAGCTTCCTGATTTTAATGCTTCTTCCCGATGTCACATGTTTGTCCAAGTAGCTCGGCAGGGCGACAATAGATCAGGGCCGGACAGTGTGGTTGGTGTAGCAAGTACACCGGTTTGACTTTGCCCTACGACATGAATTTCGGCGAAACCGTTCAACGGGTAGGGTTAAGGTCATTTGATTGAAGTAAAATAATGAAAAAGATGCACGGACCCCTGATTTATGATGCGTACAACTTACACGCCCCACTCCAGAACTCTCCTAAAGTAATGCTATAGTGGAGCTACGCCACCATTTAACATAAGAAAAGAATGGTACTATTGCGAAGTGGACATTTAGTTGACGTCAAGATTTTAATTTCTGAAACGGTTCACTTGATTAAATAACATGTTTTATTTGAATGTCGCTTCAAAAAGAAAAATAATATATATCACAAGTCAAATTTTGTGTGGAGGAAATAAGCAAGGGAAACCAGGTAGAATGAAGCCCAGTGATATGCAGGCTGGTAATTGCATCCTATAACCGAGACCAACAAAAAGCCATTTCTATGGTAAGTTACTACGACTACTACTACTACTCTTCGTCCCCTATGGGACATAAGGCTTCAATGAGCACTCTCCATTCCACTCGGTCCCTGGCAGCATGTTGGGCCTCTTCCCATGACAGGTTCATCTGTTTCAGCTCTTGTGTCACAGTTCTGCGCCAGGTGGTTTTTGGCCTCCCAGGTTTTCATTTGCCTGGTGGTGTCCATCTTAAGGCGACCTTTGTGATGCGGCCCTGCTCCATCCTCAACACATGTCCTAGCCATCTCAGGTGTCTGTGCGAAATCTCCTTGGTGATGCTCCAGCTTCCCGTTTTTTTGTACAGGTCATTGTTGGAGACCTTATTAGGCCAAAAGATTTTTGATCGCCAGATGGGACAGAGGTGGGAGAAGGCACCCTGAGCCTTTCCTATGGTAAGTGACAGTGTTGGGGGAAACACGTTACAAAGTAACGTGCTACAGAAACTATATTACTTTTTTGGGTAACGAAGTAAAGTAACGCATTACATTTTAAATATCAGTAATTAACTACACTACTTTACTAGACTATAGTAACGCGCTTTCCTGCGTTACCAAAGCCGTGTTTGCCTGCGTGTAAAGTTCTGATCTGTTGTGGTGCGTGCATGCGTGCCGCCTCTGTGTCTGCAGTGCCAGCTTGCCTCGGCACGTTGCCATAGCGATCGATTTGAGTGACGTAGCTGCTTGTGCGAAGGAGTGTTCAAGTGTTGGAAAGCTGAAGCAGGTGACCCAGAAAGACCGGCCGGTGGCAGGGTTCATTGTAGAAGACATGCTTCCCCTGTCGACTATTGAATCGCCCAGATTTAGAAAAATACTAGATAAAATACCCGCGACTCGCAAGCCAACATCCGACAGGAAGACATTTTCCCATTAACTGCTGAACAAGTGTTATACCGACATGGAATCAAAGCTCAAAATAATTTTCGAGTCTTCCCTGGATCATGTGTCCACCACCGCGGACATTTGGTCCGCCAATAACAAAAGTTAGTTAGGAATGACGGTGCACTGGATAGACAGCATTACTTGAAAAGGCTGCTCTTGCCTGCAAGAGGGTGAGAGGAAGACACACTTACGATGTCATAGCTTGCGAAATAGATCAGGTTCATTCAGCCTTTGGACCACATAAAGTAACAGCATGTGTCACCGCCGCTTAAGTGCATTTCTGTTTTAATTGTATGGGATAAAGTGACCTTTTTTATATTTTTCATTGACTACTTAATTTTTGTTCTCACGTT
Organism: Gadus macrocephalus; assembly: GCF_031168955.1. Taxonomy (NCBI): domain Eukaryota; kingdom Metazoa; phylum Chordata; class Actinopteri; order Gadiformes; family Gadidae; genus Gadus; species Gadus macrocephalus. The sequence continues at coordinate 1,835,493 of NC_082382.1, read as the reverse complement.
AGCCAAAGCCTGTGTTTTGAAACTTGTGTGTTGCTGCTGATTGACCTCAACATAGCCTACTTTATCCTGTTGTTTGTGGATTTTACAATGAGGCATTTCTTTGTGCAGACAGGGATATCATTCTTTCATCTTTCATTTTTTCTATTAATTAATTTTATTGTATGACAAAGTTTATATGTGAAGCACTTTGAGTCTGCCTTGTGTACGAAAAGTTATATATAAATAAAGTTGCCTTGCATATAGTTTTATAGGCTAATTTGTATAGATTCATACAATAAACACTAAGTGATGATAGGGCTATGATGTTTATCCATGTATCTACAGTAAATTGAGAAATGGGAAAGTAAAGTAATAAGTAGTGAAGTTACTTTTCAAATGCAGTAACTAGTAAAATAATCTCATTACAATTTACAGAAGTAACTAGTAATCAGTAACTTTTTTTGAGTAACTGGCCCAACACTGGTAAGTGAAGCATACCTTTATTGTGAGCCTAGATGAATTATGTTAAAGCAGGATAACTTTACCGTCTCAGTGACTGGCCCTAATGACGGCAGGTCTTGTGCACAATAGTTTGAGTCACATGATTGGCTCCTGCAATCGGCAAATTTCAAGTTGATCAGCCGATCATCAATCACGTGTTTACGGTGTATATCAAGCGATAAAGATCGAGCAATCTGTGGCTCGTATTGGGTTCTACCAAAGGTTTTTCTTCTGTTTGGTTTGGGGAAACCTTCTTGCCTGTTGATCTCCTGTGCGAACACAGTGTTGTCATAGCTCCACCACAGGGGTGTACACTAGGGGTGTAACGAAAGACGCATTTGTACCTAACCGTCACGGTACAGGCACTTTTGGGTGGTTACAGAGGTGGACTGCGGTTCGTAAATGTGGCATACATAGCATTAATATGGCGAATGTAAAGGCTTGCATTGCAATGCAGACTTTAAAACTTGGAAGTCGGAATCCCCCCCAGACCGGGTAGCCAAAGTATACTACTCCGATTCCGTAACTAACTATGGAGACCCCTCGAGCATTCGCAGTTCTCCGTCGGGGTGTCGGATACGGAATGCAATTCGCCGCACAATCGATTTTATATTTTGGCAACAAACCATGTAAGCAGTGTTGTAAATAAACTTTGAAAGCTTTTCAAATCTTATTTATGTCTTTTATTGGTCCTTAATCTTCAAAGTAAACAGATAGCGATTAGTATAGGTCTATGATTTTATTTTACGGGATTAAAATGGACAGCTCTAATATACATATAAATATGTCAAATAACTGCTGATATACCCGAGTTTTTGAATATTGGGCGATATTAGGGCTGGGCGATATACCGGTTTTAAAATTATACCGGTATATTTTTGAAAAGCGATATGTAGTTGAGACAATATCGCCATACCGGTATATTATATATTATTTTGATGTTGCCTTGCGAGCGCTATTTTATAAAGCTGACTGCTGCTCTCTGAGCCTACAAACCATGTTCAGCTGCTCAATCCCGCCCCCCCCCCCGTACGTAGCGTTCTCCCACCCACGGACGTTTCGCATCACAACAAAACGTTTCTCGTGAGCACGAGAAAGTATCTGGTGCGCACGAGAAAGTATCTGGTGCGCATATCACTCTCTCTCTGTGTGTGTGTGTGTGTGTGTGTGTGTGTGTGTGTGTGTGTGTGTGTGTGTGTGTGTGTGTGTGTGTGTGTGTGTGTGTGTGTGTGTGTGTGTGTGTGTGTGTGTGTGTGTGTGTGTGTGTGTGTGTGTAGTGGATGAGCGAGCGGTAGCGTGCATGTAAGTTTAGTGAAGTAATGATCGAGTCCGGATGTGTGTAAAAGAATAAAGCACCCGGCAAGAATCGGTTGCTTCATTCCGACCTATAAGCAGACCCACTGCCGGTCAAAGTGAAGGGTGTGTTGCCCCTGAGAGATCATCGGCCCTGGAGGGAACGTGTCTGGGAGCCGACAGCAGAAAGTTGTAACACTAACCATCTCGTAGTCAGAGGCGGAGCGCAAGAAAGGAGTACGTGCTCCAATAGTGCAAGATAAAAAATAAAGCACATTAATTTGAATGATTTTAGCTTGTGTGTGTGATTTATCGCGGGCACGGGCACACACAAGCTAAAATCATTCATATTATAGAAGAGGCTGTCAAGGAAAACAGGATTTTTTTTCTCCGATGACGTCTTTGGTATCACTCCGCAAATAGTCTGGTAACTTGTCAACTCCAGCGTCTTCGGTTGCTATGCGACGTCAACGTCTTTGGCAGACTATTTCTCTGCTGATCAACACTACGAATGCTGGTTACAAATAAATTGTAAAAAGACACAGCATGAAGTTATTTTTTCGTTTAGGCAAGTAGCCGTGTAATAAGCGGGATAATGTATAGAACGTCGTCTGTCATTATTGAAAATAAGCCCCTTCAAGTCGGTGTCCTGTTAGCCCTGTCTGGGCTTATTTTCCTGATAATGACCGGCGTTCTTTACATTATCCCTTACATAGGCTATCTGTTGTTAAAGCACAGCTGTGCTTCATTGAGCAAAAAAAAAAGAAAACACTAAATAAATGGTTGATAGTGGCGCGGAGTTAAAACTACACACTTTACCTTTTTTGTTCAAAATATCGTTATAATATCGTATATCGCCATTCGAACAGAAAATATCGAGATATGAGTTTTGGTCCATATCGCCCAGCCCTAGGCGATATATATCGCCTAGGGGGGGCGATATATATCGCCCCCCCCCCCCCCCCCCCCCCAATATCGGTATCGGCCCCTAAAATTGGTCGGTCGAAATATGCCTTAGCAACAGTCGCCAGCGACGGGAGCTGAATGATCACCACCACCCCCTTTTCTAAACAGAGGCATACAGTAGAACGTGAATGATTTGTAGGTTCAGATCAACTGCGCAAGGGGTACCTTGAGGAACTCTGTGATACACTCATTGAGGTTCTTGTGGCCTTGGATGTTGAGCTCCAGCTCGTAGAATCTGGACGGAAGGGGTGATGCTCGGCCACACTGGTTACAACTGTGCAGAGAAACATATTTTTTGACATAAAATGTAATTGAATATAGACTTTGTGTGATTTAAAATAATAAGAGTAAAAGAAGTTTGTCTACTAGCGCCCCAACGTGATATTTTTTAAAGGTTTGCATTCTTTGAAGAAGCCAAAAGCCACATACTTAATCACCACTAGAATATCTTCATGAGGTCTTAATGTCTTTAGACAGTCCCGGTGAACTTCACCGGCGACAAACACATAATAACCACGTAAGCTAACATGCAAACAATGAGTCAGGAGTCTTGGAGTCAGGGTCTTAGGAGTTAATATCTTACACAGTAACATAGGAGAACTGGCCGCAGAACTGGCGCTGAATGATGTTCTGGAGAGTGGTGCTCTTCTGTTTGGATAAGGTATCTTCCAACAGGGACAGGAACAGTTTGGAGAACTCCTGGGCATCCTAGGATGCAGAACAAGGGTAGGAACACAAAATTGGGTAAAGTGAAAATTAGCTTTTTTGCTAACTCTGGCACATTTAAATTTTGAGTGTAAACTAAAAATGTCAACATATTTGCATTGTTCCTTTTAAATAAATAAATAATAAATAAAGGTAGATACGTTTCAAGATGCGTAAATGTTTTGCTTTCTACCATCAGGATTGTTGTTAATTAATCTTGAAGGTTTTGACATGGTTATTGTTTGATGATCAGTTAAACATCGATATGCTTTAATGTTTAGGAAAAGCTCTAAGAAAAAGTGTTTGCACAGCTCAATTGTAGGCCAATTCCATTCAATTATATGCATAAAATATTGTGTCCAATACAGCGCAATTTACATATTGTTTACATGAAGAGTGTAACACAAATCCCATTTTAAATGCCTTTGTACCAGTATATTATCTGGTCAGTGTGTTTTAGTGTGAATGCTTGTTAAAAACTGAATTGAATGGATATGACTTGACTTCTGACAGGTATTTTGACATTATGAATAATTTTTTATTTAATTGAACATGATTCTGCTAACAAAAATGTAAGTGAAATTAGGTTTTATGAATACTGCCTTGGAATTGTATTTGTTTTTTTCTTCCATCTAGGTTATATATATTGTCAGCAGATGTTTGGGTTGAGTCATACCTGTTGTTGCCCCGTATCCAGCCCCAGTGCTTTCACCAGCCCCGATGGGTCAATGTATCTTCGGTTGCTGTTTTGCAGTAGTGCAAATAGATATTGGAGATGTTCGCAAATGGACTCAGGTTCGTAATCTGAAATGTGGATAGAGGAAAAGACAATGCACCAATTTGCATTAATATTTTATAAATACAAAAACAAGTTTTCGATCTTGATATTTTACAGATTGATCATTTAAATAGATTCACTTTTAGTTTGACAAAAGTTTCAGTTTCAATCCTCAATTGAATTGAGAAAAAGGAATCACGACGATAAACAGCAGGTCACTGTGAAGGCATATGCTTTGTTGGTTTTTGACAGGAGGTGTTCAATATTTCTAAAACAAATTAACCAACAGTAAATTCTGACCGGTCAATAAGAAACTAGTATGGGACGGCATATTGCTCAAGAATGACTAAAGGTTTGGCAATGGACATTGGAGATAGAAAGACGCATATTCTTTCCTTACACAGAACAAATTCAGATTTAATTAGTCATAACTCTCAGTCTCTGGTAGTCTTTAAAAGTACGAGGCATAAGTATATCCTTCTAAAAAGAAAAATGTTGGCGTGTACCATACCATAGACGGCCAATGATCAGCAGATGACATTACCTAGTTGGATGTTGTGGTCCTGGGCGCGAGGGTTTTGGCACAGGTAGAGGCTCCTGCGCAGCTCTAGGTTGTGGAACCATACTTGCAGGAATGTGTTAACATAACAAGTTGCTCCAAGGTTTGTCAGGCCCACAAATGTGTTCTGTGGAATCAATTGTTCACATATGAGTTTTGCAATAGGCCTCTGTGATGAGGAACCTGAGAAAGAGAACAGGAGTGAAGCACCATACAATTTGAAAAATACCTTGTCTCGACGCTCTGAATTAGGGTCATCGATGTTGTGGAAAGCATTTTCATCGATCTCTCCCAACCAGGCCTGTTCTCCGATACCCACAAGGCAATTAGGGTTACCTTTACAATTCCTCCTGCCCCAATGAAAACCGGTTATTCACTTTTCCACTGCTATCAAAATGCATACATTGAAAACGTGTGAAGCTTGTCACAGAAGTAGCTCATAATAAACTGCTCTACGAGAAAACTACAAGCTCTTTTTTTAAGCAAATATTGCACATTTGTATTCCACCACAGCAGAGAGTGATGCGGGGTAGGAGGGATGCGAGTTCCCGGGTCCACCACATACCTGCACGTCCCTCTTCTGCAGGCGGGCACATTCACACGATAAGATAACTCTACGTGTTCCCGGCCGATGTCCTCCGGCTTCACGGTCTCCACCCACCGCCAGGCAGCCTTCTCCAGCTGCAAACGGGGCGCCATAACCTAACAAACCCACAGCCGAGAACCGGGCAGAAAGAGGTCAGCGAACCGCGGCCTAGCAGACCTGTTGTGATCGGTGCTAATGTTGTTAGCTGGGCGGTGCGTCGGTCATCCTGCAACTAGCTTAGCATCATCAGGCAAACCCCAAATTTCCCCGTTTAGTCTGGTTTCGAAAGTAATCCTTCCAAATGAATTAGCATTGATATGCCCCGACAATGGAGAACTCACAATGAAAAGAAGGGCACGTTACCGTAACCGAGCGGTATCGAATGGAACTCTTTAAATCAAACTAATATCCATCACTAGCGCTAGCTTGGAGGTTAGCACAACACAAGAACTATGCTAACGAGTCAAAATCAAGCGTATACAACCCGATACGCATTTCATTTAAAAGAATAAATATATTTTAACCTTGTCCTTGGTGAGCTATTGATTAAATTTCCATTTTCACATTTTAGTCAAAAAAATATTTTAGATTTAGCGCCCTTGCGTCAGTTTATAAATAAATTATTCCTCTGCTCCACAGCAATACGACGTCAACACTTGACGTCGCCTACGTCATCCCAAGCTCTCGCCCCCAAGGCTCGATTACAATGTCCAGTTTAAAAATATATATATATGATGATTTGGGGATTTGGAAAGCCAATGTTTTGCTGCCATTTTCTGCCAGTTTTTAACCCTCATAGGGTGTTCGGTTTTTTTGTTACACAGGAGGTGCTGCTGGGTCTGGTGGACCCATTGCCTTTTAATTCAACATAATCAAACTTATTTTTTTAAATACTCACCAGATGGTTACTTCATCCCAATTGCAAGTAATATAAACAACACATATGTTAAATTTGTTCCCTTTACCTTTGTTAAATCACATTTATGAATAGAGGTGCCACTCGTTTTTGTTTATTTTTGTATTAAAATGTAACAAAATAAGGAAATGCATCATAAAACAGGCATAACCGGGAAATAATCAACATCATTAGAAATTGAAACATACTCAATAACATCTGTCTGAACAACACATTAAAGCCTTTGAACACGGCCATTATAGGTATATCAGACTATACCACACATGAGGGGCAGAGTCTCACTGTGTGTGTATCGCATGTGTATTTTTTGCACTGGTTGCATGTATATTGTGTTTTTCTGTCCATCATGGCTCCACACACTTCACAGTGTTTATTTTTGGCTGACGGGCTGGTCCTACATCGGGCTGCTCGCGGGCTGGTCCTGGGGCTGGCTGCTTGCGGGCTGGTCCTTGGGCTGGCTGCTTGCGGGTTGTTCCTGGGGCTGGCTGCTTGCGGGCTGGTCCTGGGGCTGGCTGCTCGCGGGCTGGTCCTGGCTGCTCATGGGATGGTCCTGGGGCTGGCTGCTCGCGGGCTGGTCCTGGCTGCTCACGGGATGGTCCTGGGGCTGGCTGCTCGAAGGCTTGGCCTGGCTGCTGAAGGGCTAGTCCTGAGGCTCTTTTACGTTTCGGAGATGGCTGATGCTCATCCTCCTCTTCAAACTCAGTGTCAGACTCTGAATTTTCAGAAATGTTATCGTCACTTTCTGAAACTATTTCCTCTGCATCACCATCAAAACCCTCTGTCTCTTCAAATATCAACTGTAAGGCAGTCTGAACAGAGAATCGCTTTGCCATCTTGATCAGTCGTGGTATGGAACCACGCCGACAGAGCTTTTTTATAGTGTAAGGTCCCCAAGCTTGGTTCCCGCAAGACAGAGGGTGAAATGTGTGGGAATATGGGTGTAGATAGTGTTGGGTGCTCCAATTTCAACCTTGTGCGGGAACAGTGGGTGCACACTGTGGGTGCTCACACCAAAGGCCCATTCACCTGCTTTACTCTCTCCTTCTCTCTCTCTCACACACACACACACACACACACACCCACACACACACACACACACACACACACACACACACACACACAGAGGAGGAAGGGAAAATGAGGGTGCACAGAACCTAAGTTTTCCACACTTAAACTAGCTCCGGGTCCACTGGACCCGAACACCCTGTGTGTCATATAAATGTGAAGGGGGGGTATACAGGGGGGGGGTCATTGAATTTTTTTTTCTCATTTATGTTCCTCACAGAAAATGAGCCAAAGCCAATGATTCTTAGTTCACAAAAATAATTATTTGCATCACTTTTATTAAGCTAAAAACTGAAAACCGGTCCCACAGACCCGAACACCTTATAAGGGAACATTCGATTGGATCACTGTGATCCATCTGCCAAATTTTCCAACTGATTGCACCCTTCCGATGGGATCAGGATAATCCTGTTGTTTTTTTGATCAAATAGATCCCAAACCGAGTTCAAAGTTTTGAAAAACTCAAAGGGCAGGTTTGATCTGATCAAATGTAAAATCGGATTACATGATCAGATTTTAGTTTGGAATCCCTCTTTTGCTTTGAAAACCCATTTCCAAGAATTGATCCAATCCGTGATCCGAAATACCACTGGATTAAAATGGGCCCAAGGGACAGAAAAGGGAAAAGAGAGGACAATTTATAAAGAGAGGAAAAAGTAAGGGAAATAGAGAAATATTTTCTCTATTTTCTATAATAATTTCATAAAAAATAAAATAAACTATAGAACACATTTCCTTAGCCAGTGTATCGGCAGGTCACTGTTGATATTCTTGCGGAAAACAAACTTAAAACATTTAGCAAGCACTGTAGTTTTCAAAAGTATTTTTAAAGTTGTATTTACATTTGTGGCATAAATATCCTTGCGGTAAATTTCCGCACTTTTCTGCACTTATTTGAATGGGAATGCTCTATTAACTATGCCATGCTCTATAACACTGTATACACTATTATTATAGCCATTGCACTATTCTTCATTGCACACCTGTACACCAACTGACTCAAACGGAAAAACCCATTTCACACTATTGTCATGATCCGCCCCTGGTTTTCTCATTCACCTGCCTGCCACCCTGATCACTCCCAATTAACCCAACCACCCTCACCTGTGTTTCCCCTATATCAGTCCTTTCCTCCCAAACATTCCCTGCCAGATTGTCTCTTGTGTTTCACAGTGCTTTCCCGCGATTCAAATCCTGACCTACCACCGATCCTGCCTGTTCTCTGATCCCTGCCTGTCTGACTCTTCTGCCGGTTCCTGATCCCCGCCTGTCTGACTATTCTCCCGGTTCCTGATATCCGCCTGTCTGACTCTTCTGCCGGTTCCTGATATCCGCCTGTCTGACTATTCTGCCGGTTCCTGATATCCGCCTGTCTGACTATTCTGCCGGTTCCTGATCCCCGCCTGTCCGACTATTCTGCCGGTTCCTGATCCCTGCCTGTCTGACTATCCTGCCTGCCGATCCTGTATCCGAATAAACTATTGACACTGTTCCACGCTCGTCGTCAGTCTGTGCACTTGGGTTCAGTCAAACGCTCACGTTACAACTATTGATATATTTATTATTGGTTTTGTAAAGTGTAGGTAAAATAAGGCTTCAGCATACACCTTCACAAACGTTTATCTATAAAAATATTAAAGTTCAAAAAGCTTTATTTGTCCATGTTGCCATATTAGAAAATTGTCTTTGATTGAAGGCAATCTGTTCTCCCCAACGGTGCGTTCACACCAAACGCTACATTTGTCGCCCGTTCGCGTTATCGCCGAAGTTTTGTCGTGCCACAAATCATAATCTGTCGCATTGCATGTCTTTACCTTTTGTGGAAGAGGGAGAGACGTCGGAGGACCCGACGCAGTATATTCATAATATTGTAATGACCACGGAAGAGGCAGTGAATGAAGTATTGAATAGACAGAGATTTATTAGATGGGCCTACCTAATAAACCGTTGGAACACACACAAGACCGGAAACATAACAACGCCGGTAAACAAACCCCGAGAAGCCCAATCCCTATGAGAGCTCTCCGCGCTATGGCCATCCGGAGGCGCACAGAGCTTTTGGCCGTGATATTATATATACAAATATTATATTATATAGTATTATATTATATATAGAGCTCCGGGAGTCGCAAACGGCAACATTCACTTTCTCCTCCATGTTGCAGTTCACCCCGGACTGCACTTCACTGAGTTTGACGGTTGAACGCTGATTGGCTGTTACGTTACACATGTGACTCAGTGGCCACGTTGTTGAACGCTGTTTGGCTGTCATCACGCGAAATTCGCGTCAAAGTTTAAATATTTCAACTCGAGCGAATTTGTCGCCCCACAAATCCTCGTGAACGCGCTCGCCTGTGCACGGCGAAAGTGTCGCACGACAAATCAAAACTTGTCGCCGGTTTTCTCTCGCGAAAACTTCGCCCGATACGCGTCTATACGTTCACTTTGTATGGGATCCTGTCGCCCCGTCGCGTTTTGTGTGAACGCACAGTAATTGTGTGTATGTGGTGCTTGTGTACGAAGAATGTTGTGTGTGTGTGTGTATTGCCTTGGGTATGAAGGATTTTGTATAGAGATGTTTTGGCAAGAGGCACTCCGTATCTACTGCCGGACGGAAGCAGCTCAAAGCAGCCGTGGAGGAGGTGGGAGGGGACGGGAGGGATCTAGGAGAGGGGACGGTAGGGATCCAGGAGAGGGGACGGGAGGGATCCAGGAGAGGGGACGGGAGGGATCCAGGAGAGGGGACGGGAGGGATCCAGGAGAGGGGACGGGAGGGATCCAGGAGAGGGGACGGGACGGATCCAGGAGAGGGGACGGGAGGGAATGGGAGGGATTGGTCTTCCTCTCCACTGCCTTAGTGTGCAGGTCTGAAAGCTGTTTTTTTGGATGATGGTTATCTTGCTTGCCTGCTTAATTATCCTAGCCAGTTTTCCCTTGCATCTGCTTGTTAGGAAGCTGTACCTAGATGTAATGTTGAAGGAGATGACAGATTAGATCGGATAAACCGTGAATAAAATGTCCTTTCTGACATCTGCATGCTGGGTGAAGGACAGGCGGTGGTCAATCTGGGTGCCAAGGAACTTGAAATGTTTAACCTGTTCAACCACTTGCCCCTCCAGTCTTAAAGGTGTGGAGAGTGGATGTGGGGTTTCGGGTGCCCAGCACCTATCAACACAGTTCTTTGGTCTTGCTGATGTTGTGATGGAAAATCTACATGTTGTTACGTTTTTGGTCTATCTATGAACTTAAGTTTGGTTACTATTTTGTGTGATGCATATATTGCCTGCCTTCTCCTCTCCTTATGGGTCATCTAAAGTGTGAACCTTCTAGGGTCGTGTGATTCGTTTTATTGCCTGCCTGTTCCTATCTTTTCGTGTGTTGTAAATCATCTTCCATGCAATCCTTTGATGTATGGGCCTGTTCGTCGACCCCCTGGCTAGCGTCAACGAAGCCAGAGGGTTAGATGGCACGGCCGCTACCCCCTCCAATGGCATCCAGGGCAGCTTCAGTTGTAAAGATAACCATCTGGTACACAAAGGCTTTTTGGTTTATTGGGGGACACACCCCCTCTAGAAGCCAACCGAAGTGAATAAGAACTCATTGATTCAAACACTCCGGGGACTTCTCCCCAGCGTACCTTGAGTATGAAGTAACAAGCAAAGAGAAGCTCCCATCTGAGGCCTCAGATTATTGTATTGTATGCCTGTTATGTTGTTTGTTGATGCATGTTGTGATGTATCTTTGTTCATACTTTTATTACAAATATATATAACCAGCAATTGCCTGCAAGTATTGTGTGCTTTTTGCATCTAAATATCTCATCTGCTTAGACGCAATATCTGATAGAGAAATTGCCATGACAATGTTTAGTTGCAGTGAGCTCTCCTTAAGTGGACAGGGTGTGCTCGTCTGTCAGGTGGGCCACCAACGCCATGTCATCAGCATATTTAAATAGTTTTAGTTTATTGATCATGCAGGTGATCTCATTTGTGTATAAGATAATTGGTAACAAGACAGATCACTGTGGGACTCCTGTATTTAAAATGGTGTTGGTAGATGTTACACCATGCACTCTCACATGCTGGGGTCTGTTCATTAAGAACGCCTTAATCCAGAGTGTCAGTGTTGGGTTGACTTGTAGCTGCTGAAGGCGATGTGGAAGTGTGTTGATATTTACTGCATTGAAGGCTGATGAAAAATCCATGAATAGAATCCTGACAAAGGACTGTTGGGAGTCAAGGTGCATTGTCACATTGTCCAGGAGACCTAGACTGGCATCCTCCACACTCCGTCTTGGTTTGTAGGAAAACTGCAACAGATCCGGACTTTCTCCAACCATGGTGGTGAGTTCCTCTGCAACAACTCTCCATACATTTGCAGAGGATAGAGGTGAGTGCCACAGGTCGGAAATCGTTCAGGGCTTTGGCATGAGTCTTTTTAGGAACAGGAATGATGGTAGTCTCCTTCCATGCCCTAGGAACAAAGCTGGCATCCAGAAAAAGCCCAAGGAGTTGTGTCATCACACCACCCAGCTGGGTTGCACACTCCTTCAATATCCTTCCCTTCAGCCTGTCTGGTCCAGGAGCTTTTGTAGACTGGAGACGGGTAAAGATTGAAACAACCCTCTTCTCCTCTACACAGATGGATCCAAAGGGGTAGTGAGGGGAAAAACGGTCTGTCTAGTTACTGGACCAGATGAAATGAGACGGAGAGGTAATAAAGTCTGTCGGCACGAGGACCTTGGATTTATTAAGTAAAGTGGCAACGGTTATACAGAGTCATAAAGCGTGAGAGATCGAATATGTCAAAGTCCCTAATCAGCGCTGATGGTTCGTCCAGAGCTTCGCCTCCGTGGAAGGTCTGCTTCAGAAGAAGATGAGTCCCTGTGTGATACAGTCTTAAGCTGTATCCTCCTCTCGATGAGGTGTGTGCGTTTGAGGTGTGTGTGGTTCTGTGTGTTTTTGCTGGACCTTGGCTCCCAGGCCCTGGATCTTCTTGTGTTCCTCCTAACGGGGGAGAGCTCTCAAAATGTCTCCTGTGTGATAAATTAAAACGGGGGAGTGCCCCCCCCGAAGTGTCTCCTGTGTGATGATTTAATGTGGCTCTCCCATTCTTGAGGATGACTGGTGCATTGTCTGAGTGTCTACCATTTGCCTGGGAAATGGGGCCTTCGGCTCTGGCCTTGACCTGACTATATTATCATGTTTGTGTTATGTGTTCGTTGGGTTTAGAGCAAGAGTCGACTATATATTAATGTGCCTGCCATGTGATGTGCTCATCAGGTTATTTTTCCCAACATATCCCCCTCAAGTCGTCGCAAGACGACTTTTACTCATTAGGGGTACGAGGGATAGGACTCCAGCGCGGGACTACCATTATAACACCATTAGAAATAACAGAAAGAAGGCAAAATGATCATAAAAACAAACAACCATGAGCATGGGACTAAAACAACTCGCTGGACCGGGTGTATGGGGAACCACGTGGGAGAAACGCTACCCATGCGTCAGACATGGGTATGCCATACACACCCCACCTAGGGGGTGGCATCCACCCCGGCCTTACATCGCGAGCAGACAATACCAACAATACTGGCAGCAGATGATACACAACAAAACCAACACCAAACCATAACGACAACAACAAAATGCAACAATAAAACTAACAGTAAACAATAACGATATAAACAAAAATGCAACAATCACACAAACACTACACAATAACAACCACAGGAAAGAAATGCAACCCTGAAACGTGTCCCTAAATAATAATAATAATATCAGAAAGATATGAGGTAAACAACGAATGGCAATCCCCCTCAACCCATCCCTAGATGACCGCACACTAAGGATGTGAGGAGGAGTTAACTGGTCGTGTAACAATAAGCAATCACACGCATGGGGTATTCAGGGTAGGCCCGGGGCACGGGAACAACTGAAACCACGGAATAGTCCTGAGCGTCATCACAGGCAGGTGGACGCAAGGCGCCACCTGAGCATTAGACCCTTTTATTCAACTGCGCTCAGGACCTCATCTGATAAACGGGCAATCAAGGCCCCTGGAATCTCGCCCGTGTGTATCCCCGAGCTCCATCTAGTGGGACAGCGATATAAACAACAACATTTGCGTTCCCGGCGTCGGTCGCGTAGACGCGGGCATAGATATGGGAGTGGCTAAAAACAGTGAAGCGTACAGAAGCGAATACAGCCAGGGGCGCCCTCAAGCCTTAAGGGAACGGGCCGCAGCCCCTGGTACCGGAACGCAGATCCCTGGTCAGGGCGACGTGGGTGCATCAGGTGGGAGGGGGGTGGTGCCGTTGGCGGGGACGGGAATGGGGCAGCCCACCATGTTCTCCAGCCGGATCAGGTCGGGCCCCTCTGGTGGTCCCTCGTCCAAACTCTCCGGTGTATACTCGATCCCCAGGTAAGCTTGGATGGCACCTGCTGCACCTGTAGCGCCCATCGCTCATTGGGCTCTCCATCCATCCTGTGAAGGGGTCATTAATGCCGGAGCTCTCTGCCAACTCTAATCTGAGGGACTGTAACCCGGCCGAAATCTGATTGCATCATCCTTGGGTAGTTGGTCGGCTCCGGGTGTGTCTGCATCTGGCTCTTCCTCTGGCCCTGGAACTTTGTGTTTCTCTTGCTGGAATTACAAACTTATGTACAACAGTTAGATGTTCAAACATATTTTCCTTAATTCTATTTCTAATTACTCTAATGGAAGTCCCTTTTGGGACCCTTGAATGTTAGGTGAATGCATGGGTCGACCCTTAAGCATTTCATGCAGGGTTAGATGTGTCGTTCTGTTAGTTTTCATGCGATAACTCATTAGTGCCAGTGGTAGTGCATCAATTCAATTTAGTGCTTGGACAAATGTTGTTAATTTTTGTCTTGAGCGTCCCATTCACTCTTTCCACCATACCTTGTGGTTGAGGATTGGGGCGTAATCTAGTCTTTATTTGACATGCAAATGTTGAATCACTTGTTTGAGTGTTCTCCGAATAAACGTTTTGTCTGAGCTTATTTCTGACGGAATTCCAAACCTAGTCATGACTTCTCTAGTCCGAAACTTTATTACTGTAGCCGCACTTTGGTCTTTTGATGGGACTGCTTCTGCCCATCTGTTGAACACTGTTCTGTTTTGTTTTATATTTCACACTCATTTAGCTGGATGTCAATCATTGTTTGCAAGTATGGTGAAAAAAATAAATAAATAAAACGTTGTTTTCTTAATATATATATATATATATATGTATATATTTTTTTTTTTTAATTCTCCTCAATACCTCCCCTCTTGGGCAATGGTCAAAACCATGCGCATTAAATGATAAGCAAATCTAAGAACGCCGTTGGTGCAACCAACGTCGAAACGTCTAACCTTAAGCATCAGCAAACTGAAACCAATCTTTTGGGAAGGGAAATCTAAACCAGTATGTCCAAAACCAAAGCCCAATATGGGTGAGTTTACCATCAGCCGCCTGAAACCACGCTGTTCCAAAGTCATGCACTAAACCGAAAAAACTTACATGCGTTAGTGGCCTTCTATACCACAAAGGTAAAATAAAATAAAACGCGACATGCCCCGTTCCAAGACCACCTCTGCTGCCACAGCTGACATATCTGACTCCTGTTCCTCCTCCACCCTCCACCCCACCCGGCACTTCCTATGATTGTTGCAGCTCGTCACTTCATGATCAAGTGAGCCAGTGCCCACAGCGACTCTGCCAAGTAATCGTGACTGTGCCTGCCTTAGGTCGTCCCGGGTGTCAAGGTGGGATCTTACCCGTCGTTGGCTAACCAGCCTTCCATACTGGCTCGCTGCAGGATGCCATACCTGGGATACAATCAATCCCCACCTATATGGTGGTATAGATCGCAAAGTGGAGGGATGGAGACAGAGTCTTCAGCCCCATCTGCCCTATGCAGCCAAGCGTGCGTAATGGATACACATCAGGGGGACTATAAGACAAAAGGTAATTTATCAGAGTTAAAGTTATTAAAGTGTTGCAGCAGCAGTAGTGGCATTTGAAAGGTAAACCCACTACTTCCGAATCCAAATTGACAACATAGCATGTAGGACCCCTTCCCAGCAGATGTGGCGTCAACCCACCTACTGTCCTTTACTAGGGAGATGTGAAAGAAAACAAAAATCACAATATTAAAACTTGCATTTTCAATATTGGGCGACTCACTTTTGTCTTAACCGTTACTCAAAATCACAATTCTCCTCATAATCCTACCCGATTGCCCTTCACTATCTATTCAAATTGGACGACCTAATTAAACCTTTTATTCTACCTATTGCTTGCATTTAATGTTCTCCATATTCTGATTCACTACTATACCAAACCTAAACCCTCTATGTTGATCTTAACTAGTTTATTTCAACACTGAATTGATACATTGTTTCTATTTACTAATTAACCATATTGTTTTATCTGAAGTGTGCTTGTGTATCCCCTTGTGTACTCCATCACTCGGAGTAGGAGAGGATTCTCCCCTACCTCGGCAGCCCTGACACACACACGAGAACAGGCTCACATACGCATCCTTTCTTATTTTATTTTACTTATTTATTTTGAATGACATGTCATTGTGGATAACCTAAATTAGAAATTTGGATAACGTTTTATCATACTTATTCGGTCTAATTTTTAAGTATTGCCGATTGTTTTTTCTAAATTATAAGATCACTTTTAATAAATGTATCTATTACTTAACATAATTTCTAAAGGAAATATTTTATTTGTGTTGTTATCTTGGCACCTAGACCTCGTCAGGTCCAAGCACCAAAATAACATCCACCTATCCACGCAGAGTCCATGGGTTGGGTCTGCTCCTCCTTTGATGAGTCACTTTACCCTGGCGCCATTGAACCCATTGACTCCTGTGGAGTGTGGTGTGCAGACAATTTTTAACGCTAATTGCTCATGTTTTGGAGTCTAGATAATTATTCCTAAATCCTGTGATCACCATGTAACTTACTCAGGGACACATCAACACTCAGCTAGGAGGAGCTGGGGATCGAACTAACAACCTTGCGGTTACAAGACACCCTCTACTTACTGAGCTAAACCGACCCCCAGCCTCCTCTCCGCTGATTTATTACCTCTGCGTCGGTCCGCGTCCGCCCTTTTTGCTTTCTTTACATTCCTCTCCCTTCTCCAAACACCTTCTCTCTCTGATCCAACCCGTTGTCTCACCAGTGCTCTGTGTACCAAGATGTAATGATCTATACCACATGGTGTTCCGACACGATGCAGAGTCTCCAAGAGCCATAGAATCACCAATCCCAGCGGTGGTTCTAGGTTTTTTCTAAAACAGTGGACATGGGTTACATACAGGAACCAATTACAGAGTACATCCAAACGCACAAATAATCTATTAGGCACAATGCAAATTCAATCTCTTTCTCTCTGTTGTCTCTCTGTCCAGCCCCCACCTGCGGGTTTTTTTTTTTTTTTTTACGTTCCTTCTCTCTAACTCTCTTTACCTCTCTTTATCTACTTCCTTTGCTTTCACAAATCTCCATAACCATTTTCACTTTCAGTAATCCTTTCCTTTCCTTTCTGGTTTATTCGTTTTTTGGACACTCTCCAAAACTAGATTTATTAATCTTAAAAAGGCCATCGAAAGATATCATTCTCCCAAAGAAAATTCTAACCGGAAAGCCTTCTCCAATCTCATCGCCACTTCTCATTGCCAATCCACACACTCTTCCTCTTCTCTGTCTCACTCTTCACAAATCACTTCATCTGACCCCTCTAACTCAACTCAATGTAACTCTTTCTCACTCACTCGCTCACTCACTCACTCACATATACAACTTAAAATAAGAATGGAGCTATACCTATGACTTGGAGCTGTCATAGGTATTAACTGCGTGTGTTCCGAGAATCCTAAAGTTTTGGTGAATTTTCCTGCCAGGGTGAGGTGAGAGGCATAATTTGGACCTACGCGAGTGTAAGTGGCTCCAGTGTGGGCCATCATTGGCGTGCCTCTATAATTTATCAGAACCTGCAGTATTGGTTCCTCATCAGCTTGTTTTGTGATTGCTACAAGCTGACCCTCCCCCTGTGGATTCTCTGGGCACCCCTAGTATCCCTGACCCATAAAGGGACCTGCCTGTCCCTGGTCGCTGTTACCCTGTGTTTGCTGGGATGGAAAAGGGTTAGTAAAACAATTTCTCTTAGTATGTCCTTCCTGGTTGCACCCAAAACATATTAAAGGACCTCTGCGTTGTCCTTGGGATCCTGGTTGTTGATTGTTTCTAAACTGTCCTCGGGGCCCCTGATTCTGTCTATTTTTATTTGTGGAGTTCCCATAATTATGGATGTGTACATGTGTAACAGGTGGAGTTGGTGACAGTTGGCTCTGAGGCTGTTGTACTGGGAGAGAAAATGCCAATTGTGGATATTGGTTTTGAAGTGCGCCCTGCTGGGCGGCTTGCGATATTACAGCAGCTGGTTCTAAAACACCTGTCATCCTTGACCAAAGAGATACACCCCATATTTTAATAGGTGTAGTCCTACTTGTACAGTTTATCAAGATTACTTTATTTTATTTTATTATTATTCTCCTTCTTTATCATATCCATATTTATTCAATTATTCTTTCCTGTGTGAAAATAATATGAATCACTTTGTTAATAGCAACACCTTCTTTAGTCCAATTGCATTAGATTATCATCACTGTTGTCCTATTAAAGTATCAACGTTATTGTCCTTATAACCTCCTCATGAACTTTGATGTTCATCATCCTGAATGATAACTGTGTCAGGATGTTCATCATCCTGAATAAAAAACAAAACTAAAACTAAACTTAAAGAAAAACAAATTAGCCATAATGTGAATATCCACTGCGTGTCTCCCTGTGACTCTCTCCCTCCTTCAGGAGAACACGCTCTCTCTCCCTCCTCAGTACGGGGTGCTGTTTGGTGCAAGACAACAGATAAGGGTGGAATGTGGCTTCTCTCTCTCTCTGCGTGTCTCCCTCCCTCGTTGGGTGCGGCCATAACGCCTCGAAAGCGAGCGTGCTCTGGGGGCTGGGTGTGAGAGAAACCATGGGTAGTTCCTTTTCTCGGCCAGCAGAGGGGTTGTTCAGGTGAAACCTATGGACAGAGACTACAAGGAACTTCAAACATGGCAGACAGGGAACTACAAATTTATCAAAGCCTGAAAACTCAACAGAGCTCTACCTGCATTCCTTGGATATGTGGTATTTTATGGCGTATGGCCACCACACGCTTTCAGTTGAACACACTCTATTTCCTTTCTCTGTACTGTGTGTTAGTGTGTCTCTCTGTACTGCCTGAATGGTGTAGCTCGACAAATGGGGGGGGGAATGTGTTCTCTCTCTCTCACCCTTCCTCACTCCCCTTAGGGTCAAGCAGCAGCTAGGACCGTTAACAGATAAGCCTGGAATGCAACATCCTCAACTCTCCATCATGGAACAAGGCCTAATAACTATCTCTCACACACAAAAAGATCCTTCTGTCCCTTCATTCACAAATAACTTTTCACTTTATTATATATAACTTAATACTGCTCCCCCTTTTCAAATTTCTATATACACAAAACTACGAAGCTGACCACCGAAATTGGTACAGGCCTCGTCAGGCCGAACCAAAACACCCTCACAGGTTCTAACTTCCATACAATTCTAGGGAGGGGAACTACAACATGAGGTGGAGTAGAGGACTTCAAATATGGTGGACGGGGACCTCAAATGGGAGGACTACACATATGGGAAAGGGGATTACACTCTGGGCCTGAAAACCATACAGAGTCCCTTCTCGTGGTCCTGAAACAACCGTTCATTGTTAGAAAAACACGCACTCTATCTCTACCTCCAACTGTCTAGAGGGAAAATGGTCCCTCTCGATCGTCCTCCGACTTTAGCTCTCCTTGCTATCTCTCCTTGCTATCTCTCTCTCTCCCTCTCACACAAACACACACACACACACACACACCTAAACAGACCTTTCTCATTCTGTCTCCTCCTAACGCACACACAGAAACATCACCTCTTGCGTACACCCGCACAGAGACGCACACAGCCTTTCTCACTCTGTCTCCTCTAAACGCACACACAGAAACATATCAACAGACCTCTCGTTCTGTCTCTCGCAGACGCACACACAGAAACATATCGACAGACTTTTCATTCTGTCTCCCGCAGACGCACACACAGAAACATATCGACAGACTTTTCATTCTGTCTCCCGCAGACGCACACACACACTGTCTCTCTGGTCGTGAAGGTGGGGGTGGGAGGTCTCTGCTATCCCTAGTCTGCATCAGTTCAGGTGTCTGTCCGTCAGTCCCCGCATATGCAATGAATATATGGCCAAGAAATCGTTGTGCTTCTTCGGGCACCTCAGATTCACTTATCAAGGGCGGCGAGCCTTAGGCCTCGAGGGTGTTCTTTCACCACGCAACGAG
This sequence comes from Gadus macrocephalus, assembly GCF_031168955.1. Lineage (NCBI taxonomy): Eukaryota > Metazoa > Chordata > Actinopteri > Gadiformes > Gadidae > Gadus > Gadus macrocephalus. Next base: position 1,815,699 of record NC_082382.1, on the reverse strand, counting down.
CCTAGTTTATCTTATTCTCTCTGTGTGTCACTCATGCCCCAGGCATACCGTTTCCTCTGCAAAGGGACTCTAACCCTGATAAAGGACTCTAACCTTCTTACCACATAGAATTATTTAATACACAAACAAAGAAGGGGACTCTAACCCCCCCCCCCCCCCCCGAGGGACTCTAACCCCCTTTAAGACATAGGTGGGGACTCTAACCCCACCCGAGGGACTCTAACCCCCTTAAGACATAGGTGGGGACTCTAACCCCACCCGAGGGACTCTAACCCCCTTAAGACATAGGTGGGGACTCTAACCCCACCCGAGGGACTCTAACCCCCTTAAGACATAGGTGTATTTATTACACCTCCATTACTTGGCCATCGGTAGTCTTGTATCACTATGCCCGATTCTTATAGGCCCTATGGTCTCGTGGGTATTCCTTCACCATGCAACGAGCCGATATTCGATGTGTCACGCGTTCAGGGTCAATCGGGTTTATGGGGAAATGCTGGGATGCAGTCCTATTCGTCCCCACGAGATATCCCGTAGCGAACCGCTCTCACAGTCTCACCTCCTAATGTGGTTCCTATATAACTATGCAGAGTTTGGATTTTATCAACAGGTTCTGCCTACCTTTTGTTGGGCGATCGCGAGGTGAGACTGCAGGAATCGGTCCGGTGCTCCGGGGTCCCGAGGTCGTGCCGCTCTCCGTCTCTCGTTTCCCAGTTGCGGTTCAATTAAACGAAAGATCACGTCGGGGTCACCAAATTGAGGGGAAAAACGGTCTGTCTAGTTACTGGACCAGATGAAATGAGACGGAGAGGTAATAAAGTCTGTCGGCACGAGGACCTTGGATTTATTAAGTAAAGTGGCAACGGTTATACAGAGTCATAAAGCGTGAGAGATCGAATATGTCTAAGTCCCTAATCAGCGCTGATGGTTCGTCCAGAGCTTCGCCTCCGTGGAAGGTCTGCTTCAGAAGAAGATGAGTCCCTGTGTGATACAGTCTTAAGCTGTATCCTCCTCTCGATGAGGTGTGTGCGTTTGAGGTGTGTGTGAGTAGTGTATACTATGTGCCCTTGGGGTCCATTCCTATCAGAACTCACTTCCGGTTGGGGAGTGGGTGGGGGTGGAGGGGGGTATCCCTATTCACAGGGGCACTTCCTGTTGGGGAGGGGGTGGGGGTGTAGGGGGGTGTCCCTATTCACAGGGGCACTTCCTGTTTATGTTTTTATGACGGGTCATAAACATAGTTTAAAAAGGGGGCGACGGTTGCTGTAGGGTCCCCTCATTCATCAAGTTGTCTGCAGTGTTCTTTTCATTCAACATGGACTGCTCATCAGAAGAAACCCACCGATCAGATAGTGCTATTTGGTTGTATAGGGACCCTCGTACCCCGTCACCACTGTCTTCTCCCGCCATGGACGACTCTGTGTCGAGCAATGAGGACATTGAAAACCAGATGCCTGATGGTATGTCCGACTTTAGTACGCCTGTGTCTAACTATGTCAATAGTTGTGGAGATGCGGTACTGCTTAATGCTCCACTCAAAAGAACGAGGCCTGTTTTAGGCTTGAGAGACCGGAGTGCCGGGGATTCATTCACCCACGTTGGCGAATACGGCTTGGAGTATGTAATATCATGGGTCGATGGCTGTGTTATTTTGAATGTTAAAGATTGTGCTACAGAGTGGCGGTTGAACGTTCACGAATGGAATTTTTTCTTGGAGAATTTATGCCCCATGCTAGACGGTGTCCGGGGTACATGGCATGCGGGAACCCATGTATTCCAATGGACCTTTCAGTATGAATCGAGGATTCATCGCATGGATGCAAACTATCATACGAAGAGACCACAGGATTTCATTTTTTTCAGACGCTGTGTTGATACAGACGAGCTACCACAGTGCTATGATATGCATTGCATCGGTAGCTCTCCTCTACGCACCAGTGTTTTAGAAGCTGCTGATTATTTTGATAATGTCTTTTTCATGCAGTGGGCTGATCTGTCTGCACTACGTGGAATTTTTGCAGAGATTGATTCTATGGCTAAGACTAATGAAGAACCATGGAGCACAACTGATGATGAATGCCGAATGTGCCTGTTTGAGTCATCTGGGTTTGATGAGGGGGTACATGGTGTATTTGAGTATGTTTAGGGTTATGCTAGCATTAGAAAATGTCAGCAATGTATAAGAAGGTGGGGGTACATGCTAGTAGTATTAAGGGTGTTTTATTTTCCTTTTTAAATGTGTTTTTTTTGATAGGCTATACCTTATATTAATATGCGTGTGTGGTGTGTGTATTTATTTATTTATTTTCATATTCTAATGGTATATTTTTGATACGCTATGCAGCACAGGTCAATGGTGAACATGTGCAAAGTGGGGGTGTGGCTATGGAGACTGCTGATTTAAAGGCTGTACAACCCGGACCCCACTGGCTTCAAGAGTATGCCATCTACCTTACCGGATTGAATCTGACCTTCCTACACATCGGAGAGGACAGTGAGCTGGAGGTGGACACTGCTATGAGAGATGACGGATGGCCTGTATCAATACAGATCCGTTTAAACCCTGCATCGTTGGCTGTTCTGCGATTTACCACGGGGCTCTGTGTGGTCGCCATCATCAGCCATCAGAAGCAAGCGGCCTGCTGGGGATGCCAATGTGATTGCCCAAGTCAACGACGCCATTCATGCCTGCAGGGAGCGACACATCATCACTACGAATCCCACTACCATGACATTTGTGTTATCCTGGACAGACGCCCCTTCCTGTTACTTTTAGAAACAGTTTTAAAGAAGACTACAGGGTTGACTGTGTCCCCAGGAAAAATCGATGGTGTGGTCGAATCTTATCTATGTGATTTAATATGCAATACCTATGATACCGAAAAACTGGATTTAATGACCACCGAAGGTGTGTCCGATGAACATCTGCTTCTGATATATGAGGCCATACAAATGTGGCGTCCTACATTGTCACTAGGCAAACCAAAACCTGTTGACGGGTGGCGTTTATAATGGGGATTTTGTTTTCTTATGCGTATGATGTGGATAGCAAGGCTGTATCAGATAGACTAGCTGTTTTGATGTATGCTGCCATAGAAAATGATACGTATGTCCAACATAATGCTTATATCAAATGCACGTATAAGGGTTGGAATGATCTGGTCATGAAATTCTTGTGTGATAAACCTACTGATCAAATGTTAGCTGAAATATTTACCCATTTCCCCGATGGTGACTGTTTTACCGTCGGACATGTCATGTGTATATGTGCTTTTGTATCGGATGTCTTGAAGTTGAATAATGTCTCAAACGCCGAGGGTATTAGAACTGCTAGAATGATGGCTTGTAAAATGGTGCAGAAAAATAAAACTGTCTGTAAACGTTATCTGAGAATTGTTTTGAGCGGACAGACATTTTAAATAAAAGGATGGATAACTCTGATCATTGTTTCAGTATTCGTTTTTGTCACAGGCATACGACCTGGATAAACGGCTGCATAAGACTTATTATGATCCCTCCGGACCAGGGGGTTACGGCGGCATCAATAAACTAAGAACGGCCCTCGAGCATAGTGAGGGTGCAGCGCCTCCACTAAAATATATCAAGAAATGGATGCTGAAGCAGGATCCCTACACCCTGCATGTACCTGCACCGATACATTTCCGCAGAAATAGAGTATTGGTTAGTGGGATAGATAGACAGTTCCAGGCTGATTTAGTGGATATGTCAGAGTATGCATCCGAAAATGATGGTGTGCATTTTCTGTTGACGTGCATCGATGTATTCTCAAAACATGCATGGGTTCGTCCGTTACCATCCAAGAGGGCTATCGACGTCGCTAAAGCTTTTGATGATATTCTTGGTGAAGGGCGTACCCCCGATAAACTGCAGACTGACGCTGGCAAAGAATTTTATAACAAGATCTTTCAGCGGTTGATGGAGCGGTACAATGTCAAACATTTCTCTACATCTAACGAGACCAAGGCCAGTATAGTGGAACGCTTCAACAGGACTCTGAAAACCCGCATGTGGAGATATTTAACAGCTGCCAACTCCAAACGATATGTGGATAAACTACAGGATATGGTCCATGCTTATAACCATTCATACCATAGATCGATAAAAATGACCCCGGTCAGCGTTGATAAAGATAATGAGAAAACAGTGTTTAACACGCTATACAAAACCACTCACGAGCCGATGGTGGTGTTTAGATACGATGTTGGTGACACGGTTAGAATTTCAAAAGTCAGAGCTACATTTCGAAAGGGGTATGAGCAGACATTTACAGATGAATATTTTGTAATATCGCAGCGCATAGCAAGGTGTCCTCCAGTCTATAAGCTGCAAGATTATGCAGGTGCCCCTGTCCATGGAACATTTTATGAGAAAGAGCTACAAAAAGTTATAGTGTCTAAAAACAAGGTGTATAAAATAGAAAAGATTATAGATAGAAAAAGGGAGGGGTCTAAGAATCTGCTATATGTCAAATGGCTGGGGTGGCCGGAGGCATTCAATTCATGGATAGCTGAAAAGACACTAGTCGATGCATAAAGAGACATACAAGAGACATACAATCCATTATAACCAGAGTGTACGATGGATAAGGAGGTGTCTGGGGGTTTCTATGTGACTCTAGCGAGCAATGCATCGGCGGGGATCTACCCACAAAATAAGATATGGAATTTTAGAACTAAATTAGCAAAAGCTATACACACCAAGCAGCCCTATGAAGTAGGCCTAATTGAAGCTCAGTACCCATGCAGCTGGCATAGTTTTCCTACCGAGGACGCTACGATGACCGTTCACGATAGTAAAACGGGTCATAGGACATCATGTCTATTAGTTGGTGGGCTTTATGAGAGTATCGGATCGTTATTACTACAAATCAACAAGACTTGGGCCAAACATGATCCTGGCGGTAGAGCCATACTACATCATGAAGGTATTAGAAACCGCGTTTATGTAGAAGGAGACTGTGGTAGAAATTAAGGAGTATATTCTATGGTAAACCATGATTATTATGAGGTCTGTGTGTCTAATAGTGGAGAAACACACGGGGCCTGGGTGTCTGGGTTCAGAACAGATGGTGCCCCTAAAAAGGAGCAGGACGCTACGGGGATAAGGCATGCTGACCTCAGCCTTGTGTTTTGGGCTATCTTTGTTGACCATTTGTTGTCTATTTGCTGACCATTCAGGTTAAGATGGATTTATGACTGAGTGGAGGCAGACACCTCAAGGAGAAGCTGCTCTGTTTGTGTGTATAAAAAGACGCCGCAGTTTGTGAACGAGAGTGACTTTGCAAACCCACTCAGGCTGTTGTCGTTGTTGTTTTGCTGCACGATAAAGTCTTTTGTCAATTCTTGCTCCGGACCCCTCGTTTTCATTTCTCTCTCTCTCTCTTGAATTAGTGTTTTAAATCTCGATTAATCCACGACAAGACGACCACATATCTATCGTCTTTAGAGGAAAACTGGCTGCTATGCTGGGTTTCGACGCAGGGGTCAAGCATGCAGCTCATAAAACGTATGCAGCATACGCCCCCATCCCACCGATATTCACGGCGGGTGTTACAACATGTTCATATATAGCGACATTGTCGACCATCAGCTGGTCGGAGATAGTTATGTCCCCCTGCTAAGGAGTATTAATATAACCGACACCCGCAGGAGACACTGCATTCACATGTTCGACAAGCCGCATTACGTACACGTAGCCCGAGACCCTCTTGGAGATATTGAAATCGATCTAAAGTCTGACCAGAATACAAATATAAAATTCACATATGGTAAAGTGATACTCAAGCTGCATTTTAGACCTGTAAAACAGTAGAATTCATAGCATCATCTATAGGGATGAGGGGGTATAGACCGCCTTACGACGAGAACAAATATGTTCAGTATTATTTAAACCAAGCAGGGAGTGGGCTACCTGGCTATGAGGGCAGCAGCACACAATATGGAGCTGGTATCGGAGGGATGTTCCGTAGCCTCTTTAGAATGGCTATTCCGCTATTTAGGCGTGGGGTTAGCATAGCAAAGCCTCATCTGAAGACTGCTGCTAAACATATTATAGGCGACGTTATGACCAACATAGCCCATGCTGCATCTACGCCCAAACAGCAGGGGTCAGGCATGAGGGTATATGCCAGAAGAGCAACAAAGTATCCTCCTATAGGGGGTGGGCGTACCCGTGCACCGGCACGATGTCGTAAACAGAATAAAAGATTGGCATCTATCAAAAAGAGAGCCAAACCTAAAAGGGTCAGGAAAGCGGCAACCCGTCGTTTTAGAGGGGTAGCTAACGATATATTCATCTAGTATAGCAGGAGGGCTGAATAACAATGGCGCTGCTGCATAACATGTCAGACGAATGCATTAAGAGCGAACTGGATCTCTTCTCCCTGCCGATGACGCAGACTTCGATAGAAAAAAGCACATATATTGAAATACCCCCACTATCGGCGCTAACAGACGGACCCATAGAGTTCTTTGTATCGGCCAGTAGCGAAGACTATATAGATCTAAACAATACGTATTTACACCTGAGGATCAAGATTACTAATCCTGATGGAACAGACTTGGCTCCGGCGGCACCCGTGGGACTGATTAACTATCCAGGATGCACGTTATTCTCCCAAGTAGATATTACTCTGGGTGATAGGCTTATCACCCAGTCGTCAAACACCTATCCGTACAGAGGCATAATAGAATGCCTGCTAAACTATGGAAACGGAACATTAGACACCCAATTTGGCTGTGGTCTATTCCAGAAAGACACACACGGACATATGGACGAGATTCTTCCCGGAGGCCTCAATCTAGGCTTAACGACAAGGAGTGAATATACGGGGCGAAGTCGTATAGTGGAGCTGATATCCCCTATACACGTCGATATGTTTTTTCAGGAGAAACTGTTGATTAACAGAGTTGATCTCCGCATGAGATTCATTAGAGCAAAAAATGATTTCTGTCTCATGTCCGATGGTGCTGTGGAATACCGTGTCTCTATAGTGTCTGCAAATGTTTTCATTAAAAAGGTATCGGTAGCACCAGGCGTCAAGCTGGCACATGCCCGTGCGTTAAACCAAGCCAACGTTAAATACCCTGTTGATAGGGTATGTCTAAAGAATGTATCCATCGCTGCGGGCAGCCGTATATGCACACAGGATAATCTATTTCTAGGACAAATACCCAAGATGGTTATTATAGGTTTTGTGAATAACGAAGCATTCACAGGGAGCTATGCCAGGAATCCTTTCAGCTTCCAGCATTTCGGCATGGAGTTCTTATCCCTATATTGCGACGGTCAAGCATACCCCTCTAAACCCTTTCAGCCTGACTTTAGAAATGGCCTCTATACACGAGAATATTTCCAGCTCATTCAGGCTACAGGTCGACAGCTCAAAGATAGAGAAATAGCCATTAATCATAAGGAATTCGGGGACGGGTATGCATTATTTTGTTTCAACCTTGAGGCAGATGAGGGCTGTGGACAACATGTATCGCTAGTCAGAACAGGGAATGTGAGGCTAGAGGCACGATTCAGAGCAGCATTGGCTACAACGGTCAATTTGATATGCTATGCAGTTTATGATTCTGTTATAGAAATATCAAATAGACGGCAGGTGCTGTTGGACTATTACTGAAAAAGGTGGTGCGATATGAATACTATAGAGCTAACAGCCGCGTGTCAGAAAATGGCACACAAGGCATATTTTCTTGGTGCGTTACCGTGTAATCACCTACCCCGGGAAATTCATCAGAGGCCTGCAATGGTGGTGGTCAACACCGAACCTTCACACATGTCCGGGGCACATTGGCTGGCTGTATATATTACGGCTGAGAGCCAGGGCTTCTTTTTCGACTCCTACGGCAACCCTCCCTCATACTCTGAGTTTCCTGAGACCATACAGCGTTTTCTCGATCAGCACTGTATAGATGTTGTTCATTCTACACAACAGGTCCAGGATCCGTCAAGTACCGCATGTGGGCAGCATTGTGTTTTTTTCTTGTTTAATATGCAAAAAGGGGTATCCTATCAAAAGTTTTTGAAAATGCATGGAGATAATTTACCCCGTAATGATGAAAAGGTTTATGACTTTGTTAACCGTGTACAACCTAATGTCTGTAATGAACATGATATGATGTGTGTGCAGTCATGTGTATGTGGATGTAACATGTAACATGTGTTGTTGTTGTTGTTATGGTTGTTTTCTGTATTGATAATAAAAATACAATAATTTGATTACAGTTTAGTCGTACTGTTTTCTTTTATTTTTACGGATAACACATACATTTAGATACATAATTTAAAATGGTATCCACTCGGCCATATGCATTCCAGGGGAAGTAATAGATGCCAATGGCTGCTTGCGCTTCCTCCTTTTAACAGACGAGACAGGCATAGCTGCCGGCGCATTGTTGTCCGTAGTGACGGGACTATGCTTTGTGGCAACCCGGCTTGGTGAATGAGCCGCCTCCTTCCAATCAGCACACGAACTGAAGCTTACTTCAAGCCAAAATGGCACTTTTATTAAATCATATATCAAACTGAGCAAACAAAACCCAGCTTTGGAGGAATCAAGTCTTTTTCCTCTGGGTTGAAGCACATCACCCACAAGACTGGTCTCTCCGCACACGCGAACCAGGAGAGCCCTGAATGAGTGTGGAAGCATGCTTTTTAAAGCATGCTTCCCACCTGCTCCTCAGGTGCTCCGCATCTCAATGATTGGCACCGATGTTCTTACTGGCGCCATCCATTGGAAATCTGTGGTACACCGCCTCCACAACCTGCCCCCTTGGCCTCCAGGGCCGCTGTGCCAGAGACGGGTTGCCACACTCCTCCACCCTTTGATGAAGGCCCGGGGCACCTCTGACTGACCAGCAACCCGGGTCGTGGCTGGATAGGGTGTCGGCGTTGGTCCGCCCCGGCCAGTGTCCCCCCTGGAACCTGTAGGACTGCTTGCCGGAGCGGTAGTCCTGCCCAAAGCGTAGCTGCTCCTGCTGCCGGCGCAGCTTGACCCGCTCCCGCTGGATCCCGTACCGCTCACGCCGGCGCTCAAACCGGATGCGCTGCCGCTCACGCTCCAGGAACTGCATCTCCATGCGGTCGGCGTACAGACGCCGCTTCTCCACCTCCAGCCAGTTCCTCTTGCGGATCAGGTGCTCCCGTTCCTCCCTCTCTTGGAACTGACGGATGCGATCCCGCCTCTCCACCTCTCGGACGCGTCGCCTCGGCTGGGCTGCCTGTCCAGGTGGCGCTGTTCCCCGTCTGTCCTGACGAGTCTCAATTGGCTGGGGCTTGGGACCGACGTTGAAGCTCAGCTGTTGGGCGACCTGCCGATTCTCTTCCAGCTCCTTCATCAAACCCAACAGCTGGGCCTTCAGTGCCTCCCTCTCCCGCAACCAGTCCATGCTTTGGGCCACGTGTCTGGCGGCAGTCTCCTCCAGGGCCATCTTGTGCTCCACCTTCATCTTCTCCTGCATAGTCTTACTGGCCACCAGCTCCTTCTCAGCGACGGATTCCACCAACCTGGTGAGGGCGCTGTCTTGATTGGAGGTGTCCGCCTGCAGGGACTTGATCCTCCCTTTCAGGCTGCCCATCTGCTTCTCCTTGTCCCGAAGCTGTTCCTGCAGGTTCTCCATCCCGTTCTGTAGGTCATTGACCTTCCGCTCCTTAACCTCCAACATGTCCTTGAGGTCCTGGATCTCCCTGATCAGGGTGCACTTCTCCTCGGGCCTTTCTTGGATCTGCTTGTCGAACGTGGGCCCCTGCTTGAGCCGTTGGACTGCCTCTCGGAGGAGTTGGAGTTCATTTTCTCTCTGGGTGGCAGCTGCAGCTCTGTTGGGGCTCTGCATCGGGGTTCTGGCGTCCACTGAAAAACCTGTGGCTCGGTCGAGGCTCTGCGTTGGGGTTCGGTCATCCATTGAAAAGGAAAAACAGTTGCGTGGTCGGATTGCCTCCATTGGAAGTCGGCGTTTACCTAAAAGATGGTCCGTAGATTGGTCGTGCTGCCTGCATGCTCCACCATATGTGGCAACCCGGCTTGGTGAATGAGCCGCCTCCTTCCAATCAGCACACGAACTGAAGCTTACTTCAAGCCAAAATGGCACTTTTATTAAATCATATATCAAACTGAGCAAACAAAATCCAGCTTTGGAGGAATCAAGTCTTTTTCCTCTGGGTGGAAGCACATCACCCACAAGACTGGTCTCTCCGCACACGCGAACCAGGAGAGCCCTGAATGAGTGTGGAAGCATGCTTTTTAAAGCATGCTTCCCACCTGCTCCTCAGGTGCTCCGCATCTCAATGATTGGCACCGATGTTCTTACTGGCGCCATCTATTGGAAATCTGTGGTACACCGCCTCCACAACCTGCCCCCTTGGCCTCCAGGGCCGCTGTGCCAGAGACGGGTTGCCACAGCTTATACATGTCTACAGTTTGTCTGAGCTGTTTATTAGGGATAGCCGATAGTGGTATATTATTACTGGCTAAAGATTTCAGAAATACATTCCATCCCTGTGGTCTGACAGATTCGACAACATGATAAGGGGCGGTAACATTCTTTAACAGATCAAACATATGGGACCCCTTAATAGTTTCGCCTTGTAATATGATCTCCCCCTTGTCCGTCCATGAAACATTTTTAGATTTCTTTAAAGAGTCCAGGATATGTCTGGTATTGCTCTTGCTTCTGACGGGTATATGTTTCATTATATCCTTATAAATATGATCGCCGGTGCCATCATCGCCATCAACACCATGCGGTGCCGCCATAGGTGTATGAACTGGGTCCCCCTCAGCAAGTGACAGAGTTAATTCTCCATGCTCGCGCTGCCCTTGCTTTACCATGGATAGATAGCGCTGCAGGACCGCTCCGTATCTGGCAGCTTTTTCATATAGGTCTGTATCGGGAGTGTTCAACACCATCGCAATTGCCTTATCCAGCTCATTTTCAGCAGTCTGTCTAACAGAATCCCTGGGTTGGGTATGTTTTAAGGCATCGAGTTGATGTTGAGGAACTAGATACATCTTATGCGTATGATCCATTATAATCACCCTCCTCTTGAGAACAGGCTTGTAAACAACGGTATGGCCACAGACAGCAGGGGTAGAAGAAATCCACCGGTCTGATTGATTAGTCTTTTCTTTCTAGATATTAGTACATTTTTATTGGCGAGTATTCTGAGGTCCTTCTTTCGTCTACGCAAATTCGTATGCTGGCGTGGAGTCAGAGGTATTTTGCCTTGTAAAATGTTCAAGGCTATTTCACACAGTGAGTTGATAAAGTCGGCGTTGGCTGTCCTGAGGATAACTTTACGATGGGCCGGAGGGGCGTTATATAGTTGCTTAAGACGCTCACGATTTCTACTTATACGTGAGGACATGGTATTTTGGGCTAATCACTTTGGCTCTCTGAGTGTATACAACATGCCGGTCTGACAATATAGCTGTTCTAAGTCTCATGTTGTCTGGGGTCATGGCTTTAAAGTCTACAAGCAGATAGCCGTAAGGCATGTCGGTAGCATCGTTAAAGGCTTCTAGAAAATATTTTGTCTTGCATGGAAACATCTGTTTGGCTATCAACATAATCTGATATTTGTCACGAGGGTTCTTAAACAAAACCATGTAATTGGTATTTAGACTAATTGTACGGCTGGTTTTACCCTGCATAAATAAATTCTGGACCAGATACATACAACTGAGATTACGATGGTGTACATATTTGGTAAAAACGTACTGAACCTCTATATTATTGCATGCATCGTTCATCAAGTCGTCAATAATGAGCAGATTTCTAGTATGGACTGGTAAGATTGCATCATCACATAGAGATTTGGGGATCCCTTCTACAAAGTGAATGTTCCTTATTTTAAGCAAATCATCATATATGGGCTGCCAGCATGAATAAACATATACTATATTTTCAATCTTTTCTGAGAATAACGATACATATTTTCAATGACTGTTTTGACAAAGTAGGTTTTGCCGCTGTTTGAAGGTCCCGATACTACCATGCTGAACGGGTGTTGAAGTCTAGGGTCGAACGTAGAGTGTACAACAGCCATCTCTGCGGTCTGTGTGCACCCCCTCTGATGGACGGGTGTATTGTGACCATAGAACATGAAACATTTGACAGTTAACATTCTTTATTAACACCGACATGATTATTAGCACAGTCATTCACTTTTTCACATGATCCATGTTTTTCTTCTTCTTTTTACATATCGTTTTTCAAATGATGCATGTTTTTATTCATTTTATATTTTTGAGGGGGTATGCATAGTGTGTTAAGAATTGTTTCATGTTCATGTTATTAACTATTTTGTTTATTATTGTTTTCAAATGATCCATGTTCTCTTCTTTCATCTTTTTTATTTTAATCATTTCTGTATTTTGGGGGGTATTCATATTGTGCTAAAAGAAATTAAAATCACATGTTAAATGTATATGTATCATAATGTATCTGAATATACTTTTTATGCATCATGTATTAATGATGAATGACTGTGCTAATAATCATGTCGGTGTTAATAAAGAATGTTAACTGTCAAATGTTTCATGTTCTATGGTCACAATACACCCGTCCATCAGAGGGGGTGCACACAGACCGCAGAGATGGCTGTTGTACACTCTACGTTCGACCCTAGACTTCAACACCCGTTCAGCATGGTAGTATCGGGACCTTCAAACAGCGGCAAAACCTACTTTGTCAAAACAGTCATTGAAAATATGTATCGGTTATTCTCAGAAAAGATTGAAAATATAGTATATGTTTATTCATGCTGGCAGCCCATATATGATGATTTGCTTAAAATAAGGAACATTCACTTTGTAGAAGGGATCCCCAAATCTCTATGTGATGATGCAATCTTACCAGTCCATACTAGAAATCTGCTCATTATTGACGACTTGATGAACGATGCATGCAATAATATAGAGGTTCAGTACGTTTTTACCAAATATGTACACCATCGTAATCTCAGTTGTATGTATCTGGTCCAGAATTTATTTATGCAGGGTAAAACCAGCCGTACAATTAGTCTAAATACCAATTACATGGTTTTGTTTAAGAACCCTCGTGACAAATATCAGATTATGTTGATAGCCAAACAGATGTTTCCATGCAAGACAAAATATTTTCTAGAAGCCTTTAACGATGCTACCGACATGCCTTACGGCTATCTGCTTGTAGACTTTAAAGCCATGACCCCAGACAACATGAGACTTAGAACAGCTATATTGTCAGACCGGCATGTTGTATACACTCAGAGAGCCAAAGTGATTAGCCCAAAATACCATGTCCTCACGTATAAGTAGAAATCGTGAGCGTCTTAAGCAACTATATAACGCCCCTCCGGCCCATCGTAAAGTTATCCTCAGGACAGCCAACGCCGACTTTATCAACTCACTGTGTGAAATAGCCTTGAACATTTTACAAGGCAAAATACCTCTGACTCCACGCCAGCATACGAAATTGCGTAGACGAAAGAAGGACCTCAGAATACTCGCCAATAAAAATGTACTAATATCTAGAAAGAAAAGACTAATCAATCAGACCGGTGGATTTCTTCTACCCCTGCTGTCTGTGGCCATACCGTTGTTTACAAGCCTGTTCTCAAGAGGAGGGTGATTATAATGGATCATACGCATAAGATGTATCTAGTTCCTCAACATCAACTCGATGCCTTAAAACATACCCAACCCAGGGATTCTGTTAGACAGACTGCTGAAAATGAGCTGGATAAGGCAATTGCGATGGTGTTGAACACTCCCGATACAGACCTATATGAAAAAGCTGCCAGATACGGAGCGGTCCTGCAGCGCTATCTATCCATGGTAAAGCAAGGGCAGCGCGAGCATGGAGAATTAACTCTGTCACTTGCTGAGGGGGACCCAGTTCATACACCTATGGCGGCACCGCATGGTGTTGATGGCGATGATGGCACCGGCGATCATATTTATAAGGATATAATGAAACATATACCCGTCAGAAGCAAGAGCAATACCAGACATATCCTGGACTCTTTAAAGAAATCTAAAAATGTTTCATGGACGGACAAGGGGGAGATCATATTACAAGGCGAAACTATTAAGGGGTCCCATATGTTTGATCTGTTAAAGAATGTTACCGCCCCTTATCATGTTGTCGAATCTGTCAGACCACAGGGATGGAATGTATTTCTGAAATCTTTAGCCAGTAATAATATACCACTATCGGCTATCCCTAATAAACAGCTCAGACAAACTGTAGACATGTATAAGCTGTGGCAACCCGTCTCTGGCACAGCGGCCCTGGAGGCCAAGGGGGCAGGTTGTGGAGGCGGTGTACCACAGATTTCCAATAGATGGCGCCAGTAAGAACATCGGTGCCAATCATTGAGATGCGGAGCACCTGAGGAGCAGGTGGGAAGCATGCTTTAAAAAGCATGCTTCCACACTCATTCAGGGCTCTCCTGGTTCGCGTGTGCGGAGAGACCAGTCTTGTGGGTGATGTGCTTCCACCCAGAGGAAAAAGACTTGATTCCTCCAAAGCTGGATTTTGTTTGCTCAGTTTGATATATGATTTAATAAAAGTGCCATTTTGGCTTGAAGTAAGCTTCAGTTCGTGTGCTGATTGGAAGGAGGCGGCTCATTCACCAAGCCGGGTTGCCACATATGGTGGAGCATGCAGGCAGCACGACCAATCTACGGACCATCTTTTAGGTAAACGCCGACTTCCAATGGAGGCAATCCGACCACGCAACTGTTTTTCCTTTTCAATGGATGACCGAACCCCAACGCAGAGCCTCGACCGAGCCACAGGTTTTTCAGTGGACGCCAGAACCCCGATGCAGAGCCCCAACAGAGCTGCAGCTGCCACCCAGAGAGAAAATGAACTCCAACTCCTCCGAGAGGCAGTCCAACGGCTCAAGCAGGGGCCCACGTTCGACAAGCAGATCCAAGAAAGGCCCGAGGAGAAGTGCACCCTGATCAGGGAGATCCAGGACCTCAAGGACATGTTGGAGGTTAAGGAGCGGAAGGTCAATGACCTACAGAACGGGATGGAGAACCTGCAGGAACAGCTTCGGGACAAGGAGAAGCAGATGGGCAGCCTGAAAGGGAGGATCAAGTCCCTGCAGGCGGACACCTCCAATCAAGACAGCGCCCTCACCAGGTTGGTGGAATCCGTCGCTGAGAAGGAGCTGGTGGCCAGTAAGACTATGCAGGAGAAGATGAAGGTGGAGCACAAGATGGCCCTGGAGGAGACTGCCGCCAGACACGTGGCCCAAAGCATGGACTGGTTGCGGGAGAGGGAGGCACTGAAGGCCCAGCTGTTGGGTTTGATGAAGGAGCTGGAAGAGAATCGGCAGGTCGCCCAACAGCTGAGCTTCAACGTCGGTCCCAAGCCCCAGCCAATTGAGACTCGTCAGGACAGACGGGGAACAGCGCCACCTGGACAGGCAGCCCAGCCGAGGCGACGCGTCCGAGAGGTGGAGAGGCGGGATCGCATCCGTCAGTTCCAAGAGAGGGAGGAACGGGAGCACCTGATCCGCAAGAGGAACTGGCTGGAGGTGGAGAAGCGGCGTCTGTACGCCGACCGCATGGAGATGCAGTTCCTGGAGCGTGAGCGGCAGCGCATCCGGTTTGAGCGCCGGCGTGAGCGGTACGGGATCCAGCGGGAGCGGGTCAAGCTGCGCCGGCAGCAGGAGCAGCTACGCTTTGGGCAGGACTACCGCTCCGGCAAGCAGTCCTACAGGTTCCAGGGGGGACACTGGCCGGGGCGGACCAACGCCGACACCCTATCCAGCCACGACCCGGGTTGCTGGTCAGTCAGAGGTGCCCCGGGCCTTCATCAAAGGGTGGAGGAGTGTGGCAACCCGTCTCTGGCACAGCGGCCCTGGAGGCCAAGGGGGCAGGTTGTGGAGGCGGTGTACCACAGATTTCCAATGGATGGCGCCAGTAAGAACATCGGTGCCAATCATTGAGATGCGGAGCACCTGAGGAGCAGGTGGGAAGCATGCTTTAAAAAGCATGCTTCCACACTCATTCAGGGCTCTCCTGGTTCGCGTGTGCGGAGAGACCAGTCTTGTGGGTGATGTGCTTCAACCCAGAGGAAAAAGACTTGATTCCTCCAAAGCTGGGTTTTGTTTGCTCAGTTTGATATATGATTTAATAAAAGTGCCATTTTGGCTTGAAGTAAGCTTCAGTTCGTGTGCTGATTGGAAGGAGGCGGCTCATTCACCAAGCCGGGTTGCCACAAAGCATAGTCCCGTCACTACGGACAACAATGCGCCGGCAGCTATGCCTGTCTCGTCTGTTAAAAGGAGGAAGCGCAAGCAGCCATTGGCATCTATTACTTCCCCTGGAATGCATATGGCCGAGTGGATACCATTTTAAATTATGTATCTAAATGTATGTGTTATCCGTAAAAATAAAAGAAAACAGTACGACTAAACTGTAATCAAATTATTGTATTTTTATTATCAATACAGAAAACAACCATAACAACAACAACAACACATGTTACATGTTACATCCACATACACATGACTGCACACACATCATATCATGTTCATTACAGACATTAGGTTGTACACGGTTAACAAAGTCATAAACCTTTTCATCATTACGGGGTAAATTATCTCCATGCATTTTCAAAAACTTTTGATAGGATACCCCTTTTTGCATATTAAACAAGAAAAAAACACAATGCTGCCCACATGCGGTACTTGACGGATCCTGGACCTGTTGTGTAGAATGAACAACATCTATACAGTGCTGATCGAGAAAACGCTGTATGGTCTCAGGAAACTCAGAGTATGAGGGAGGGTTGCCGTAGGAGTCGAAAAAGAAGCCCTGGCTCTCAGCCGTAATATATACAGCCAGCCAATGTGCCCCGGACATGTGTGAAGGTTCGGTGTTGACCACCACCATTGCAGGCCTCTGATGAATTTCCCGGGGTAGGTGATTACACGGTAACGCACCAAGAAAATATGCCTTGTGTGCCATTTTCTGACACGCGGCTGTTAGCTCTATAGTATTCATATCGCACCACCTTTTTCAGTAATAGTCCAACAGCACCTGCCGTCTATTTGATATTTCTATAACAGAATCATAAACTGCATAGCATATCAAATTGACCGTTGTAGCCAATGCTGCTCTGAATCGTGCCTCTAGCCTCACATTCCCTGTTCTGACTAGCGATACATGTTGTCCACAGCCCTCATCTGCCTCAAGGTTGAAACAAAATAATGCATACCCGTCCCCGAATTCCTTATGATTAATGGCTATTTCTCTATCTTTGAGCTGTCGACCTGTAGCCTGAATGAGCTGGAAATATTCTCGTGTATAGAGGCCATTTCTAAAGTCAGGCTGAAAGGGTTTAGAGGGGTATGCTTGACCGTCGCAATATAGGGATAAGAACTCCATGCCGAAATGCTGGAAGCTGAAAGGATTCCTGGCATAGCTCCCTGTGAATGCTTCGTTATTCACAAAACCTATAATAACCATCTTGGGTATTTGTCCTAGAAATAGATTATCCTGTGTGCATATACGGCTGCCCGCAGCGATGGATACATTCTTTAGACATACCCTATCAACAGGGTATTTAACGTTGGCTTGGTTTAACGCACGGGCATGTGCCAGCTTGACGCCTGGTGCTACCGATACCTTTTTAATGAAAACATTTGCAGACACTATAGAGACACGGTATTCCACAGCACCATCGGACATGAGACAGAAATCATTTTTTGCTCTAATGAATCTCATGCGGAGATCAACTCTGTTAATCAACAGTTTCTCCTGAAAAAACATATCGACGTGTATAGGGGATATCAGCTCCACTATACGACTTCGCCCCGTATATTCACTCCTTGTCGTTAAGCCTAGATTGAGGCCTCCGGGAAGAATCTCGTCCATATGTCCGTGTGTGTCTTTCTGGAATAGACCACAGCCAAATTGGGTGTCTAATGTTCCGTTTCCATAGTTTAGCAGGCATTCTATTATGCCTCTGTACGGATAGGTGTTTGACGACTGGGTGATAAGCCTATCACCCAGAGTAATATCTACTTGGGAGAATAACGTGCATCCTGGATAGTTAATCAGTCCCACGGGTGCCGCCGGAGCCAAGTCTGTTCCATCAGGATTAGTAATCTTGATCCTCAGGTGTAAATACGTATTGTTTAGATCTATATAGTCTTCGCTACTGGCCGATACAAAGAACTCTATGGGTCCGTCTGTTAGCGCCGATAGTGGGGGTATTTCAATATATGTGCTTTTTTCTATCGAAGTCTGCGTCATCGGCAGGGAGAAGAGATCCAGTTCGCTCTTAATGCATTCGTCTGACATGTTATGCAGCAGCGCCATTGTTATTCAGCCCTCCTGCTATACTAGATG
The DNA here is from genome assembly GCF_031168955.1 of Gadus macrocephalus. Taxonomy (NCBI): domain Eukaryota; kingdom Metazoa; phylum Chordata; class Actinopteri; order Gadiformes; family Gadidae; genus Gadus; species Gadus macrocephalus. Next base: position 1,797,317 of record NC_082382.1, on the reverse strand, counting down.
AATATATCGTTAGCTACCCCTCTAAAACGACGGGTTGCCGCTTTCCTGACCCTTTTAGGTTTGGCTCTCTTTTTGATAGATGCCAATCTTTTATTCTGTTTACGACATCGTGCCGGTGCACGGGTACGCCCACCCCCTATAGGAGGATACTTTGTTGCTCTTCTGGCATATACCCTCATGCCTGACCCCTGCTGTTTGGGCGTAGATGCAGCATGGGCTATGTTGGTCATAACGTCGCCTATAATATGTTTAGCAGCAGTCTTCAGATGAGGCTTTGCTATGCTAACCCCACGCCTAAATAGCGGAATAGCCATTCTAAAGAGGCTACGGAACATCCCTCCGATACCAGCTCCATATTGTGTGCTGCTGCCCTCATAGCCAGGTAGCCCACTCCCTGCTTGGTTTAAATAATACTGAACATATTTGTTCTCGTCGTAAGGCGGTCTATACCCCCTCATCCCTATAGATGATGCTATGAATTCTACTGTTTTACAGGTCTAAAATGCAGCTTGAGTATCACTTTACCATATGTGAATTTTATATTTGTATTCTGGTCAGACTTTAGATCGATTTCAATATCTCCAAGAGGGTCTCGGGCTACGTGTACGTAATGCGGCTTGTCGAACATGTGAATGCAGTGTCTCCTGCGGGTGTCGGTTATATTAATACTCCTTAGCAGGGGGACATAACTATCTCCGACCAGCTGATGGTCGACAATGTCGCTATATATGAACATGTTGTAACACCCGCCGTGAATATCGGTGGGATGGGGGCGTATGCTGCATACGTTTTATGAGCTGCATGCTTGACCCCTGCGTCGAAACCCAGCATAGCAGCCAGTTTTCCTCTAAAGACGATAGATATGTGGTCGTCTTGTCGTGGATTAATCGAGATTTAAAACACTAATTCAAGAGAGAGAGAGAGAAATGAAAACGAGGGGTCCGGAGCAAGAATTGACAAAAGACTTTATCGTGCAGCAAAACAACAACGACAACAGCCTGAGTGGGTTTGCAAAGTCACTCTCGTTCACAAACTGCGGCGTCTTTTTATACACACAAACAGAGCAGCTTCTCCTTGAGGTGTCTGCCTCCACTCAGTCATAAATCCATCTTAACCTGAATGGTCAGCAAATAGACAACAAATGGTCAACAAAGATAGCCCAAAACACAAGGCTGAGGTCAGCATGCCTTATCCCCGTAGCGTCCTGCTCCTTTTTAGGGGCACCATCTGTTCTGAACCCAGACACCCAGGCCCCGTGTGTTTCTCCACTATTAGACACACAGACCTCATAATAATCATGGTTTACCATAGAATATACTCCTTAATTTCTACCACAGTCTCCTTCTACATAAACGCGGTTTCTAATACCTTCATGATGTAGTATGGCTCTACCGCCAGGATCATGTTTGGCCCAAGTCTTGTTGATTTGTAGTAATAACGATCCGATACTCTCATAAAGCCCACCAACTAATAGACATGATGTCCTATGACCCGTTTTACTATCGTGAACGGTCATCGTAGCGTCCTCGGTAGGAAAACTATGCCAGCTGCATGGGTACTGAGCTTCAATTAGGCCTACTTCATAGGGCTGCTTGGTGTGTATAGCTTTTGCTAATTTAGTTCTAAAATTCCATATCTTATTTTGTGGGTAGATCCCCGCCGATGCATTGCTCGCTAGAGTCACATAGAAACCCCCAGACACCTCCTTATCCATCGTACACTCTGGTTATAATGGATTGTATGTCTCTTGTATGTCTCTTTATGCATCGACTAGTGTCTTTTCAGCTATCCATGAATTGAATGCCTCCGGCCACCCCAGCCATTTGACATATAGCAGATTCTTAGACCCCTCCCTTTTTCTATCTATAATCTTTTCTATTTTATACACCTTGTTTTTAGACACTATAACTTTTTGTAGCTCTTTCTCATAAAATGTTCCATGGACAGGGGCACCTGCATAATCTTGCAGCTTATAGACTGGAGGACACCTTGCTATGCGCTGCGATATTACAAAATATTCATCTGTAAATGTCTGCTCATACCCCTTTCGAAATGTAGCTCTGACTTTTGAAATTCTAACCGTGTCACCAACATCGTATCTAAACACCACCATCGGCTCGTGAGTGGTTTTGTATAGCGTGTTAAACACTGTTTTCTCATTATCTTTATCAACGCTGACCGGGGTCATTTTTATCGATCTATGGTATGAATGGTTATAAGCATGGACCATATCCTGTAGTTTATCCACATATCGTTTGGAGTTGGCAGCTGTTAAATATCTCCACATGCGGGTTTTCAGAGTCCTGTTGAAGCGTTCCACTATACTGGCCTTGGTCTCGTTAGATGTAGAGAAATGTTTGACATTGTACCGCTCCATCAACCGCTGAAAGATCTTGTTATAAAATTCTTTGCCAGCGTCAGTCTGCAGTTTATCGGGGGTACGCCCTTCACCAAGAATATCATCAAAAGCTTTAGCGACGTCGATAGCCCTCTTGGATGGTAACGGACGAACCCATGCATGTTTTGAGAATACATCGATGCACGTCAACAGAAAATGCACACCATCATTTTCGGATGCATACTCTGACATATCCACTAAATCAGCCTGGAACTGTCTATCTATCCCACTAACCAATACTCTATTTCTGCGGAAATGTATCGGTGCAGGTACATGCAGGGTGTAGGGATCCTGCTTCAGCATCCATTTCTTGATATATTTTAGTGGAGGCGCTGCACCCTCACTATGCTCGAGGGCCGTTCTTAGTTTATTGATGCCGCCGTAACCCCCTGGTCCGGAGGGATCATAATAAGTCTTATGCAGCCGTTTATCCAGGTCGTATGCCTGTGACAAAAACGAATACTGAAACAATGATCAGAGTTATCCATCCTTTTATTTAAAATGTCTGTCCGCTCAAAACAATTCTCAGATAACGTTTACAGACAGTTTTATTTTTCTGCACCATTTTACAAGCCATCATTCTAGCAGTTCTAATACCCTCGGCGTTTGAGACATTATTCAACTTCAAGACATCCGATACAAAAGCACATATACACATGACATGTCCGACGGTAAAACAGTCACCATCGGGGAAATGGGTAAATATTTCAGCTAACATTTGATCAGTAGGTTTATCACACAAGAATTTCATGACCAGATCATTCCAACCCTTATACGTGCATTTGATATAAGCATTATGTTGGACATACGTATCATTTTCTATGGCAGCATACATCAAAACAGCTAGTCTATCTGATACAGCCTTGCTATCCACATCATACGCATAAGAAAACAAAATCCCCATTATAAACGCCACCCGTCAACAGGTTTTGGTTTGCCTAGTGACAATGTAGGACGCCACATTTGTATGGCCTCATATATCAGAAGCAGATGTTCATCGGACACACCTTCGGTGGTCATTAAATCCAGTTTTTCGGTATCATAGGTATTGCATATTAAATCACATAGATAAGATTCGACCACACCATCGATTTTTCCTGGGGACACAGTCAACCCTGTAGTCTTCTTTAAAACTGTTTCTAAAAGTAACAGGAAGGGGCGTCTGTCCAGGATAACACAAATGTCATGGTAGTGGGATTCGTAGTGATGATGTGTCGCTCCCTGCAGGCATGAATGGCGTCGTTGACTTGGGCAATCACATTGGCATCCCCAGCAGGCCGCTTGCTTCTGATGGCTGATGATGGCGACCACACAGAGCCCCGTGGTAAATCGCAGAACAGCCAACGATGCAGGGTTTAAACGGATCTGTATTGATACAGGCCATCCGTCATCTCTCATAGCAGTGTCCACCTCCAGCTCACTGTCCTCTCCGATGTGTAGGAAGGTCAGATTCAATCCGGTAAGGTAGATGGCATACTCTTGAAGCCAGTGGGGTCCGGGTTGTACAGCCTTTAAATCAGCAGTCTCCATAGCCACACCCCCACTTTGCACATGTTCACCATTGACCTGTGCTGCATAGCGTATCAAAAATATACCATTAGAATATGAAAATAAATAAATAAATACACACACCACACACGCATATTAATATAAGGTATAGCCTATCAAAAAAAACACATTTAAAAAGGAAAATAAAACACCCTTAATACTACTAGCATGTACCCCCACCTTATTATACATTGCTGACATTTTCTAATGCTAGCATAACCCTAAACATACTCAAATACACCATGTACCCCCTCATCAAACCCAGATGACTCAAACAGGCACATTCGGCATTCATCATCAGTTGTGCTCCATGGTTCTTCATTAGTCTTAGCCATAGAATCAATCTCTGCAAAAATTCCACGTAGTGCAGACAGATCAGCCCACTGCATGAAAAAGACATTATCAAAATAATCAGCAGCTTCTAAAACACTGGTGCTGTCGTAGATAAACCGAGATATAAAACACTTAGACTAATTCAAGAGAGAGAGTAAAATGAAAACGAGGGGTCCGGAGCAAGAATTGACAAAAGACTTTATCGTGAAGAAGAACAACAACGATAACAGCCGAGTAGGATCTATAGAGTCACTGTCGTTCACAAACTGCGGCGTCTTTTTATACACACAAACAGAGCAGCTTCTCCTTGAGGTGTCTGCCTCCACTCAGTCATAAATCCATCTTAACCTGAATGGTCAGCAAATAGACAACAAATGGTCAACAAAGATAGCCCAAAACACAAGGCTGAGGTCAGCATGCCTTATCCCCGTAGCGTCCTGCTCCTTTTTAGGGGCACCATCTGTTCTGAACCCAGACACCCAGGCCCCGTGTGTTTCTCCACTATTAGACACACAGACCTCATAATAATCATGGTTTACCATAGAATATACTCCTTAATTTCTACCACACATCCCCCCTTTTTTGTAAGATAAGATCACAACAAAAACATAACAGTCGTTTAGGCCATATTTTGCACTACATTTGATCATCATTAAAAACCTTTAAGCATGTTCAGGAATCTCAACCTGTATAATTCTCAGGATTTTAAACCTGTTTAAGGCAAAAAGATCTATCAAATGTTTAACTAGAATTCACACATAACATAGTATTTTCAGCATGCATTGAAAATTAGCATTTCAGAATATATGACAAAAAATATGAAACTCAGAAAAATAACATTTCAAAAAATGAGTAAATAATAGAAATTAAAAAACTAAGATTGTCAACAAGCTTGCATAGACTTGGATAGCTCTGATTATCGTCATGTACCGGTATACTATATAAACGTGGGGGGTTTGGGCATCGTGGTTGTTGCTTCTGTTTGCAGCCACCAGCCCTGAAACCCATTAGTCCAATGTCCATTTGTTCAAACTGTCCGAAATGGTTGTGGTTCACATGGAGAGGTCACCAGTTAAGAAAATAGGACCTCCTTCTGATGTCAGATTCTCACAGTTCGGTCTCCTCTCTAGATTCACTCCAATCTATCTCCCCATAGAGCATCCTCTCCCAGTCACCCGACTCCTCTAGGTTGTTCATCGCAAGTGTGAATGATCCATCTGGGGCAGTGTTATTTGGAATGAAGGTACAACCCATTTCACCTATAAGAGCACAAACTCCCCCCTTTTCTGCTAAAAGCCAATCTAAAGCCTGTCTGTTCTGCCAAGCCACAGCTTTAAGAAGTATATATTCTCTCATATTTAATTTATACTTTCTGTTATAGCCCCATGCATCCCTGACGTTACTGTTAAACACCATTTCATTGGATTAAATTGGATATTTACTTCACACCGATTCTTCCTGTGCACATGTTCACGATTCTGGTGGAAGGTTAATGCACATAACGGTTGGTTATCCGACATAACAGTAAACACAAATTCATTAATTTGGTCTCGCGGTGGTATCTGAGCATATAAGACTATTTTCCCTTTCTTGTTGACTATTCCTGAGTGAGTTGGGGCCGGATTGTCCTGTGTTTCTCTTAGGCTTCCTTCAGTACCAGCCCCTGATTCCTGGCTCTTCCAGGTCTGTGTTGTCTCCGTGGTTTCATCCTTCCTCGGGGTCTGTGCTTGTGCCAGCGGAATCTGGCACAACCCGTAAAGGATCAGAAACAGGCTCCCCATTTTCAGCAACATCATGTTGCTGAATCTCTTGGCTCGACTGGATCTGGTCCTGGGGCGGCTGGTCAGCCCCAGGTGTGTCTGCGTCTGGCTCCTCCTCCTCACACTCATCCCTGGACTTGGGTTGAGCGGTTTTTGTGCAGTGGTTGAGATGATACCACGTGGCACTTCCTTCCACTTGGATGGCTGTTGGTGTTGCGTTGGTGACTTTGTATGGTCCTTCTCTCCTGGGCTAGTTCCACTTTCTCCTGAACATCCTGAGATACACTTGGTCACCTGGCTCCACCCCCCTTGGTGGCTCCTTCTCCAACTCTGGAACTCTGTCTTTCTCTTGTTGAAAAATAAGCCTGTGTATGCCAGTTAGTTGTCCCAAATAGCGTCTTAATTCAGTTTTCAATTGTTCCAATGGAGGACCTTTGTGAGGCCCTCGAATGACAGATGAAGGCATGGGTCGACCCGTAAACATTTCATGCGGGGTTAGATGCATCGTTCTGTTAGTTTTCATGCGATAACTCATTTGTGTCAGTCGTAGTGCATTAGTCCTTTAAGTTAGTACTCTAATTTAATTTAGTTAATCTTTGTCTTAAGCGTCCGATTCCTCTCTCCACCATACCTTGTGGTTTGAGGAATGTAGACACAGCCTAATCTTTGTTTGACATGCAGATGTTAAATCACTTGTTTGATTGTTTTCTGAATAAACGCTGCTCTGTCGCCTGAGCTAATTTGTGACGGAATTCCAAACCTTGGCATGACTTCTCTTAGTCAAAACCTTGATTACCGTAACCGCACTTTGGTCTTCTGATGGGACTGCTTCTACCCATCTGTTGAACACTGTTTTTTCAAATATTTCACACTTATTTAGCTGGATGTTAATCATTGTTTGCAAGTATGGTGAAGAAAAACCTTGTTTTCAAATTTTTTCTAATTCTCCTCAATACCTCCCCCCTTGCGCAATGGTCAAAGCCATGCGCAGTAAATGATAAGCAAATCTAATAACGCCGTTGGTGCAACCAACGTCGAAACGTGTAACCTTAAGCATCAGCAAACTGAAACCAATCTTTTGGGAAGGGAAATCGAAACCTGTATGTTCAAATCCAAAGCCCAATATGGGTGGGTTTACCATCAGCCGCCTGAAACCACGCTGTTCCAAAGTCATGCACTAAACCGAAAAAACTTACATGCATTAGTGGCCTTCTATACCACAAAGGTAAAATAAAACGCGACATGCCCCGTTCCAAGACCACTTCTGCTGCCATAGCTGACATATCTGACTCCTGTTCCCCCTCCACCTTTCATCAGCCGGCTTTTCCTATGATGGTTGCAGTCCGTCACTCCATGATCAAGTGAGCCAGTGCTCACAGTGACTCTGCCAAGTAATCGTGACTGTGCCTGAATTAGGTTGTCCCGGGCTTCAAGGTGGGATCTTACCCGTCGTTGGCTAACCAGCCTTCCATACTGGCTTATTGCAGGATGCCGTACCTGGGATACGATCAATCCCCACCTATATGGTGGTATAGATCGCAAAGTGGAGGGATGGAGACAGAGTCATCAGCCGCATCTGCCTTATGCAACCATATGTGTGCGTAATGAATACAAATCAGGGCGACTATAAAACAAAAGATAATTTATCAGAGTTAAAATTATTAAAGTGTTGCAGCAGTATTAGTGGCATTTGAAGGTAAACCCACTACTTCCGAATCCAATTTGACAACATAGCACGTATGACTCCTTCCCAGCAGATGTGGCGTCAACCCACCTACTGTCCTTTACTAGGGAGATGTGAAAGAAAACAAAAATCACAATATTAAAACTTGCATCTTCAATATTGGGCGACTCATTTTTGTCTTAACCATTGCTCAAAATCACAATTCTCTTCATAATACTACCCGATTGCCCTTCACTATCTATTTGAATTGGACGACCTAATTATACCTTTTATTCTACCTATTGCTTGCATTTAGTGTTTTCCATATTTTGATTCACTACTATACCAAACCCAAATCCTCTATGTTGATCTTAACTAGTTTATTCAACACTGAATTGATACATTGTTTCTATTTAGTAATTAACCATATTGTTTTATCTGAAGCATGCTTGTGTATCCCCTTGTGTACTCAGTCACTTGGAGTAGGAGAGGATTCTCCCCTACCTCGGCAGCCCCGACACACACACGAGAACAGGCTCGCACACACCCTTTCTTATTTTATTTTACTTATTTTTTTAAATGACATTTGTCATTGTGGATAACCTAAATTAGAAATTTGGATAACGTTTTATCATACTTATTTGGTCTAATTTTTAAGTATTGCCGATTGTTTTTCTAAGTTATAAGATTGCTTTTAATAAATTGTCTATTACTTATCATAATCTCGAAGGAAATATTTTATTTGTGTTGTTATCTTGGCACCCAGACCTCGTCAGGCCCAAGCACCAAAATAACATTCACCTATCCACGCAGAGTCCATGGGTTGGGTCCGCTCCTCGTTTGATGAGTCACTTTACCCTGGCGCCATTGAACCCATTGACTCCTGTGGAGTGTGGTGTGCAGACAATTTTTAACGCTAATTGCTCATGTTTGAGTCTAGATAATTATTCCTAAATCCTGTGATCACCATGTAACTTACTCAGGGACACATCAACACTCAGCTAGGAGAGATGGGGATCGAACCAGCAACCCTTTGGTTACTAGACAACTGCTCTACCTCCTGAGCTAAACGACCCCAGCCACCTCTCCGCTGATTTATTACCTCCGGGTCGGTCCGCATCCGCCCTTTTTGCTTTCTATACATTCCACTCCCTTCTCCAAACACCTTCTCCCTCTGATCCAACCTGTTGTCTCACCAGTGCTCTGTGTACCAAGATGTAATGATATAGACGCGATGGAGAGTCTCCAAGAGCCACAGAATCACCAATCCCAGCGGTGGTTCTAGGTTTTTTCTAAAACAGTGGACATGGGTTACATACAGGAACCAATTACAGAGTACATCCAAACGCATAAATCATGTATTAGGCACAATGCAAATTCAATCTCTTTCTCTCTGTTGTCTCTCTGTCCAGCCCCCACCTGCGGGTTTTTTCATTACTTACGTTCCTTCTCTCTAACTTTCTTTACTTCTCTTTATCTACTTCCTTTGCTTTCACAAATCTCCATAACCATTTTCACTTTCAGTAATCCTTTCCTTTCCTTTCTGGTTTATTCGTTTTTTGGACACTCTCCAAAACTAGATTTATTAATCTTAAAAAGGCCATCGAAAGATATGAATCTCTCCAAAGAAAATTCCAACCGGAAAGCCTTCTCCAATCTCATCGTCACTTCTCGTTGCCAATCTACACACTCTTCCTCTTCTTTGTCTCACTCTTCACAAATCACTTCATCTGTCCCCTCTAACTCAACTCAATGCTAACTCTCACTCACTCACTCACTCACTCACTCACTCACTCACTCACTCACTCACTCACTCACTCACTCACTCACTCACTTATACAACTTAAAATAGGAATTCACCGATTCTCATCCTTGGAGCTGTCATAGGCATTAACTGCGTGTGTTCCGAGAATCCTAAAGTTTTGGTGAGTTTACCTGCCAGGGTGAGGTGAGAGGCATAATTTGGACCTACGCATGTGTAAGTGGCTCCAGTGTGGGCCATCATTGGCGTGCCTCTATAATTTATCAGAACCTGCAGTATTGGTTCCTCATCAGCTTGTTTTGTGATTGCTACAAGCTGACCCTCCATTCCTCAGTACAGACTCCATTTTAGACAACCCCAATACTCTTGCCAACAAGGCTTTCAGGTCCCCCACTGCAATTAGCTTTCCCACTGTGAGCTCCTCAAATGTTCTAATCCATTTAGACGCCCCGTTAATTATGTTAGGGAGTTTAGAAATGACTCCCTCTAAGTCCTGTGAACCCCACGGTTGAAAATGGACCTGTTGTCCTTTGACTAGAATAGGATAATTACCGGGGAGGGTGTCGGGTGCCTTTTTTCCCCTTCGTGCTCTCCTTAGTTTCCCCCGTGACTGGAGTACCAGGGGGCTTTGTATTGATGTACTGCAGCCAGACACCTCTGTGCCTGGGTCCCCACTGACCCTCCCTTGTGTGTTACATTTATTATCTCCTTCATCTAGTGTGACTTCCCCTTTCGATTCTATGTTGCCTTTTAGCAATGGGTGCAATGATACTAATTTGTGCAGCGGTGGCTCAACCTTCAGAGGCAATGGTTGAGCCTTGTTGTTATTAGCTATTATTTCTCCCGCCACTCTCTGTAATGTTCGCCATCTCTCTCCTTCCTCTAAGAACAAAGCTAGTACTAACTTTTCCCTGTCCCTCTTTGCTGAGGCCGTTTTTCCACTTCTGTTATCTATGTAGTTCCTTATCACTACCTCCATGTCCCGATACATTATTGGATCAAAAGTCCCTCCCGCGGGCCAAATTGTACCTGATTTAACTGTCCGCTTCTCCCACTTCTCAGAAATTCGTTTGATCTCATTTCTGAGGAGTGGATTGTCTCTGCTCAAAACTTCTACCGCTGTTGGTGCCATTTTTAATTATTACTTTATTACCTTATTTATTTTTTCTGAATTACACTATTTATTAATACAATTTATTTGAGTTTATTCTACTAGTTAGTTTAAATACTTTACTATCTCTAAGCTACAAACGTGAACTCCCCCCAAGCGCTCGTCTCTCTCCCAAAGATTGGAATGTAGCCCCCACCCTTTACTGCTACCAATTACCAACTCTGCCTTGCAGGCTCCTGCTCGACCCCTGTGTGTCTACTTGTGCACGTGCAGTTAGTCAGCGCGGTGATGTCAAAGAGGATTTACACATTTATTCAGTACTTCAACAAATTAACTATTCTCTATCCGTCTAATTTATTTATGATTATCAACTAATTTAAACAAATTAACTATTCTCTGTCCACCTAATTTATTTATGACAGAATCAACAACAACAAAAAATGAACCGGGTCGTAAAAACCTCCGAGGACTTAATCCTAACACGACTTAAATACAGACAATAAGCCGGTTCATACAATTTCTTTATCTTATATTAAAAAATGTCCGAATTGTTTGTACTTAATTACAAATAAAAGGTTGACCGAGTGTAGAAACTGGCCTTTTGGTTAATCACATGAACGGTCGGATGTATAATGAATCAATCAGAACTTCAAACAAGAATGATTGCCACAAAGCACCAAGATCAGAATTTAAAGACTGGCCCCACCTTCAGATCCAATATCTGCAGTTTAAATGAACTCATACAAACGATGCTTCGCACAACCAGTCTATTCCTTCAAAATAATGGCTAATCACATACACACTCGACCAGATTACGAACAAACAAGAGACTCTTCAAAATACCAACTCAAACGGTACTCCAATCAAGAACCTTATCTATTCAAAAGTGCGAGAATCTGCTTTCTCAAAAATGCCAACACCGGAACTAGTCGACATCCCAAGCAGACCTCTAAAATAAAAATGAATTCATCAACGGCAATGAATTCCAACAGACAAGAAACTTATCTATTCAAAAGTGCGAGAATCTGCTTTCTCAAAAATGCCAACACCGGAACTAGTCGACATCCCAAGCAGACCTCTAAAATAAAAATGAATTCATCAACGGCAATGAATTCCAACAGACAAGACAAAAGTGCGAGAATCTGCTTTCTCAAAAATGCCAACACCGGAGTCGACATCCCAAACAGACCTCTAAAATAAAAATGAATTCATCAACGGCAATGAATTCCAACAGACAAGACAAAAGTGCGAGAATCTGCTTTCTCAAAAATGCCAACACCGGAGTCGACATCCCAAACAGACCTCTAAAATAAAAATGAATTCATCAACGGCAATGAATTCCAACAGACAAGACAAAAGTGCGAGAATCTGCTTTCTCAAAAATGCCAACACCGGAGTCGACATCCCAAACAGACCTCTAAAATAAAAATGAATTCATCAACGGCAATGAATTCCAACTCAGCTCTTCTGAGATTCTCTCAAACATCCAACAGGCACTTCAATCGACCTGCGGACCTGTTACTGTCCTATTGGAACTTTCCCACTAATTCGATCCTCTAGAAAACAGCCACAGGACTTTATAATAGGTCTATTTGACCAAAATATCAAAACACCAAATAACAACAACTCGTTTACTTGTTTCAAAATAGGGAACCATAATGCGTCTTGGTCATTTAGATCCACAGCGCCTAGGGCATATGTGCGCGCACACGTCAATCTCTTCCGGAGCTCCCGTCTCTCTCACTCGCTCGTTTATCTATAATTTTAGTTCGTTTGATCAAAGAGACACTTTACCTGCTGCTCGGCGTTCAGACGGGGCAAGAACAGATCAAACGACTCTATCCTATATATGGCAAGACAACTTACCCTTGAGCTCTGGTCGTATGATCCGTTCGCGTCCCGTCCTCTGGCCCGGCAGCTGACGAGTCCCTATTTCCTCCTGGTCGTGACGCCAAATTATGTCGTAGATAAACCGAGATATAAAACACTTAGACTAATTCAAGAGAGAGAGTAAAATGAAAACGAGGGGTCCGGAGCAAGAATTGACAAAAGACTTTATCGTGAAGAAGAACAACAACGATAACAGCCGAGTAGGATCTATAGAGTCACTGTCGTTCACAAACTGCGGCGTCTTTTTATACACACAAACAGAGCAGCTTCTCCTTGAGGTGTCTGCCTCCACTCAGTCATAAATCCATCTTAACCTGAATGGTCAGCAAATAGACAACAAATGGTCAACAAAGATAGCCCAAAACACAAGGCTGAGGTCAGCATGCCTTATCCCCGTAGCGTCCTGCTCCTTTTTAGGGGCACCATCTGTTCTGAACCCAGACACCCAGGCCCCGTGTGTTTCTCCACTATTAGACACACAGACCTCATAATAATCATGGTTTACCATAGAATATACTCCTTAATTTCTACCACAGTGCGTAGAGGAGAGCTACCGATGCAATGCATATCATAGCACTGTGGTAGCTCGTCTGTATCAACACAGCGTCTGAAAAAAATGAAATCCTGTGGTCTCTTCGTATGATAGTTTGCATCCATGCGATGAATCCTCGATTCATACTGAAAGGTCCATTGGAATACATGGGTTCCCGCATGCCATGTACCCCGGACACCGTCTAGCATGGGGCATAAATTCTCCAAGAAAAAATTCCATTCGTGAACGTTCAACCGCCACTCTGTAGCACAATCTTTAACATTCAAAATAACACAGCCATCGACCCATGATATTACATACTCCAAGCCGTATTCGCCAACGTGGGTGAATGAATCCCCGGCACTCCGGTCTCTCAAGCCTAAAACAGGCCTCGTTCTTTTGAGTGGAGCATTAAGCAGTACCGCATCTCCACAACTATTGACATAGTTAGACACAGGCGTACTAAAGTCGGACATACCATCAGGCATCTGGTTTTCAATGTCCTCATTGCTCGACACAGAGTCGTCCATGGCGGGAGAAGACAGTGGTGACGGGGTACGAGGGTCCCTATACAACCAAATAGCACTATCTGATCGGTGGGTTTCTTCTGATGAGCAGTCCATGTTGAATGAAAAGAACACTGCAGACAACTTGATGAATGAGGGGACCCTACAGCAACCGTCGCCCCCTTTTTAAACTATGTTTATGACCCGTCATAAAAACATAAACAGGAAGTGCCCCTGTGAATAGGGATACCCCCCTACACCCCCACCCCTCCCCAACAGGAAGTGCCCCTGTGAATAGGGATACCCCCCTCCACCCCCACCCACTCCCCAACCGGAAGTGAGTTCTGATAGGAATGGACCCCAAGGGCACATAGTATACACTACTTGTGTGGTTCTGTGTGTTTTTGCTGAACCTTGGCTCCCAGGCCCTGGATCTTCTTGTGTTCCTCCTAACGGGGGAGAGCTCTCAAAATGTCTCCTGTGTGATAAATTAAAACGGGGGAGTGCCCCCCCCGAAGTGTCTCCTGTGTGATGATTTAATGTGGCTCTCCCGTTCTTGAGGATGACTGGTGCATTGTCTGAGTGTCTACCATTTGCCTGGGAAATGGGGCCTTCGGCTCTGGCCTTGACCTGACTATATTATCATGTTTGTGTTATGTGTTCGTTGGGTTTAGAGCAAGAGTCGACTATATATTAATGTGCCTGCCATGTGATGTGCTCATCAGGTTATTTTTCCCAACAGTAGTTGTATGTGACCCCATCCTCCACAGAATCAGTGCTGTTGAATCTGGCATGGAGGGTGTTTAGTTCTTCAGCAAAGGCAACAGGGTCTGGGCATTGTATCTTGGCAGCATTCTCAGTTCTGCCCATCATGGTGTCCAGGCATCCCTCACATCTCCACTGGTGAACTACTCCTCCATTTTGTCCTTGCTTTTGATCTTGGCAAGCTTGGTCTTCTGCTTCAGCTCCCTTGTGAGGTCTTTGACACGTTGTTTGTCTCCTTGAATAAAAGCTTCTTCTTTTTTTTTCAATTGAGACTGTATTTCTGGTTACCATCGGCTGGTTGTTGGCATAGTGCTTGGATCTGTTTGGTTGGAAAAACACTATCAGAACAAAATGAGAGGTAGGAGCATATGGATTCATTCAGCATGTTTAGGTCACATGCTTTGAAGAATATTTCTGAGACTGTAATCTCAAAACACCCTCTCAGCCTTTCTAAAGCAGTGATTTTCAACCTTTTTTGAGCCGCGGCGCACTTTTTACATTTACAAAATCCTGGGGCACACCACCAAACAAAATGACACTCTAACACAGTACATATAATACATATTGTAGTGGCGATTTGTCCTCAATAAAACAATAACTTGAAAATTAAGAAATCAAACAAAGCAACGTAATCAAAATAGCCACTGAGGCACCAGGGGGGACGAATCTTACGGAGTGAAGGGGAAAGAGTCAACTGTCCAGTCGTGAATTTAGATTTCTGCAGGTTTATTTTCCGATCTTCCAAGCAAACAAAACAAATGTGCAACAGTGTGAGCAGCCTCACTCCTTTGTCTCTCTTACAGCTGGTAAAAAACCTGAAACCATGACCCTTCCCAGTGCCTGTCTTACCTATGCCCGCCACCTCTATATATAGGCTAGTAATAACTTCAAAACAAAAGCATAAACAAACTCAAACGAACTAATTTATAATACAAACGATAAAAAATAAACATAAGTCATATTATTTTATATTAAGTGTAACCAGAGTGAAACAACATATTTTAGTTTTGATGAAATATCACCAAATTCTGATTAATAAGAAACAAATATATGTTTAAGCTATGTTCAAGGTACCTTTTGTAACCTGTTCCAACCCCTATGTCAATGTGTTTTCAATACCTGTACTGTCGCTTTAAGAAAAGTTTGTGTCTTAGTGACGTATATGCAGCGCCAAGCTCAGAATGCCGTTGGCTATCTGAGTGGAGGTATGTTGATGTATTTGTCGTCACATTCTGAGCATATAAATCGTTTTGTAGATAATGTAAATGTTATATATGAACATGCTACAGCACTGTTAAAACAGCTAACGCTTTGCAAATGTACTTTTTGAGAGTTTATTGTATATATGTGCATCAGAGTATCCGTTTGTTTGTTTGCTAGGCGGGAATGTGGTCCTGGCCATGACGGTTTACATGACGGTTTACATGCGATGACATGATTTTCTTTGGCTCATCCAGGTATGAATGTTTGATTCATCTGTTGATCTGTTTTGCAGGGCCGTGCAGAGACCCTTTGAGGGGCAGGGGCTCAAATTCAAAAAAGGGCACATGTTTGTTCATGAACTCATCAGAAGTGGTTTGGTGTTGATATCTATAAAAACAATTAAGCTATTACTAAATAAAAGCCTTGAATATGAATTAGCCTAACTATACACAATGTATAAGTATGACTTTAAAAAAAAAAAATTATGTTTTTCTATTAAACACAGGGTGGTGGGAACTCCACAATGAGTTTATGAACACATCAGAAGTGGTTTGGTGTTGATATCTATAAGAACAAGTGAGCTATTAAAAATAAAGCCTTAAATATGGATGCAATACATGCACTGAAAACTTTTGCATTTTTTAAAAAGAATTAAAAGTTTTTCTTTAAAACAATGGGTAGTGGGGACTACAAAACGAGTACATAAACACATCAGAAGTGGTTTGATGTTGATAGGAATAATTTCAAGTGAGTTATTAAGAATTAAAAAAATGACGTTGCACTTTTTTGACGGTCCCTAAGCACTTGACGCTATTACAGATACAACCCCGGAAAATAGACGAATGTCGAATATAAAACCAATTTCACCCCGTTCTGCCAGAGACACTGAGACAGAGTAGACATGAAACGGATTTGGCCATGGCATGTGGCCAAGTAGTTACTACAGAGTATACAGATTAAATATAACGATGTATGCTTTCCCTTTGCAATTTCAAAAGGTTTCCCAGATAGGTTAGCTGTATAGCTAGCTGGTAGGCTATAGAAAATAAACCGAGTGGTAGCCACTTTCACAGGTCAGTTAAAACGATGCTAGTTGAAAAGCTTTTGCTGGCAAACATAGGCCTATACTTCAAAATGACACTACAAAACGAGATAACTGTTACAGTTTATTTAGCATTATCAACTTTATGGTTTTGGAAACAACTGTCTGTGTCTGACTCTGTAGTGATCTTACCCTGCGTTGTACCGTCTCTTTAAAGGCACCCAGTGCAACTTTCGAGGCTTAAAAATAAACATTCAATTTCTAGTCTTTTTTACACGTAGTAAGTTTCAATAACTCCATACCATTACATACCGACATTCAAGCAGCAAATATGAGACGTCGTTGTGTGGTGAGAACTGATAGAAAATCGATAACAACAACAATGCCGCCATTTTCTTTATTTTTTGTAACCTACAATAAATAAAGCAGGCTTCCAGTCAATGGAAAAATGGCTTCTCCCCACCGGCGATTGTTGTTGTTTACGATTTTCTATCAGTTCTCACCACACAACGACGTCTCATCTTTGCTCCTTGAATGTCGATATGTAATGGTATGGAGTTATTGAAACTTACTACGTGTAAAAAAGACTAGAAATTGAATGTTTATTTTTCATTGAATGTTTACATAAAGTTGCACTGGGTGCCTTTAAACAACAAGCGCATCTTGCAGGCAGGCAAATTGTGAAAGGTCACGTTGATAGCCTATGACGTCACCCAGCGGCAGCAGCGCACTGAGCGCCGGTAAACGAGGCTACAAAGTACAAACTTTACTTCTGTATCATTACTTTTAGACATTTTTATACTCGAATAATTGATTCACATGTTAATGTGTAATTTTACAAAGCATTGAAAATTTAAACGACCACTCAAAAGGGCACTTTGGTCCTTCAGAGGGAAAAGGGCAGGGGCTCGGGCACCCATAGCCCCCCCCTCTGCACGTGCCTGCTGTTTTGTGTATATTATCTATGCGGGTTATGTTTATGTTTGTTGGAGTGCAGTCAAATCGCATTCATTATGCTATTTTGTTTATTTTTATGTTATTATATATTGTGAGAATGCCGTTGGCTATCTGAGTGGAGGCGGGAATGTGATCCTGGCTATGACGGTTTACATGCGATGACATGATTTTCTTTGGCTCGTCCAGGTACCAATAAATGAGAAACCCTCCATTGTTGTCCAGCCGTCCTTCCACCCTTCCAACGCATAGACCAGAACACAACGCAGATAGACACCCGTTACATTGGTGCCGTGACCTTTCAAGGATTGGTTTAAAGGACGACATCACCTCGTTCGCCGAGGAAGCTGCTGCCACTGGCCTTTTGTGGTACTGAGGCCTATCCACATGTGTCAATGCTGAATGAAGTAGGTGTTTGCACATTGTGGACTTTTTGTTTCATCTCAGTGAACTGATTGAGTGCTAAAAAAAAGAAAAAGAAAAAAAAAGCAGTTTCAGCACGTTTGGCAATTGTAAAGTGAAGTACTGATTTAATGTTGTATATATGTTTGCCAGTTGATATGCTTTTCTAATACTGTCGTTTCGTGCTCTCGATTTATCCATTGTGATTTCGTTGGAATTATTATCATTATACATTTTTCCATTGTATTGATAAAGTGGCATTTAATATGGCAGAGGGCAGAACATACTTACTGGGCAGTGGGGGTGATGATGCTGAGCGCGTTCCTTTTGAGTGCCAGTTTGGTGTGGGGAGGGGATTTTTGAATCAGCCCTCAGAAACCAGAACACCAGGGCCTGGAGTCACGGCGTTGGGCACCCCCCAGTTGACCTCAACTCGGTATGTAGACCGTGCCACGCCAAGCCATTTCAATCAGAACCCAGACTTGGGTTCGCTCATTACACAGTTAGCTGAAAAGCTGGGTGAGTCCATCACAGCTCACCTACTGGCTGGTAGGGGCACAAACAGCATGAGTGCTCCTCTGCCAACAGAGACAACACTGCCTAATGTCAGTGTTGTGCTGCAATCGGCCGCAAAGGAGCCCCCCTTATTCAGGGGCGATGGCTCAGATAAATTTACAGTTCACGAGTGGGAAAATCTCATGACCCTGTATTTAAAGAGACGTGCCATCCCAGTTCACGAGCAATCACAAGAGATTCTGGCAAAGCTTATGGGCAAAGCAGGAGATGTGGTCAAAGTAAAGCTACGTAACACATCTACCAATCACGCTACAAATCCACATGTGATTTTTGATACTCTGAAACAACATTTCAGTGAACTGTCATACTCAAGCATGCCCCTGTCAGATTTCTATAACACACTGCCCACACCAGGTGAAGATGCAATGTAGTATTGGGTTAGGCTAAATAAAACGGTGGATGTAGCTGACGAGTGCTTGAAAAGGCAGGGTCGTAGCATTGATGACCCGGGCCATGAGGTCAGCATGATGTTTATCAAACACTGCCCGGACCAGTCTCTCCACAGTGTTTTCAAGTTCAAGTCTGCTGACAAATGGTCGGCCTGTGAAATCCAGGATAGGCTCGATGAGCACATGCATGATAAGAAATCAAGATCTGCAGCTGCAAGGCCACTAAGGCCAAGTGTTGTGGAGCACAGAGCTCATTCGTGCCATGTGCCTATGCTTGAAGAGGCACCTCTCTTGAACACTGCTCCACCAAGTCAGCCTTCAGCCCCTTCGACCACTGCTGGTGTCGACAATGACTGCATGAAGGGTTTGGTAATCCTGTTGGACCGGCTGGTCACAATGCATACCCAAGTGCTTGCCAACCCTGGCACCCAAGCTGCCATGCCACGCTCTTTCCAGAGAGTGTGCAAGGTTTGTGGGGCTCCTAATCATTCCACATTGTCCCACTGCAAGCAGGACAACCTATGTTTACAGTGCTTGTGTCCTGGTCACTGGAAGAGGGACTGTCCTCAATGAACAAACCAGCACCGCTTTCAGCACAATGGCCGTGCTGGTGACCACAACCAGCGGCCTAACCAGCAGCCTGACCAGCGCCGCTCTCAGCCTGATGATAGCGCTGGTGGCCAGCCTCAGCAGTTAAACTACTAAACCCACACCTGGAGGGGGCCGGTGTGGGTAACGTAAATGGAATCCCTTCTGAAACCTGTGACCTAGCTCAGTTATATGAGGAGAGCTGTGCCAAAGCACCTAAAGGTACAAGAATAGCCATTCAAGCTACCCAGAGAATCAAAGCTTTCGGAGAGCTGTTCTATGCTCCAGTCCTCGTCAACCACAGTGTGCAGCTTAGAGGCATGTGGGACTCTGGCTCTATGGTATGTAGCATCAGTGAGGAAGCAGTAGAGAAGCTCAGATGCACTAATGTTTTGCCAGAGAAGCAGTACCCCGAAGAGAACATTGTCTTGATTGGCTGTGGTGGTTTGCGAACCCAGCCTGAGGGCTTTTATGATTTGGAGATGCAGCTTTATGGCGTTCCATGTATTGTATCCACTTTGGTTGTGTCTGGCCAACAAGATGACCTCATATTGGGCTTGAATATCATCAAATATGTCACTCATGTCCTGAAGGGTGGTGGCGAGTACTGGGATCTTGCATCTGTTCATGACCATCAATCTGACCCCGAGATCGGTCACTTCTTGTCCATGTTCACAAATGTTGAGCGCTGGAAGGGGAGCGCAGTCCCAGAAAAGATAGGAACTGTCAAGCTCACCCAGGCAGTGACCCTCCTACCCAGGCTTGAGCACTTGGTTTGGGGCAGACTCCCTGCCAAGTCGCCTATGTCACCTGGCAGTACTGTTGTTGTGGAGCAGACCAACTCAAAAGCCATGCCACGAGGTGTTCTAGTGGGTCGTCTTGTCACACCTCTCTGGGGTGATAGATGGGTGCCAATGACCATTGTGAACCCATCTGACAAGGCGATCACGCTGAAGAGGAATTGCAAGTTGGCTGATGTGTTCCCGTGCTTAGCAGTCGAGGATCTTGATGTTTTCCAGGGCTCACAAGCAGCTTCGGAGAAGAAGCAACCCGACACCGAGAAACGACAGCATGATGCTTCTTCCAGTGCTAGTCTTTCATCCCAGGCCAGCAAAAGTCTGTCAGAGTTGGGTCTGAGCGACGTCGATGTAGCCTCATGTCAGGTTAGCGAAGCTTGTAGGTCCCAGCTCAAGCAACTGATAACTGACTATCAGGACATCTTTTCCAAGCACTCTCTTGACTGCGGTGAGGTCAAGGGTTACACACACCGCATCCGTCTCACGGACGATCGCCCGTTTCGCCTACCGTACAGGAGAGTCCCTCCAGCCCACTATCAGAAGTTGAGGCAGGCTCTCACTGATATGGAGGAAAAGGGAATCATCAGAAAGTCTGCAAGCGAATATGCGTCTCCTTTGGTGATGGTGTGGAAAAAGGATGGTGGGTTGCGGATTTGCAATGACTTCAGATGGTTGAATGTCAGAACCATAAAGGACGCACATCCCCTGCCTCACCAGGCAGACTGTCTCGCTGCCCTTGGTGGCAACTGCTTCTTTAGCACGATGGACCTCACCTCTGGCTTCTTCAACATTCCAATGCATGAAGAAGACAAGAAGTACACGGCTTTCACGACTCCTCTCGGGCTGCATGAATACAACCGCATGCCACAAGGTCTGTGTAATAGCCCTGCTTCCTTCATGAGGGTGATGACTGGGATCTTTGGAGACATGAACTTCACAAAGCTTCTGTGTTACCTCGATGACCTTCTTGTCTTTGCCCCAACGGAGGAGGAGGCTCTGTCCAGACTCGAAGCAGTGTTTCAGAGGTTGCGGGAGAACAACCTGAAACTGGCGCCTAAAAAGTGCCACCTTCTACAGAAGCAAGTCAGGTTCCTTGGCCATATTATCAACGGTGGGGGTGTGTCCGTCGATCCTGCCAAGGTGGAAGTAATCAACAGCATGCAGGTACAAGACCTCATGGACGCAGATGGGTGCACGCCTTCTGTTCGGAGACTCAGATCATTCCTCGGCATGGTGTTCTACTATCAACACTTTATCCCCAACCTGTCTTCTACTGCAAAGCCCTTGTTTGCACTTACAGCTGGTCAGAAGAGGCGAGAGAAGTCAGCTAAGGATAGAAAGCCCCAATCTGCCTACCGTAAGCTTACTGCTGCGGATTGGACAGAGGAATGTGCAAGCGCTTTTGAGCACATGAAGGCCAGGCTGTTGGACTGTGTCATGCTGGCTCATCCAGACTTCGATGAGCCATTTATCTTGTCAACAGATGCGTCTTTGGATGGACTTGGTGCAGTGCTCTCCCAAGTGCCCCGAGGAGAATCCAAGGCCAGACCGATTGCTTTTGCAAGCAAGACTGGATAAAAAAATATCCAGCTCACAGGCTGGAGTTCATGGCCCTGAAGTGGAGTGTGTGTGAAAAGTTCAGCCACTGGCTGAAGGGTCATAGCTTCACCATTTGGACTGATAATAATCCGCTTACTTACCTTCTAACGAAGCCGAAGCTCGACGCATGTGTGAACCGCTGGGTGTCTAAGCTGGCGTCGTACACCTTTGATCTCAAGCACCTGCCTGGGAAGAAAAATGTGGTGGCAGATGCCTTGAGTCGCGATCCCTTTGCGAAAACCATTGGCCGGAGGCTGCTTAGGGAACCCTATTCCACTCTGACTCAGGAGGCCGATGAGGTGGAAGAGGATTCTGTGCAGGATGTTTTCAGGCTCAGCTGCCAGTCTCAAACCCTCAGACTGGAAAACCATCTATTACCCAGGACGGGGTATGACACAGCCGAGATCAGAGCTCTTTGTCAGGCTCACTGTGCCTGGAATGACACAGCAGAGTCCAGGGCACTCTACTTAACACAAAGAGTCCAGCAACTTTCAAGTGGTCAGGATGCGCTGCCCATGTTCTCTGCCCAGGAGCTACAGCTGGCTCAAGAGCAAGATCCAGTCATCTCCAAGGTGTTGCCCTTTGTTTCTACCAGAAGACGGCCGTCTAGGCGAGAAAGGCATGGTGCTGACGCAAAGGTCCTCAGATTGTTGAAGCAATGAGACAGGCTGGAAGTCCATGATGAAGTTCTGTATCGGGTCTCAAGAGATCCTGTTTCCAAATAGCGACGATCCCAATATGTGTTGCCTCAGAGTCTAAATGACAAAGCATTGTCCGGCATCCATGATCTGGCAGGTCATCAGGGCCAGGATCGTACTCTTTCGCTTGCAAGACAGCGTTTCTATTGGCCTGATATGGAAAAGGATGTGAGGGCACATGTAAAATGCTGTCAGAGATGTGTGTTTGGGAAGTCACCGGAACCAGCTGCTCGTGCTCCTCTGGAAAGCATCAAGAGTTTAGCTCCAATGGAGTTAGTGTGCATGGATTTCTGGACTGCCGAAGACAGCAAGCAGCGGTCTGTTGATGTTTTGGTAGTCACCGACCACTACACCAAACTGGCTCATGCCTTCCCTTGTGCCAATCAAACAGCGAAGCAAGTCGCAAGGAAGCTTTGGGATAATGTGTTCTGTGTTTATGGTTTCCCGGCGAGGATACATTCCGACCAGGGCGCCAATTTCGAGAGCAACCGGATTGCAGAGCTCCTCCGATTGGCTGGTGTTGCAAAATCCCACACGACTGCTTACCATCCGATGGGCAATGGGGGAACCGAGCGATTCAACCGTACCTTGGGTAACATGCTCCGCGCCCTTCCCCTAATGGAAAAACAGCAATGGCCACAACAAGTCCAGACCCTCACGTTCGCATACAACGCCACCGTCCATGAGACGACGGGTTACGCACCATTTTTCCTCATGTTTGGGCGTGTCCCTAGACTGCCGGTGGACGTCATGTTCAGGCGGGTTCTGGACGACCCTGAAGTTGTTGACTACGACACATATGCAAAGTCCCTGCTTTCTTGCTTGAAAAGTGCTATGGAGATCGCTCAGAAACATACTTCCTCTGAGCAGCAGCACCAGACCCGGCAATACAACAAACGAGCCAAGGGCACTTTCCTGTCAGTGGGAGATCGTGTGTTGGTATCAAATAAAGGGGAACGAGGAAAGAGAAAGTTAGCCGACAAATGGGAGGATGGAGTGTACACAGTGGTTGGGGTGAATCCCAGTATCAACGTCTACAAATTACAGGATGCAGTGGGACACACGAGAGTTGTGCACAGGAATCTCTTACTGGAAGTGAACTTCTTGCCTCTCCCTGGATTGGACCAAGCGGAGTCTGCTGAGGCAACTGATCAGTTGTGGGCTGAAGAGGATTCTGATGAGGAAGATTGCGTCGCTGATGGTGATGAAATGGCTTCAGTGTCTGGAGAATTGACTCAGGGTGAAATTGCCAAGGACGTGTCAGATTCCAGAGATGAAGAGGAGCTCTCAATCTCATCACTTGACGACTCACCTGAGTCCGAGTTGGCTGTAGGAGAAGAGCATGCTCAGCCTAGTCCAGCACTCAGTCCGGCTGCTGTTATGGACGACTGTCCACCCATCTTAGTCGCTCCGCACAGAGACACACTGCCATCTCAGCATCCTGACACCTCAGGTCGCACTGACTCTCATGCACACACTGAGGATGATGGCACTGTCAGAACACGTGCTGGAAGATTGGTGAAATCAGTGAACAGACTGATTGAATCGATGGTTCAGAAACCTTTTTTTGAAAGGTCCAAGCTTTTTATTGACGGCCGTACCCAGCTGAAAGTGGGATTGAGTGGGAGCTGAAAGTGGGATTAAGTGGGAGTTGAAAGTGCTTATGTGATAAGTTTTCTTGGGGCCAGCTTTGAAGTTTTATACACCTACAGATGTCTATGGACTAAGTATTTGGGGCCAAATGTTGTGTGGCGTACGAGGCGTCACATTAAGCTAAAGGAAATCTAGAGATTTGATCAACCTCTTTCTTTCCTGAACCTTGTATTTGGTTGGGTAGGCGATTTGCGAAACGCCAGCAGATTTTGAAAATACACAACTCAAATGGTCCTACCCCCTCTCCTTCAACGCTGACTCTGACTCCACCCATTCCAAGTACCTGGACGCGCAATCATGCACGAGCGCGAACAGAGATGCGCGAGAGCGAGCCAGGCTAGCGTAGGTTTTCGTTTAACAACATGGCACTACATTCAGCTGTAAATTGCACCCAGTACCGCGGGAAGTAGGGGTGCTGGGGGTGCTGCAACACCCCCTGTCCGAGGCCCTGTCTTATCACAGAAAACGATCATTTCTAAAAACTCCGGCCAAAGTGGAGATTTCTGAAAACGCCGGTTATGTGTTGTCGTGTCAACGGGGAGAAACGGGATTTTAGGTTCTGAAGCGTCACATTATGCACCAGGAAATGCTTAACGTCATGTGAGCGCCCGCTGTACCGTATTGGTCCGAATATAAACCCCATTGTAAGACGACCTATATTTGGAAAAAAGATTTGAAGACCAGATCTTGTTTTTATGAATAAATAAATTGTATTCATTGAAATAATATACGAAAATAAAAAGGCATAGAATAAAACACTGCATTGCCACTAAACAGTAGTGCAAATAGGCCGTACTGATGTGTACACCAAAGACTATTCCTGACACTCCTCTGCCCCGCTGTGTTCGCTCTGGCTGTGGTCGCTCCGAACTGTTTCGGCCCGTGGCAAAGCGAGTCATCCTCGCTGCTGTCCAAGGCATTTTGAGACGCAGCATTTATTTAATGCTCATATGACCTAGTGCTGAAAAAAGGTTACATGAAAAAGTGTGAGGGTAGCGGTGGTGCGCTAAACTTGTTCTGTGAGCAGCTGGATGTGAACCATGGTGTGAAGAAAGTGAACACAACGATCGATTTTCAATTGTGCGCGCATGCACTGGTGTAATTGAGCTGCGCTGCTATATATCTTTTTTATCAATGTAAGTCTAGTGCGAGTCTAGTGCAGGCTGAGTTTTTTTTTTCCAGCACCCCCTGCTGAGAATACGTTCTCGCGGCTATGGTTGCACCAGATGTTATAAACATTAAATGGTCACATAAATCATTACTATTTTTAGAAAATGTATGTTTGTTTCATATAATTGTATTGGAAGTCCTGGTTTTCACTAGGGTTGCTGCGGTGTGGACATTTTCCCAACGAGTAATACACTCGTCTCAACACCGGTATTACCGAGTATAAACGGTATAAACTTTGAAACTATGTCAACCGCCACACAAGCATCGGTTTTTAGACCCTTCTCGTCCTTCAGTTGCCGCCAACGTTCGAAAGCAGCGGCTGGGATTATTCTTGATTTCAGTTTTTCTCTTTCAGCGTTTTTATTATCAATTACTCTCTGAAAAAGAGTTTTCCTTCTCTTTGCTGGTGGTGGTGGTGGTGGTGGTGGGGATGGTGGCGTCTTGTCTGCCATGGAAATTGTCTTCTACTGCTAGGTCCAAATGTGGATTAACTAGTTCCAGTAGCTACCGCAGGATAACAACAAACAGGAGCTTGCTCTGGGTCACGAGCTCTGGGTCACGAGTACTGCACGAAGGGGTCGCGCGCGGGGGAGGGGGAGTGCAGTACGACCGTTTGATTGACGTACTTACTGTCCAATGCAACGAGGTGGCAATCCAAATGATTGGCTGGAGTTTTTCAAGCCCTGCCCGTTCCACAGATGATTGACTTGTTTAATTTTCATGTCAGTACTTCTAACTCAGTGGCTGTAAGCGGGTTATGATAAGGATTTCAAGTAATTTTGCAAAAATGGCCAAAAAAGCAAATTCCGTACCCAACCTTTAAGGTAACTTTCGAGTTGACTATGTGGACTAGGTCCATCTTTCATTTGTGCCAGGTTGTGTCAGTGATAGACTTTTTGTAAGCCTGAGAAGACATCCTTAAATCAGGATGTTGGTGAATTTCAGGAGGGGTGTATGTAACCAGGGTGAAACAACATATTTTAGTTTTGATGAAATATCACCAAATTCTGATTAATAAGAAACAAATATATGTTTAAGCTATGTTCAAAGTACCTTTTGTAACCTGTTCCAACCCCTATGTCAATGTGTTTTCAATACCTGTACTGTCGCTTTAAGAAAAGTTTGTGTCTTAGTGACGTATATGCAGCGCCAAGCTCAGAATGCCGTTGGCTATCTGAGTGGAGGTATGTTGATGTATTTGTCGTCACATTCTGAGCATATAAATCGTTTTGTAGATAATGTAAATGTTATATATTAACATGCTACAGCACTGTTATAGCAGCTAACGCTTTGCAAATTTACTTTTTGAGAGTTTATTGTATATATGTGCATCAGAGTATCGGTTTGTTTGTTTGCTAGGCGGGAATGTGGTCCTGGCTATGACGGTTTACATGACGGTTTACATGCGATGACATGATTTTCTTTGGCTCATCCAGGTATGAATGTTTTATCTGTTTTGTGTATATTATCTATGCGGGTTATGTTTATGTTTGTTGGAGTGCAGTCAAATCGCATTCATTATGCTATTTTGTTTATTTTTATGTTATTATATATTGTGAGAATGCCGTTGGCTATCTGAGCGGAGGCGGGAATGTGGTCCTGGCTATGACGGTTTACATGACGGTTTACATGCGATGACATGATTTTCTTTGGCTCGTCCAGGTACCAATAAATGAGAAACCCTCCATTGTTGTCCAGCCGTCCTTCCACCCTTCTAACGCATAGACCAGAACACAACGCAGATAGACACCCGTTACATAAGCAAACAAACTAAATAAATGTTTTACAATTAAATCTGAGAACTGCATAGCTCCAACACATATAGTCAATAATATAGTTTCTAAATGTATTTATACTCACTTAGTCTGAAACCTGGGCCTGTTTCGATGAACACAAAATGGATATCCTGGCAGGAATGGTAGAAAGACACACACAAAGCTCTTCCTCAACAGCTCTCAGTCTCTCTCTGCTTTAATGTTTAATTACCATTAGGGCTGGCCCGAATGCCATTTTTCAGGCTTTGAATACTCGTTGGTTTTTCCGAGCGAATATTTGAATACTCGTTCCAGAAAAAAACATTAATGCAGCTTTATGGCGTTCCATGTATTGTATCCACTTTGGTTGTGTCTGGCCAACAAGATGACCTCATATTGGGCTTGAATATCATCAAATATGTCACTCATGTCCTGAAGGGTGGTGGCGAGTACTGGGATCTTGCATCTGTTCATGACCATCAATCTGACCCCGAGATCGGTCACTTCTTGTCCTTGTTCACAAATGTCGAGCACTGGAAGGGGAGCGCAGTCCCAGAAAAGATAGGAACTGTCAAGCTCACCCAGGCAGTGACCCTCCTACCCAGGCTTGAGCACTTGGCTTGGGGCAGACTCCAACAACATTAATAATCCCTATATACTCCCTGGAACCGATTTTGACAGTATCTGCATATTTTGTTGAATATTTAATAGCTTTTGAACGTTAATTAGTAGGCCTAACTGTACGTCCACACCAGGAGCGACCAAAGCGTCAAAGACGCTTTGGTCGCTGCGAATTTTCGCTGCGAATTTTTCTGTTCGCTTTGGTCGCTCAAGTCGCTCATGACGTACAATTCAATTATGCAGACGCATTAAAAGGAGCCGTATGCGTTTAGTAGGCCCTACAGACAGCCATATCAAATATTGAACTCTCCCATACACCTTGGCCATATTGCCGAGACGGTTTTGCTTGTTCGATAAAGTGCTTCGACAACAAGTAGGACAGTGATTCCCCCCAATATAAAAATCCTAAAATGTAGGCTAATTACAACCGAGAACAAAAAACCCTGCGTGCTGTAGTAGTTGAAATATGTTTCACTGATCTGGATCTGCAAATCATGATCTGCACTCATTCGTCGCATTCAAAACAAATAGACGTTAGCGCACATGGCTAATTTGCATACGTGCACAGGACTGGTTGGCTCCGCAAGGCAAATAATGGAACATATCTATCTATCTAGGTCTTTCTGTCTATCTATCTATCAACGCGTGTCTAGTTTTAATGTGATGTATTGTGTGTATGTCCAGTCAGACTTGTTCTGTGTGGTCTTGTAGGCTACTGTCCTGTGTGGAACGAACCACCTAAATGGATTCCCGACGATTTGTGTCGTTTGGTATTAATAAAGACTTGACTATCTATCTATCTAGACTATTTAATTAAAAATTATTCACCTCAGGCTCCGTGAATAGTGGGGAATAGAGGGATAAAAGACAAGAGATATATCCCTTGTCATTTATCCCTCGTCTTGTCGATTAGTTTGTTTATGTGACGGTTTTGTTTAAAGCATGCTACACGCGATTGGTTGGTTAGATTGGTGGCATGTAGAGCAAATTATAATGATTCCCGCTTAAATACGAACGTTCTAGATGTAGCCTATAAATTCTCCCGCTTATCATCACTTGATATCCAAACCTCTATGGCGTTTCGATCTCTGAACTGAAAAAGGGTGGGTTCGTACAACACCGGGTGCCCAGTTACAGCCGCGATTAATACTTCAGCCGACATTTTGTTCAGTGAGTGAATAAAGGTAGGTAGGAACCAAAGTGCCTGCCGATGTTCCCTGGGATCCACGCAAGCGAAGAGCGTCTACATTCCGATTGGCTGTCAGTGTTTGGTCGCTGAAGCGAATAATAGTCATTTGCATAAAGTTAAAAAGTTTTCAACTTCTTTTTGACGCTCTGGTCGCTGAACTTTGGCCGCTGGTAGCGTTGGTCGCTTTGGTCGCTTTGGTCGCTCTTGCCCATAGAAAGTGAATGACTTCCGGCGATTTGGTCGCTCAATTCGCTTCTGGTGTGGACGGACAGTAAGTAGGTTGAAGTTCTTTAGTTTTTCCCTGTGAAAGCGAACAGCTGTTGTTCCGTTCCAAATCAGCTGTCCTCTGCCATCTCAGCCCTTACGGGAGCTTTTCAATTCATCCTGGAACGTGCATCTTTTCAGGGAATTTGTACAATAAATCCATAACAAATACTGAATATTGATTGTCTTATGTGTCCATATTATATCCATTATATTGACCGGGTATTCCCAAGACGTTCACGCTCTGCAGCAAGCCAGTCACAGTTGATTGGCGCAGCGCTGTACAGCGAACGTGAACAAACAACTAAGGTTAGCATTTCGTCAAGTATTACTTTTCCACCCGAGATCCCGCTAATGTTGTGTTATAAAGTAAAGGGAAACAAGATATCTATTCTTCCTCCACCTCTCTCGCTTCTCTGCTTGGTGTCGCTGACGCTTATAGTTTGCCTCCCTCGCTCTTGTAGCGTCACGTACGTGGAAATAAAACAACAAAGCTCTGAATACTGATTTAAGCGCCTTCGAATACTAATTTTCCGAGGAGCCGTTAGCTTTAAAAATCCATAGATTAGCCTCACCGTTATATAAGCCGCAGAATCGAAAAATGGGAAAAAAGGCGCGGCTTATAGTCCGAAAATTACGTCACATTATCTGTGACACTTTATCACAGCACAGATACCCGACAATGAATAATTAGGTGATATTAGAACATTTCCCACGGCACACCTGACGATCCCTCTGGCACACTGGTTGAAAATCACTGTTCAAAAGAATCATTATTCCAGACCTGTGTTATGAGAGTGGCGTATGTGTGTGCGCGAGAATGTCTGTGTGTGTGTGTGTGAGTGACGTCAGCGAATGAGTCGACTAATGAGTGAACGAGCGATTGAGTGAGTGTCAGTCTCGGAGGAATTAAACATGTCCGGTTGTGTTTTTCGAGTTACGTGTACTGTTAAATAAAGTACCAAACACCAAGAATCCGTGACCGTGTCTTCCGACCTATAAACAGACCCACTGCCGGTTATAGTGAAGGGTGTTACCCCCGAAAGGACATCGGCCCTGGAGGGAACGTCTCCCCTGCTCCCCGACTACGGTCTGAGAGCCAAGGAACAGGAAAGATGTAACATTGGCGACCACGAAGGGACCCTCTCACGCAAACGGAAACGCAGTGGTGAGCAAAGAATGAACGGTGAAATAAACCGGAGAAGTTAGAAGAGACAAAAGAATGAGCGGAAAGCATTGTTTACCTGTTTCAGCTAAGCTAAGATGGCGGACGCTAACCGACGTAGCCCGTGCAAATCTCGGCTACTCAAAGTCCAACCCGTTCGTAACGATAAACAACGGTGATGTGGAAGAAACCATAGACCATATGAGTGAAGGAAATACAAGTTATTATGGACTTTCTAACGTGTTCCACCGTGAAGTGGAGCCTATTAGAATGAAGCATGCGGCGGCGCCATGTGAGCTCATTCAACCCAAGTTCTCATGCCGGAACCCCTTCATTAATTCCGAAGAGGACAGCTACCATTTTCAATGTGGTGCGGCCAACTGACAAAGTGACTTTATTCCACAACCTGCTGCTATTGCAACGCCACATTCAAATCCCTTTTCCTCGGACCAGGGGAGTTACATCCACAGCACCCCCAAGATCGGTTGCCCCCCAGGCCCACATGCCTGTGCACCACCTGCCCTTCTTCATCAAAGGATATTAACTATGGACATTCGCCGCAGCCAGGGCACAGTCGGACTATGAAGTTAAAGAGCTCTTATCGCAAAGGTGAGCAACCAAAGTCACATCAGCCCTCCTCCGAGAGTGAGGATGACTATGATCATCGAGAAAGAGTCCCTACTTTGAGACCCGGACAGTATGATGGCACCACACCCTGGACAGAGTTCCTGCACAGGTTTGAGAGTTGTGCTAAAGCTAACTACTGGTCCGCAAAGACAATGGCTGTCCAGTTGAAGTTCTGCATGGTGGGTGCAGCCAGGGCCATCATCCACAGAATCCCTGGTCCACCCAGTGGGACTACGTCTGGTGGAGGAGATAGAAACGGCATACGGCCCTTCCTCGCAGCATGCAGCTGCAGTAGCTATCGAGCTGAGACAGCGTGTCCGCAAACCGGGTGAGGCTCTCCATGTTTTGCGAGATGACGTCTACGGGAGAGTGTCAGTAGCATACAGCAACAGGGCTGATGCTGAGCAGGACGCCATAGGAGTTGAAGTCTTTACTAATGCTCTAGGGGATGCAGAAATTGTACAAAAGCTTTTAGAGCAGCGCCCACAAACATTAGCCCAAGCCTTTGACATTGCCCATCGCTATGAAACCACGAAGCGAGCAGCATCATATGTCGCCGGTCTCATGCACTCAGGAGCCCGTGACATAGCTGAGCGCAGGCCCCGTGCTATGGTGATCAGAGAGGGAACCGACGAAGAGGAATTAAAGACTGCTACAGCGCCCCCATCAGCCATCTTTAAACCTGCGTCTCCCAGCCACCAGTCACACACCATATAGAGGTAAAAGCCTCAGAGACATTAAATGGGATGAGATTCGGTGTCACAACTGTTCAGGCCTGGGTCACATGAAGAGAAATTGCCCCTCACCAAGAAATGCAGCAAGGGCTCTAACTTCAACCATGTCCCCTCAAAGCTCAAGGTCAGCTGTGCTTCACCTTAAGGCCCAGGGTCAAGAAATGAACATTCACATGATTGTGTACGAGCTAGAAGTGTGCGCTGTTTTGGACAGTGGGGCTCGGAAAAGTGTTTTTCCTCTGTGTCATTACAACGCCTTTCATCTAGATGTCAGGCCTCCACTTCAGTCATCCATCGTAGAGACTCTGATGGCTGGGCCATCCATTCCTGAGCCAGGCCCAGGCACGTCTTGATTTTGGGAATCAACGGATTGTGCTGTTTGGAGAAGAGGTGCCGTATTTCGATTCCAAAAACAAACCAAAGGCGCACTCAGTGAGAGTGGCCCGGACGGTGGTGCTGGAGGCTGGGCAGGAGTTTGTGGTAAGAGGCAACATCCACCTTAAAGATCCAGTTGAAGGGGGATTGATGCTGAGCCCCACCAAAGGCTTTGTTGAAAAACACAGACTGTTAGTGGCCCGAGTTTTAGTGGAAGTTCAGCCCCATATGACCATGCCCCTCCGCATCTTCAATCCAGGCAACAGTGACGTAACCATTAAAAAGGGGGCCATCGTGGGACTCCTCCAGCCGGTAAAGGTTCTGCAGCCTGCAAACGCGGTTGCCCACAACCAGCCTGAACAGACTGTCAGCAGCCGCCCTCCGGTCCCCCAGCACCTACAGGAGCTCTATGCCCAGAGCTCTACTGAGCTTAACCAAGAGGAGCAGCTGCGGCTAGCTCAGCTGCTGTGCACCTATGAGAATGTGTTCTCCACAGGACCCACTGACCTTGGCAGGACCAGCCTGGTTCAGCATGACATCGTAACCATGCCAGGCCTCCCAGTCAAGCAACCACCATGCCGGATGGCTTTGGAGAAACAACAGGATGCTGACCAACAGATACAACAGAGCCTCGGGGCGGGGCTGGCCCGCCGCAGCAACAGCAGTTGGGCATCACCCATAGTGATGGTAAAGAAAAAAGATGGGACGTACCGCCTCTGCATAGACTATAGAGGCCTGAGTGACTGCACGATTAAAGATGCATATCCTCTGCCCCGCATCCAGGACACGCTGGACACCCTCTCTGATGCCAAGTGGTTCAGCACCCTTGACCTCGCGGCCGGCTACTGGCAAGTCGAACTGACTGTTTGAATGGAATGTCATGCCATTTGGACTGTGTAATGCTTGTCGTGGCAATTTCTCTATCAGATATTGCGTCTAAGCAGATGAGATATTTAGATGCAAAAAGCACACAATACTTGCAGGCAATTGCTGGTTATATATATTTGTAATAAAAGTACGAACAAAGATACATCACAACATGCATCAACAAACAACATAACAGGCATACATTACAATAATCTGAGGCCTCAGATGGGAGCTTCTCTTTGCGTGTTACTTCATTCTCTGAAGGTACGCTGGGGAGAAGTCCACTGAGTGTTTGAATCAATGAG
The DNA here is from genome assembly GCF_031168955.1 of Gadus macrocephalus. Lineage (NCBI taxonomy): Eukaryota > Metazoa > Chordata > Actinopteri > Gadiformes > Gadidae > Gadus > Gadus macrocephalus. The sequence continues at coordinate 1,764,077 of NC_082382.1, read as the reverse complement.
TTCTTATTCACTTCGGTAGGCTTCTGGAGGGGGTGTGTCCCCCAATAAACCAAAAGCATTTGTGTACCAGATGGTTATCTTTACAACTGAAGCTGCCCTGGATGCCATTGGAGGGGGTAGCGGCCGTGCCATCTAACCCTCTGGCTTCGTTGACGCTAGCCAGGGGGTCGAGGAACAGGCCCATACATCAAAGGATTGCATGGAAGATGATTTACAACACACGAAAAGATAGGAACAGGCAGGCAATAAAACGCATCACACGACCCTAGAAGGTTCACACTTTAGATGAACCATAAGGAGAGGAGAAGGCAGGCAATATATGCATCACACAAAATAGTAACAAAACTTAAGTTCATAGATAGACCAAAAACGTAACAACAAGTAGATTTTCCCTCACATGCTCCGGCGACATTCCAGCGCTTGAAGGACCGGGTGCTGGCCGGCATACAGTGGGAGACCTGCCTAGTGTACCAGGACGACATCATCGTTTTGGGCAGCGACGTTCCACAGATGCTGCAGCGGCTGGGCCAGGTTTTCAGTCGTCTCGACCAGGCCAAACTGAAACTAAAACCGTCTAAGTGCTGCCTCTTCCGCCGCCAAGTAGCCTACCTGGGTCACATCGTTTCAGAGAGCGGTGTAGCCACTGACCCCAACAAAGTCCAGAAAGTGCAGGACTGGCCAACACCGACGTCACTCCAAGATGTCTGTCGCTTTGTGGGCCTTGCATCTTACTATCGGCGGTTCGTTAAAGACTTTGCTTCTATTGCAGAACCTCTCCATGCCCTGACCAAGAAACATGCCCAGTTTCGTTGGTCAGAGGAATGCCAGGCAGCATTTAATGAACTCAAAGGCTTGCTAACAACCGCGCCAATCCTGGGCTACCCACTCGACCAAGGCAACATGATACTAGACACAGACGCCAGCGACGTCGGTATCGGCACTGTTCTGTCGCAGGTTCAGCAGGTTGTGGAACGTGTGTTAGCCTATGGAAGCCGCAAGCTGTCCACAACTGAACAGAATTATGCCGCTTTTCCACCGCACATGTAGCTCGACACGACTCGACACGACACGACTCGACACGGTAGCAGCACGGGTCCTTTTCCACCGCAAATAGTACCTCCTGGACGTGGGCGTGGTCAGCTGCGCGAAAGGGCCGTGACGTATTTTTGTACGCAACGCAAACAACACCTACGCAACCCACACATGGACAGAACCCACATAACAACAATGGAGGACATCGATGCGATGGTATTCGTGTTCGTATTATTAGCCGGCATGTTGATGAAGTTGAAGAAGTGGAATATGTTGGCTGCGGCGCTGCTATGGCTCTTACCAGCATGGTTGCCATGTCGCTCTCGTGACTTCGTCACACTCTCTGGCCAATCAGTGGCCGGCCGTCTGCCGACGTCACCTTTTAGCATCGGCTCAGCTCGCTTGGAACCTAGAGCGAGGCGGTACTAGAAAAAGCAGCCACTTCAGGTACCAGATACCATGTTTTCGCGGTGGAAACGCAAAAAATGCGAGCTGAGTCGAGTCGAGTCGTGTCGAGCTGGTACCATGCAGTGGAAAAGCGGCATTACTGTACCACACGGCGAGAACTGCTAGCCGTGGTCGACTTGACGTCCCACTTTCGCCAGTATCTCCTAGGGCGGCACTTCACGGTGCGCACCGACCATAGCAGCCTTCGGTGGCTAACAAGGAGGAAGGAGCCTGAGGGACAGCTCGCCAGGTGGCTCGAGAGACTTGCCGAATACAACTTCGAGATCATCCATCGCCCTGGCCAGCTTCACGGCAACGCAGACAGCCTCTCCCGGAGACCCTGCCGTCAGTCCTGTCCTTGTAAGCTCCCCAGCCCATCTCCTCCTCAGTTGAACATCAGTCACCAGGCTGTGCAGTGCAATTTGGACTCTGACATCAACCAGGCGATGCTGAGTCCAGTGGGGGTAGAGAGACACCCAGCTCCCGCAGAAGCAAGTCTAGTGGGGGTAGACAAGGCCCTGCCAGCTGACTCTAACAACTTAAAGTCCCCCGAGAAAATATACCTGACTAAGTCAAAAGAAAATGAACTGTTTGGTGGTTGGTCCCTGGAGGAGCTGCGACAAGCCCTGGAAGACGACGCAGACATTGCACCCATCAGAACCTGGTTGGAAACCAACGGAGAGCGTCCTGCATGGGTAACAGTCTCACCATGCAGCCCAGCCACAAAGACATATTGGAGCCAGTGGAAACGCCAGAGATGGAGTGCTAGTTAGACGTTTCTACTGCCTGGACGATACCTAATTCTATCCACAAGTAGTGCTGCCCCGCACCTACCGGCCAGACATCATGAGAGAGATGCATGAGGGACAAGTCGGCGGACATTTTGGTGTAGAGCGCACGGTAGCTCGGCTGCAAACCCGATACTTCTGGTACAGAATGAGGGAGGACGTCGCCCTGTGGTGTACCAGCTGCGCATCAAAAGCCAGGCCACGGAAGACACCACAAGCCCCCATGGGCAATGTTCGAGTCGGAGTGCCTATGGAGCGCATCGCTTTGGATATTATGGGGCCACTGAATGAGACTGAGCGCCACAACAGATATGTGCTGGTAATACAGGACTATTTCACAAAATGTGTCAAAGCTTTTCCCCTACCTAACGAACAAGCTGTAACTGTGGCTGAAGTGCTCGCCTCCGAGTGGGTGTGTCGCTATGGAGCCCCGCAGACACTGCACAGCGACCAAGGCCGGAACTTCGAGTCTGAGGTGTTCCAGGAAATGTGCACGCTGTTCAGGATCGACAAAACACACACCACACCTTTCCGTCCTCAGTCCGATGGGCAAGTTGAAAGGTTCAATGCCACTCTGCAAAAGATCCTGGCCACGACAGACGAGCGTTGCCACTGGGATTGGGACCTCATGATTCCCTACGCTGTCATGGCCTAAAGACCAACAAAGCACAGTTCAACTGGTTTCACCCCGAACTACATAATGTTTGGCCGGGAAGTTAGTGAGCCAGTAGACCTTGTATCCGGCCTGCCGCCGGACCCTGAACCAGCTCCCTCAGCCCCTGAGTATGTCCAGCACCTTCGAGAGCGACTGGAGCTGGCGTACCAAATCACCAGAGATGCTCTCGGAGAGTCTGTGGAACGTGCAAAGAGACAATATGACAAGAACTGTTGCCGCACACATTGCAACATCGGTGATGCTGTGTGGCACCTCATCAAAGGAACAAAGAAATTCAAGAACAGAGTGAGGAAGTTCCTCCCATCTTACGAAGGGCCATTCTTCGTTCTGGGTCAGTTGGACGACCTGGTTTATCGAATCCAGAAAGGGCCAAAGACTAAAGTAAAGGTGGTTCACCACGATCAGCTAAAGCCTTATCGCTGCCGGGACCCACTGGACAATACTTGGGCCCCGGAGCAAGCCAAGAGCTGGACACCAATGGAGGTGTCACCCCCAGACGACGTAGATCCTGCTGACACTCTACTGGGTCTGTCCCAGCTCTTCTTCAACACTGATGACAGCTCCAGCTTTCCCTCATCAGATCCAGCTGTGGACATCCCTGTAACTGCTGCTTCTCACCGCTCAACCACTCACCTTGACTCCTCCGTTCCTGTGGAGTTAAAGGACAGTGGGGGTTGTGCGTCGGTGCAGCACCCTCAGAGCCCTCATTCTCAAAGGCCCCAGCGCAGGCGTAGACCACCGACTCAGTTTGGTGAGTGGGTGGCTCACTGAGCGCCTTGCTCACTGAGCGCCCGTGTTCATGGGCAGTTCCAAGACTTTAAGGGCAATGTTTACAATGTTTAAAAAAATAAAATAAGTTGCTTATTGCTTATGTTTTGTATTTCTCTTGGTAAAGAATATATAATATACTGTATATATAAAAAAAAGAAAAGAAGAGCACTTAAAGGTAAAAAAAAATAAGTTTGATACAAAGTCCTGTTATAGGCTCTATATTTCTATACTTAAAAAAATAAAGAAAAACTTGACGTAATGGTTGTTGTATGCACTATGGGGTAAACTGCATTTGGTTCTGCAGGTTTGCATTTGTTAATATTTTGAGTAATTACAGAGAACTACTATTATCCTTTAAAATGCTAATTATATCTTCTACTCGTAGTCTGAGCGATGGGTATTGTAATGCCTTTTCAGGATTTGTTCTGCTCAACTGTAATATGTGCACTAAACGCAACACACTGTTAAATTCTTGCCTTTGCACTACAAGCTACACTTTATTAGGTGCGTTTCCATCCCCCTGATTCTATGCGAACTTTGAAGTATTGAATCAGTAAACGGTGATGGAAACACAGAAATTTGCATAAAAATCCTCTAATTCGCAAAAAAGTTTATCCGCTCGCTTGAGGTGGCTTTTGAGAAATGCGAAAGAGAGTCAATTCTCAAAATGGGAGATGGAAACACACTTTTCGAAACAGCTGTGACGTAGCGAACTTTGAACACCCAGGACTGACAGTCTTTCCGATTTCCGCATGACGACCGGCCATAGCAACCCTGCTGACATCAACGTGTAACGTCATCACCCTATTGTGCCCTCCCATACGTAAGGCACTCAACGTCGTCCTCGTATTTCCCTTGCTACCGCTGTGTACATTGTGATTCCTCTATTTCTTCGTCTACGGATGGAAGTTGAAAAAGCCAATGATAACTTCACTGAAAGAAAAGTTATGACTTGCCGAAGGGAAACCAATTGCTGCTGAATTCCTCTCTCCATGTTTGTTGTTACTCTTCTCTATTGGTGGATTAACCACTTTTTGTTACATTTGTTACAGCTTTTCTACTACTACCATTTATTACAGCCACGAATCAGCATATATTTTTTGCATACAGCGCCACCTCCAGGCAGAACTAGGGTAGTTACCCGCTCCAACCACTTGATGGAAACGCACCTAATTCGAATTCGTTTTTTGCGAACTTTCTAAAGATTCGCATCACCTTTGAGATGGAAACGCAGTTAGCGTCATTCCTCTAAAATCGACGCCTACTAGTTATACTGCATCCTTTCAACTAGATTGAATGTGTATGGGGGCTGTATATCTGTATGGACATGTTGGTGTGTATTATTGTGCTGGAGTGAAAAATCTGTTTTGATTGTCATCCAGAGTGAGGGTAGTGTTACGAGAGTGGCGTATGTGTGTGCGCGAGAATGTCTGTGTGTGTGTGTGTGTGAGTGACGTCAGCGAATGAGTCGGCGAATGAGTGAACGAGCGATTGAGCGAGTGTCAGTCTAGGAGGAATTAAACGAGTCCGGTTGTGTTTTTCGAGTTACGTGTAGCCTACTGTTAAATAAATAAATATATATAAACAATATAAACAGACCCACTGCCGGTTATAGTGAAGGGTGTTACCCCCGAAAGGACATCGGCCCTGGAGGGAACGTCTCCCCTGTGCTCCCCGACTACGGTCTGAGAGCAAAGGAAGAGGAAAGGTGTAACACCTGGATGGTTTTGGTCTGGATTTTGTGCGTTTTTTAAGTATTTTTGTCTATACTTAGGCAGTAGTAAAATAACATTATGATCTGACGACCCAAGGGCAGGGCGGGGCTTTGATACATATGCACCAGGAATGTTTCCTAGACATAAATCGAGCGTCCTGTCCTAACGTTTTGGAGATGTCACATATTGCTCTAACTGTGGGAGAAGTGCGATGACGTCAAAGCTGTTGAAATCTCCAAGCAAAAATACAGGCTGGTCAGATGCCCTGGAGACGGCATTGTTGTAGCATTCTATAATGCGCTCTGCTGCTAGCGCGTTGTCAGGGCCAGTGACATTAACAAGAATTACAGTCAGTTGTTGAAATTCAAGGGGAAGATAGTGGGGACGAAACGACACCGTCCTGATTTCGTAGTGGCGTGAGCAGTGTATCTCACAAGCTGTGAAATCATTTACTTCGTCTCCTAATCCTGTTCCTAATCCCTCCTCTCTATCCTCTTTTCCTCTGTATTCCGTTCTTTATCAGCGTTTTTAGTATGAAATCCTGTTGTTGTGGTGATAAGTGAACTTTTTGGCAAGCGTGTTGAAGCTTCAGAAGGTCCACTCTGGCGTAAGTGCGTCTCGTGAATTTGGATACGCGGTGACCCCAGCAGAGAATAAACCTCCTTAACTTGTTACAGAATGGCTTTTAAATTCTAACAACACAGATTTGACAGTGTCCATAATGTTAATCCATAAGTGTTCATAAGCCTATTGTTACAGTTTAAACTGGTCAAAACTGTGAAAAAGTAAATAAAATATGTTATAAAGTCAAAATTATGGATTCATCTAATTTTGCATGCATATTCATTTGTAGTTTTGGTGGTTATTTTTTTATGTCTTGTTAATCCCAAAAATTGCATTGCAGAAAATAAAGACTTGGGTGATCCTACATCTAAAATGTCTAAATATTATCAATTTAAATTAGTGCTTTAACGGCGTTAACGCAAACCGATTTTAACGGCGTTAATTTTTTTATTGCGCGATTAACGCTCTTTTGGCTTGGCAAACGTTGTCGTTTTTTCACCTGCTGTCTAGCAACAACTAGTCACGTCAGAAAAACTACAAAACGATACCGGATCTAGCTTCACCGGAAACAAAACAAGCACACCGCACAAACTTGTTGGGGCAAGGAAGGATACAGAGCGGGTGGAAAACTCCTTAAAAGTGTGTGCGTGTGTGTTTGTGTGTCGCTCTGTTCGAGCCTGCACGAGAGTTCAATGTTGTCATTAGCTGTGACTTCTTTCTGACCACCTGGGCTGTACCACTTCGGGAGGTGCCTGTGAAAAAGAGCCTCCCGACTCACTTCCACTTCGGGCAAGGCCGGATTAACCATTAGGGCAACTGGGCACTTGCCCAGGGCCCGTGACATCAAAGGGGCCCTTGACAACGTTGTTGACAAATATCACGTTATGAACGCAGTCCTTACTTTCCTTGATGTGAGCACTTTATTGCAACTCGTTCGATCAAAATATAAAAAAAACTGTGTTTGTGTATTCTAGAAGCGGCAAAAACAGTGTTTGTGTAGTCTGAAAACATTGTTTGTGTAGTCTAGTCTGCCTGCACAAATGCCGCTGAGGCTGGAGATGAGCGTTGTATGGGGAGAAGCAGTGTAGCAAGATGGAGAAGCAGTTGAGCGGGAGTGCTAAAAGAAAATTGAAACGAAAAAAAGAATTGAAGTTAGCCGACAATTTGAAACACGTACCAAAGATAGCCAAATTTTTCTCTCCAAATCAGTGCCCTGTGAGAAAAGGCGATGAAAACGATAAAATCCCTCTTTCACCTGTGGTGGCTGTGGAAACGCCTACCGTTAACGTTAGTGGTGCTAGCACTAGCCGTCAGGCTCCCACCAGTTTGGAAGCTAGCACCGAGCAATGGGACGACAGCCAGCTGAGCAAAGAACAAGAGGATGAACAGTCTCCACATCACAACAAACATGATGAAAGTCCAACTGAAGGAGCTGAGACAGCAGGTAGCTCCAGACCCTGCACCACCTTCACACTACTGTCAGATCCGGCACTTTGGGGACCCCTGACAGAGACGCTGAGGGAGGAAGCCATCCACAGAGGACCCGCTGCCTTCCACAACCGGGCAAGCAGGTACCCAGCATCAGTGAGGGAGTCTGGGCTTGGGTGTCGAACCCGCTCTCTCACGAATGACTTATTTAATTGCCGTCTCCAGAACAATGAAGACGTCCCGAGGGAATGGCTACTTTATTCGCCATCTACTGGCTCTGTCTATTGTCATGCCTGCAAACTCCTGTCACCCCAAACCCAAAAACACGCCTTCATCAGTGGATTTAGCGATTGGAAACACTGAGAGGATCGGGGACCATGAAAGAAGTTTTGAACACAGACGGAATATGTTGTCTCTAATACAGAGATCCCAAGTCGGTTGCCGAGTGGATGCTGCACTTGTCCGACAATGTGAGGCAGAACATCGGTACTGGACCGAGGCACTCAGGCGTGTGGTTACTGTCATCAAGTTTTTGGCAGCTAGGGGGTTAGCATTCAGAGGCGACAACGAACTGTTGGGCTCAGTGCATAATGGGAATTATCTTGGGACATTGGAAGTCATTGCACATTTCGACCCATTTTTAAAAGAACACCTTGCAAAACATGGCAACAAGGGGAAAGGTAAGCCATCATATATTTCTTCCACTGTGTGTGATGAATTTATTGCGTTAATGGGTGACAAAGCAAAGCAAGTCATTGCAGATTAAATAAAGCAGGCGAAATATTTCTCTTGTCGATTCCACCCCAGATCTTTCGCATGTGGATCAGCTGACCTTTGTTTTCCGATTCGTTAACGCAAGTGGGAAAGTAGTGGAAAGGTTCATTGGATTTGAGCCCATCCACAGCCACACAGGCCTTAGTTTAGCGGAGACTGTAATTAGTATTGTGCGAAACCTTGGCCTGGACATGGCGAACTGTCGTGGTCAAAGTTATGATAATGCTAGCAACATGTCAGGCAAGTATAACGGACTCCAAGCTCACTTAAAAAAAGTTAACCCACTAATCCACTATACACCGTGTGCCGCCCACTCATTAAACCTTGTTGGTGTTAATACCATTGAAGACTGTAGTGCAGATGTCATCTCTTTTTTTGACCTTCTACAGTCTCTTTATGCATTTTGCAGTGCTTCAACTCATCGCTGGAATACAGTTTTTAAAAACGACTTTAGCATTATCCCTCTGCGGTACGAGGTGGAGCTGTAGAGCAGACTCTACGAAAGCTCTTTGCCGAAATATCATCTGACAGTGTCGAAAAAGAGCGATGCAAACGTGAAGCTTCTGCACTGGTTGCGAAGCTTGATACACTTGAAAGTGTTCTGATGACCATGGTGTGGGACAGAATACTAGGCAGATTTAAAGCAACCGAGAAAAGGAGGAAAAGGAGGGCTACCTTTTCACAATGCCGCTCAGTTACTCCCCTCTAGACAAAATCGACTTGGTTGTGACGTTGACAGTTTGTGAGTGTTGCATTCTGTTGAGTGACTGAGAGGATGCGGGCGCACAGCTCAGGCTGCCGGACGGCACTGCAAGGAATTTTATAAACGCAATATTGTTATCCCGCATTCATCAGCCCGACAGCCCCGAAACGTTAACGGCCCACCGGGAATTCTCCCGACTCTCCCGATTACCACTCCGCCACCGTGTGTGTAGACGTTATTCGATAACCTGGTAATGTGTATAGGCCTACTTACGGTAGGAATATTCATACTGGTTTAAATAAATGTTATAATACTTACCATCTTTGCGGAGCAAGAGTTTTGTTGATGGTTGATGTTTTGCTTTGATTGAAACAAATAAAAGCCTGGGCTATTGAAGTTTTACGGTAGGCCTACCTGTAACAGGGGGGTTAGGCAGAACCCAGGTGCACAGACAGACAACAGTTGTAGGACAGTTTCAAGGATTTATTCTGTTACAGGATCCGGCAGGCAGAGAGCAGACCGACCGACAGGGACTCGACGTCGGGCGGGAGGTCAGGCAGGCGAAGGGTCGATAACAGGAAGGCAGGCAGGTGGATCAGGAGACGGGGACAGAGGAGCAGGCAGACCGACAGGGACTGGACGGCAGGCAGGAGGTCAGGCAGGTGAGGGTTCGTTAACAGGCAGAGTGGAGTAGACAAAGTCAATCGGGAGTTGCGGGAAAGCTCTGAATGAAACAAGAGACAATCTGGCAAGGACTGAGTGAAAGGAGAGGACTGTTATAGGAGGAGCACAGGTGAAGGTGGTTGGGTCAATTAGGGGAGATCAGGGTGGCAGGCAGAACGTTTGCTGCCATTACTGATTACTTTTTTGCCCAGGGCACAGAAAATTGTTAATCCGGCCCTGACTTCAGGACGTAGCGGTTTAGGACGCAATGAAGGTCTTTGAGTAGGCCGCAAAAATTCAGCCAGCAGCAGAAATTAGTTGAAAAAACTGATTTATTTTCCATGCTTGAAAAGTGAAATGGCAACGCCAAACAAAATACTTCGATAAACAAAACAAACAAGCAAAGTTCCATTAGTCTGAACATGTACCAGCCTCACAGCAAGCCTCTCTATGCCTCCACCAACCTTGAAACCGGGCTTAAATAAAGCCAACCAATTACACAAAATGGTAGATACCAACTGCCATGGGGGTTCACTGACCCAAGTACCACAATACATTTATATTTTATAAGGAAATCATAATCAACCAGACACTTCATTGCATATCTTAACAGTTTGCATCTTGATCATAAAGTTCACTGTTGCACAAATGCAAAATAGCATGATAATTAAACATAGAAAAATAACGTCCCCCCCCTTTACAACCAGTCATGTTCCTGCATCCCAATCAGGCAATGATTAACTTCCAGGTGCTCATGTTCGGGAAAAGGAGGGCTACCTTTTCACAATGCCGCTCAGTTACTTTGTGTGAGGCGCTGGCCCGTGGCCGTTGTGTGTCAGCCTCCATCATTCTATCGGCCGTGTCCCAACGATATGGTTAAACACTGAGCAGCGGCCTACCTGTAACAGGGACTCGACGTCGGGCGGGAGGTCAGGCAGGCGAAGGGTCGATAACAGGAAGGCAGGCAGGTGGATCAGGAGACGGGGACAGAGGAGCAGGCAGACCGACAGGGACTGGACGGCAGGCAGGAGGTCAGGCAGGTGAGGGTTCGTTAACAGGCAGAGTGGAGTAGACAAAGTCAATCGGGAGTTGCGGGAAAGCTCTGAATGAAACAAGAGACAATCTGGCAAGGACTGAGTGAAAGGAGAGGACTGTTATAGGAGGAGCACAGGTGAAGGTGGTTGGGTCAATTAGGGGAGATCAGGGTGGCAGGCAGAACGTTTGCTGCCATTACTGATTACTTTTTTGCACTACCACAACTTAACTTATACAGAAACTTATGCTGCTACTCTTAGATTTTATTATTTTATTGTCTATCTTTTTAACATTAGTAATGTCCTTATCTCTTGTGCACTTCAATGTTTACTTTTTGTGTTGTCTTATCTGTTTTTAACTTTCAGTGTTGTCTTATTTGTTGTGCATTTGCACTTTATCTGTTCACCGTGGGATAGCGAGGAACGTTTTCTCGATTGCTTTGTATGTCTACATGTGAAGTAATTGACAATAAAGATGACTTTCCCTCTTTTATTTTTTTTAAGGGTGTTGGAAGATATCCTGATTTAAATTAATCTAAAAACATAGCCGACAAGATGGAGGTTAGCTGTGTAGAAAATGTAGCATTGAATTTTTCTAGGAAAACCATCGGGACCTGACGATTTCCGAGTACTTAACGATTTAATAACCTCCATTATTTCCTGTTGTGAGATTGGTTTGTCCAAATCAGGAACCTCGGGCCGTATTCACAAAGAATCTAAGGTCTAAAAGTAGCACCCAAGTGGCTAATTTAGGAGAAACTCCTAAAAATAATGGGCGTGTCAGTCTTAAATATAGGACTCCTAATTTATTTTACTAAGATCAATTCACACAGTATTTTAGGCCTAAACGTAGCTCTCTAGGAGAGCTAAAAAGTCCTTGAGAGGACTCCTAACTCAGAAGGACCTATTCACAGATAATCGGAAAATGGCTTCAGTACGACCAAATGCTTTGGAGACAATGGAGGACTGCGAATTCATTAAGAGATATAGGCTAAATCGTGAAGGTATCAAATGTGGTGTTCCCAACACAGAATGTTAACCAGTAGTTTTTATCAGTTTGCAGGTTCCCCAGTGTGATTGGTTGGTATTAGGGCTGTCACTTTTTCAAATAATTATTTCGAACGAATTTCGAATGCCCATAATTCATTCGAATTCATTCGAATACATTCGACCCCCCCCCCCCCCCCCCCATATTTAGATTTATTTTTATTACGATTTTTTAGGATAAAAACACTACTATAATATAACGTTTCTAAATACAACAATCAAATAGGCCTAACTGAAGAAAGGAGGGCGCCCCGACAGCTTTGAACTCGAACAAGGCCGCAAGGCCGACTTAATTTCGGATATTATTTGCCAGAAAGACAAGTCTATTGACTTGATCGGGATCGAGTGCAGCTCTCTCTCTTTATTCACTATATTGCCTGCTGACGAGAATACGCGCGTTCTTGTCTTTGTTGGTGACTTTGCCACCCACGGTGTACCATCCAAAATGCTTCCATACGCCGCTTTTTAAATGGGATGCTGTCGTTATGGTGCGCTCAGCACTGTACTCGCTATTTTCCATCTTTTAATTTCAAACCGAAGACCATGAACATTAGATACAGATAGGTCAGAAGAGGGTCGGCAACAGGTCAAACTGATTGAAATTTTTAGCGCACCCTCTGCTGGATCGAAAGGAAAACTATTTAAAATGGTCTGATGTTTTTATGAGACGGAAGCACACACATCGAATGCCTCATTACAAGTTCGAATACGAATATTTCACCCCACGTTCGAACGAATATTCGAAGTTCGAATATAAAATGACAGCCCTAGTTGGTATTAGGTGGATGGCATCTATTGGTTGTAAGTATATTAGGCAGAATCACCACCAGGGGGACCTCTTGGTACTCTGCTCAGCTTAGGTAGCACACGCTGGTTGTTACCGTGGATTTCAATAAAGTATACTATTGAGTCATAAGTCTGCCGTGTGGGCTTCAAGTCCTGCTTAAACAGTTTAGAACTATATAGTGTTTGAAATACAACATCAAACTTGTGGTTGAATTAGTACGGGATGCAATAATGTCTCCAACAAACAGGATAACCCGATCAGTCCGGAGATAAATGTTTGGCAACAGGGAAAATGCAACTTTGCAATACCGACGATTTAGGAATATCGCAATCATCAGTTATGGTTAAAACACACAGGGACAAAATTACAAATGTACCTTTAATCATCCTCAATTATTTCATCTATAAATATAAATAAATCACTTAAACTCTTTCCGCCACTTCTGTCAGCTCATCCTTCAAGCATTTTACTTTCTCTTTCTTTAAAAGTCCGGACCTTAGCATATCTGATACTTATCGTCTTTATCTTTTGCTTCAGTCTTTACTGCCATAATCCCTTGTTTCCGCACGTGTTCTTTTTTTCATTCTCTATGCAGGCCACTACTACGGCCTATGCATAACATACAGGCCGTAGACAAAAGGGGAAAGTGAAAACAATGAATTTATTCAATAATTGTGTTTTCAAATATAGCGTGATGGCATTAAAAAAAAGTGAAAAAAAAGTGAATAGAACAAAATAGAAAGAAGGGTTGGTGCATGCAGCGCTCAACTCGTCAAAGTAAGACAACATGACATATGTATGTTGTCTATATGTAACCCTGAGCAGTCTAGGATTATGTTAGCAGAACAGATAGAATTCACACAAATGATATGCATCAGAGTTAACATAAACTACTGGAACAGCCCACGCTGCTTTAAGACCACACACATACGCGACACGCACGCACACGCATGCACACAGGAGGAGGTACAGGAGGAGGAAGAGATAAGTGAAAATTAGGAGGAGGAATAGAAGGAGAGGGAGGTTGAACATCTGGTTCAGAGGGAAAGAGACCAGAGGGAAAGAAACCAGGGGGAGAGAGACCCAGTCCAGAGGGAGAGATACCAGAGGGAGAGAGACCTGGTCCAGGGGAGGGTGACCAGAGGGAGAGAGACCAAAGGGAGAGACAAGAGCGAGAGCGACCTGGTCCAGAGGGAGAGAGACCAGAGGGAGAGAGACAAGAGCGAGAGCGACCTGGTCCAGAGGGAGAGAGAACAGAGAGAGAGAGAACAGGAAGAGAGAGACCAGAGAGAGAAATACCTGGTCCAGAAGGAGAGAGACCAAACAGAGAGAGACCAGAGGGAGAGACACCTGGTCCAGAGGGAGAGAGACCAGAGGGAGAGAGACCTGGTCCAGAGGGAGAGAGACCAGAGAGACAGAGACCAAAGGGAGAGAGACCTGGTCCAGAGGGAGAGAATCCAGAGAGAGAGAGACCAGAGGGAGAGAGACCAGAGGGAGAGAGACCTGGTCCAGAGGGAGAGAGACCCGGTCCAGAGGGAGAGAGACCAGAGAGAGAGACCAAAGGGAGAGAGACCTGGTCCAGAGGGAGAGAGACAAGAGAGAGAGAGACCAAAGGGAGAGAGACCTGGTCCAGATCAAGAGAGACCTGGTCCAGGGGAGGGTGACCAGAGGGAGAGAGACCAAAGGGAGAGAGACCAGAGGGAGAGAGAGGTGGTCCAGGGGGAGAAAGACCAGAGAAAGAGAGACCAAAGGGAGAGACAAGAGCGAGAGCGACCTGGTCCAGAGGGAGAGAGACCAGAGGGAGAGAGACAAGAGCGAGAGCGACCTGGTCCAGAGGGAGAGAGAACAGAGAGAGAGAGAACAGGAAGAGAGAGACCAGAGAGAGAAATACCTGGTCCAGAAGGAGAGAGACCAAACAGAGAGAGACCAGAGGGAGAGACACCTGGTCCAGAGGGAGAGAGACCAGAGGGAGAGAGACCTGGTCCAGAGGGAGAGAGACCAGAGAGACAGAGACCAAAGGGAGAGAGACCTGGTCCAGAGGGAGAGAATCCAGAGAGAGAGAGACCAGAGGGAGAGAGACCAGAGGGAGAGAGACCTGGTCCAGAGGGAGAGAGACCCGGTCCAGAGGGAGAGAGACCAGAGAGAGAGACCAAAGGGAGAGAGACCTGGTCCAGAGGGAGAGAGACAAGAGAGAGAGAGACCAAAGGGAGAGAGACCTGGTCCAGATCAAGAGAGACCTGGTCCAGGGGAGGGTGACCAGAGGGAGAGAGACCAAAGGGAGAGAGACCAGAGGGAGAGAGAGGTGGTCCAGGGGGAGAAAGACCAGAGAAAGAGAGACCAAAGGGAGAGAGACCAGAGGGAGAGGGACCTGGTCCAGGGAGAGTGACCAGAGGGAGAGAGACAGGTACAAAGTAAAGGTACAACATAGAAATTTACTGGCGACACTTACAAAAGTAAAACAGTGATGGTTCGCTTCATTCATGGTGTCCGGTGGGGTCGGAATTCAAACTAGCGATGTCACAGTCCGATAGTCAGTGTGGGCCCATAAAAATAATGTTTGCAAATGTCCAACGTCCTTCACATGTCCCGAATGTTAAATGGGTGAGGCCGGGTGAGGCTGCTCGTAATGTTTCCATTCTATCTGCATACTTCATCTTGAAATTTGGCTGTACTACCTATCCTAGACCCAGTGCAGAAGAAAGTGAAGTGATCTGTAGAGACAGACGTCTGGGCAAGGTAAGCAGCAGTGGGGCCATTTTTAAGTAACATACATATCCCCTCCGCCCTCCCCTCTCTCTAGCCCCCCCTGCCTCCCCGCCCTCCCGTCTCTCCAGCCCCCCTGCTCTCTCTTCTCCCCAGCCCCCGCCCTCTCATCTCCCCAGCCCCTCTGCCCCTCCTTCATCTCCAGTCACATCCGCCAATCCTCAGTCCGGGACTAATCAGCTCCTCTGCTGTTACACCGACATCACTCAGCATGAGATTGAAGACATCCGAAGGAAGATGAAGCCCTCCACCTGTGACCTGGACCCATTTCCCTCAACCCTGATAAAAGGTCACTCCTCTGCAATTCGTCCCATGATCACCAAAATTATCAATCAGTCCCTCCGGTCCGGCCATGTCCCCACGTCTCTGAAAACTGCTGTCATCAAGCCACTACTCAAGAAGCCCAGCCTTGACCCCGATGCACCTGCCAACTACCGCCCCCTCTCCAACCTCCCTTTTCTATCAAAAGTGTTGGAAAAGGTAGTTTCTGCCCAACTCTACAGGGCTCCAGACTAACTTTTTCCTTGGGTGCACTGGTGCGCTTACATTTTTAATTTGGGTGCATCAGCACGTATTTATGGTGCACCCAAGTTGTGAGTTGTTGAGAGGGGGGGGGGGGGGGGGGTGTGACAGCGTCTGTTCTCGCATCATTTGACTCACCCTTATGCAAAATAAATCGCACGAGAGCGGTGTATTTCATCCAAGGCGAGCAGTGTATTATTATGAACTCCTACGAGGAATTCAAAGTTCAAATCACAGCCAAGGGGAACACGGTCGCCCATAATATGGCTAGGGTGGCATGCTTGCAAAAAATAGCCGACCGTGTTAATTCGTGAGTGAAAAGATTCTGCATATTGTCTAAAAAATATTATGTATCATCATCCCTTTTACCCCCATATATGTGGGGCCCCATGTATGCTCCTACGAACATGGGGCCAAGTCGAAAATAAATATAAAAATATTATTCAATGTGGTAAGTTGTAAGCATCCATTTGAATAATTTGTAGTGAATCTAGCCTATGATTTGTTTTTCCGACTATGGAGGTGATTTTTCTTAACAATTCTCACAGCTATAATATGATTTGTAGAATAAAGAATGCCTAGGCCTAATTGTGTCACTGACATAGCTGTTTTATAAGGGATAATGGACAACACGGCACTTGACTATAGGTTAATGTAAGTTGAACGTGCGGGGCCACCTTCGAACTTGAAACACAGACACACTGCGCAACACTAGCCGCGTTTACATGGCACATCTGATCCGCATAGATTTCTATGCGGAATAGATCTGTTCCTAAAATGTGATCCCCTACTGTATACATGGCAGTAACAAAAGTGTCCGTTATGTCTCTCGCGCACACCTGACACATCTCTGGACCGGCGGCGACATAATGGACGTCTTATCACTATTTGGCAATGTGAATTTGATTTTAATGAAAGCACAGCAGGAGAGAGCTTTTCTCTGCCTGCTCCTTAAATTAAGGAGGACAGCACAGCTACGTCCGATCTTTATATTTACCCCCACCTCCGCCGCAAACAAGAGGAATTTGAATGCGAGTCCGCAGCCAAGACTGGTGGGAGAGAGTGGTCTCTCTAAGTTAAGAAGTATTTTAACGTTCAGCCTGCAAAAGTACTAGTAGTAGCCTACTCATTTACAGTTATCTAGGACGCGCGCGGACACTACGATACGCGAACACGTCATTAATAAACACCCATGTCCCGTCGCTTAGCAACCGGACACGCTTACCGGACTACTTACGAACAAAGACGTGAATCAGGCAATAAATCCACTTTCCTTGACAGCGGTCAAGTTCGGTGTGCATAAAAGTACCAACGGAGCTCAGTGGACCAATTGCGAACTACTGCAGCTGCTCTAAGTTAAACCCCAATCTGTTCGGAATAAGTGTATACATGGCGATTAAAACGGACTACACCACCTCTTCTATTCGGCATAGATTCTATGCCGAACAGATAATTGTATTCCGAATGAGGCGTATATATGATCATTTTCTATTCCGCATAGAAATCTATGCGGATCAGATGTGTCCATGTAAACGCGGCAAGTAAGTGCACAGCTTCTTTATGTAGCATTGACTACATACGGTCCAACAAGGAAGATCAAATAATGAATACCCTCTGATGAGAATCTGTATCTCTCATAAAGAATATCGTCAGACAATGGCAAGGGATCGGTTCTGTCCCGAAAAACCCTCTGTCTCCGGAGAGACGCCTGTATGTCCGATAAGTGCGCCGAGGTCCACGGGAACACCCACAAATGGTGACGCCATTATCGGAGGAGGGGCTAGGAAGCTGATATAAGTAGCCGATCTCCGGGTAGAAAGCTGAAAAGCTGCTCCCGACCAGGTTTGGTTGCGAGCGTAAGTCACCATGGTGATACAGCGACGCTTAAAGAGATCGACTTTCGTGGTACAGCTAACCCAGGCTTTCAGCTCAACATACCTCACTAACCCTCTAATCGAGCTTCGTAGTACAGGCCCCTGGATTGGGCTTTGAAGGGTTTGTTTACCGGCATTGCTATGGTTACTGGTCTTGCGTGTTCCAACGGTTTATTAGGTAGCCTATCTAATAAATCGCTGTCTAATCAATACTTCATTCACTGCCTCTTCCATGGTCATTACAATATTATGAATAGACTGCTCTGTAAAAATAAAATAAAAGAATTATACCAGATACATTTTCAGTCGGACCGGTGCGCCCAAATAAAATATTTGGTCGCACTACCCCGAATTCTTGGCGAATGTGCGCCCAAATTAGGCGCACTCTGGAGCCCTGGTCTATCTGAAAAGTCTGGTTTCCCGCTCTGGCCACAGTGTGGAAACTGCCCTGGTCAGGGTCACCAATGACCTGCTGATGCTGGCTCTACATCAATTCTCATCCTTCTCGACCTCACCGCAGCTTTTGACACCGTCGACCACCACATCCTTCTACACCGCCTTCACTCCTCCATCGGACTCTCTGACACTACCCTGGCCTGGTTCACATCATATCTCATGGAAAGAACAGAGTATGTATCCCTGGCTGATGCTAAATCGTCACCTGTGGTGTCCCTCAAGGATCAGTCCTTGGCCCCACCCTCTTCACGCTATACATGCTCCCCCTTGGTCGTGTCATCAGCCGGCATGGAATACCTTTCCACTGCTACGCTGATGACACCCAACTCTACATCAAAACAAACCCAACCCCCTCTGCAGCTCTATCCACACTTTCCATCTGCCTGGAGGAGATAAAGGTGTGGATGGCGGCTAACTTCCTGCAGCTCAATGGCTCAAAAACGGAAGCCATTCTTGTTGGCACTCCACACCAGACCCGGTCATTCAGTATCACCAACATCACCTTCTCCGGCCATGACATCCACCTCTCATCCTTAGTCAATAACCTTGGTGTCAAAATGGATCCTCACCTGACCTTTGAGGCCCACATTCAATATATCTGCAAAACCTCTTTCTTCCACCTCAGGAACATTGCAAAACTCCGCCCCATACTCACTCTCCCCGATTCCGAAAAACGTGTCCACGCCTTTGTCTCCTCCAGGCTGGGCTACTGCAACTCACTCTTCATTAGGATCCCCAGAAAGAACATCCAGCGGCTGCAGTACATCCAGAATTGTGCTGCCAGGATCCTGATGGGGATGCGGAAGTACCACCACATCACACCCATCCTCAAATCCCTCCACTGGCTTCCTGTCCAGTACAGGATCCAATTCAAGATCTCCCTTCTGTCCCACCAGTGCCTCCATGGCACTGCCCCCCTATACCTCAAAGAACTCATCACCCCCCATTCCTCCTCACGCCATCTCCGCTCTGGACAGGCCAACCTCCTCCAGCTTCCTAAGACAAGGCTCCGAATTATGGGCGACCGCGCCTTCTGCTCAGCTGCACCCAGTCTGTGGAATGCTCTCCCTGACCATCTAAGGGCCCCACAGACTGTGGATTCTTTTAAAAAAGGCCTAAAAACCCATCTTTTTAGAAAGCCTTTGGCTAAACTGCTATTTATTTATTTTATTTATTTTTGCATTTTTCTCTTTTCTTTTAATGTGCATTGTAGCACTTTGAGATCATTGAATTGATATAAAGTGCGTTATAAATAAAACAATTTATTATTATTATTATTATTATCTACTTTACTCAAATGTAATTTTACTAAGAATAACATACAATTGGACTATTCTAATTCTAAACTAAAAAATTATACTTATTCTTTTACTAATTAATAATTTATTTCCCATTTTATATTTTTGCATATCAAATTGCAGAGGAAGGTACCGAGACAGAAAGACAAGCTAGTGATTAAACAACACACCACACACACGAAACACCCAGCATATCCCGGGGCCTGCCCGTAATTCCGACACCTCATTGTTCCGACGTCTCAATGGTCCGAAATATTTCCCATTAGATCGACATGCCACTATGCCGACGGTTCAATATTACGAAAACGGAACCCATTGGTCCGAAGGGCCGTTTGTCCGACTTTTCAAAAAGGAGGCGCATTAGGCAGACGGTTCAATATGCCGATAGGCCTACATATAAAGAGTTTTATACCTCTCTCGCGCTCTTTCTCTGTTACGGTTGGTGAAAAGGTTGGTTAGGACCCAGGATGCAGAGACAGAGACAGTACGGACAATCCACGGTTTATTGTCAGTTAAGGAGAACTTAGAAGATAACCAGCGGGCAAGGCGAAGACAGGAGCGGGGGGCGTAGCTGGCGGAGGCACCGGAGAGAGTTGCGGTCCGGGGGTAGTCCACTGGCGAGGAACTGGCGAAAGGATACACAACGTTTAGTAATCACAGAATCAGGTTAGGGAATCGATGGTCAATGTACACACGTCAGCCAAAATACCGAATGAGACGGAATAATCTGGCGCCGACGAGAAGTCCGCCAGGCTTAAGAAGGCGTGTGATTGGTTGATGAGGTCCAGGTGTGCCACGTTGCGGTGCCCAGCTCCGCTCGCCACGCCCCTCACCTGTCTAAGAACCAATGCCTGGAGAGCAAATCATAGAGCAATCGCGACATTCTCTCTCTCTTTTGTCACAGGCGCGTTAGACGCATTGAACAACTTTTGTGACACACAATGATCAAGCGTCAGGTTAGGCGCATTACGCGCGTAACGCATTCAGTGTGGCCGTACCTTTACACTGATCGTTCTGTTCAACCAAAGATAAATGAATTCTTATCTAGGATACAAATCTCCCCGTCAATATTCCATTTGTAGTACCGCCTTATTAACGGTTGCTTCAACTGCCAAAAAATTCTTACAACAATAGTTCATACTCCACGTACCACTAGAGGGCGCTCGCGTACCACAGATTGAGAATGGCTGCTCTAGTGCATAACATCCTCCGTAGGCGCTCACAGCTGGGTGAGTTTCACCACCTCCTCCTCATGACTTGGTCGTCCATGTTCTTTCTGCTTCTGTGCGTCCCCAGCTTTGTCTCTCTGCCAGTGACATCGGGTCAAGCTCAACGCTGATTGGCTATCGCGGCTAAGCGTCATGCGTTGTTACGTATTTTAAGAACCTTAAGCCAGCTGCATTACCCTCACATAGCCACTAGGAAGCAGGACCAAACATATAAGCTGTAAATACTATACATAGCCACAAGGGGAGCAGGACCTTATTGAAGGCTGCTCCACCACAGAAGGCATCACCTTTAGTTAGGTGAAGAAGCCGAAGCCATTACGTCACCCGGGCCACGCCCACTACATACGACACGCCCACTTGACGTGCTCTAGCGGGGTTTTCGAAGGAAACAGAGCCAGAGATTTTCACCCACACCCGCGGACAGTCATGGGCCTTTGCCCGTGGCTCGAAGTAGCTAAAGTTATATCTCTCACACGTGTTCAACACGTCTCCTCTCCATTTGTTCCATAGTCATAGTTACCATACCGAAACATGCCTGCTTTAACTATGAAGTGAGTTAAAAGCTATCCCGGATTTGAACCCTTTCCTTGAAGAACTTATTCAGCATTTGGTGATCCTGACGTTCTTGGAAAAGTTCTACCGAGACTCGAACCACGCGGCCGTCGGGACGCAATACAAGCTGGATGCTGGCGCCATTGAAAGGTAAACAGAACCTGTTGTCAATGACTAAACTCTGTAATAGTTAGAATAGTAACATTTAGGTAAATAGCTTGTACTGCCTCCGTCTGGTTGCGGGGTCTCGTGGTCTCGGCCTGGATTGTAATTCATAACAGCCGGTTACTTGGACGGCCTCATATACGCTAACAGATTAAATAAAATAATTATATTAAAGGAACAAAGGGCTAGGAGTGTGTTTTTATGGGTTTGTCGATAGACTGTATCCAATCCCGTCTAGATCTAATGTTTGTACCACGTGGGAGAAATAATACCTGTGGTTAAATGTTGTATGGTGTATGTTTATGTCTTTATGGGATTGTTGATAGACTGTATCCAATCCTGTCTAGATCAATGTTTGTACCACGTGGGAGAAATAATACCTGTGGTTAAATGTTGTATGGTGTATGTTTATGTCTTTATGGGATTGTTGATAGACTGTATCCAATCCTGTCTAGATCAATGTTTGTACCACGTGGGAGACATTACCTGTGGTTATGTGTTGTATGGTGAATGTACGGATGTAAAGCCAGTACAGGCCAAGATATTATTTATTATCGGCCACAAACGTTCCAAACTCTTACGGTGGGGTGAGGGATAGGTCAGGTTTTTAACGTTAATCTAGCTTAGTTGCATATTAAACCGGAGGCTAGGCCTTTGTTTGACCTGGAGTTAGAATGGGATTGATTCCTCCCGGCCTGGTTCATGTGAAAATCAAATGTGCAATTTCGTATAGTGTAAAACGCAGCCGTAGAGGCAAACTTATGCAGTTTTAAACCAACTGTTTTGTATGCTTCGCTAACCCGCCGTGGAGACAAACTTGCAGGAATCTCATACTTCTTGTGTGCGAGATCCAATACAGTGCGTTTGACCAGTGCTATCTGGGTCGAACCAAACAGTTTGATTCTACCGCGGATATTGGGTGTACCACGTGGGGTAGGATTTAAAGAGACAACGCGTCTTGGTGACGTGGGTTTCCTTTGTCCAGACGTCCACCATCTTTGGTCTTGCAGAGACCAAGAGCAGCGGGGGACCCAGCTACAGTGTTACATTCTCTCCCTCTCCCTCTCTCTCTCCATCCCTACCCCCCTCTCCCCCCTCTCTCTCTCCATCCCTCCCCCCCTCTCTCTCTCCATCCCTCCCCCCTCTCTCTCCATCCCTCCCCCCCTCTCTCTCCATCCCTCCCCCCTCTCCCTCTCTCCATCGCTCTCTCTCGCTCTCTCTCTCTCTCTCTCGCTCTCTCTCTCTCTCACACTCTCTCTCTCTCTTGCTCTCTCTACCTCTCTCTCTAGAGATATGTTCTCTCTATCTCTCTCCAAGCACACACTTATTGAAGGCAACAAGTGTCATTTTGACCTGGGTGCTCCTGGCTGTTTTGATAAGGCAATGGTAGCCTGCACAAAGGGACCCCCGGTCCCCACGGACCGTCCGTCCGTCCGTCCGTCCGTGTCTGTCTGTCTCTAGAAATATGTTCTCTCTCCATAAATATATTCCCTTAACGATCCATCTGTTTCAAATGATAACAATGTTTTGGCAGCTACTTATTCAGCCAATGGTGCAAGTATAATTGTCACATTTCACTAGTCAAAAGCTGGAAGTATTATATTGTATATTTCATTCCAATATTTGAGATATTTAGTTAGATTTTGATTTAAATATCAATATCTAGTTCATAACTACAGTTTCTGCACGCTCATTAAGTGCCCTCATCCTCTACGAATCAATAAAACCATAGCAATAAGTTGAAAACCATCGGTAAAGCAATAGTTTCTGGACACATAATATTTTGGCTATAATTTTGTAACTAATAGCATTCAACATCTATGGGAGAATAATATTTATGTATACATGTGATAATATCTGTAAATCCAATTTGTTTGTACAGACATATTACTTTTGTGCAACACAAGAAGGTTGTTCCACAGTTTCAATATGGAATATTGAAAAGTAATTAACGTTGTACAATCTTGTAACTCTCCCAATTCCTCGCTCTTTCTCTCTCTGGGCCCTATCTTGCATCCGGCGCAAGTGACTTAGTCACTGGCGCATGTGTCGTTACTAGTTTACAACTGGCGCAGAGCGTTCTTTTCCCACCACCGCCACTCGCCGGTAAATTAGGGATTGATCACGCGCCCCAAGGGGCGGTTCGGCAGAAGGAGGAGGCGTGTTCTGGCGCAAACGTTTTTTTGCCGTTTCTGAATACCATTGCGCTACTGACCAGGAAATACCTGGTTTAAAGTCAGTGGCGCGTTGTTCAGATGCTATTTTAAGGGAGCATGCATACATGCGCATGCGATGTATACGGATTGCTTGTGCACCTCGCGCATACACTTTGCTTCTCTCATCTACCTAGCCGCACATTCTTGGTAAATTATTTGGAAAAGAATGGCTGATGCAGCGGTAATAAGTTGTACATTTAAATCAATGCATCTGCAAACACCGTACAGCAAACACATCTTTTCTTGACACAGACATCGTGTAGGCCTACATACCCATAACTTTTAGGATTGATGAGTATTTGATCGTGAAAAACAATGTTTTACCGCGAGTGAGTGTTAAAAAGAATGAATGAATGCGGGCGCGTGGGTGCTCTGTTTAAACACACGCAAACTAAACACGTAACGCATAATACAATCAATGGCAATGTCTATTACCGCGGGGACACATGCATATTAGGATAGCATACAATACTGATAAGAAACAATGTTTATAATGTATTGCGAATATCATTAAATAGAACCACAGTTACCGCATATCATATGTTATATCATATACGTTTTCTTTGCCGAAAATTATTTGAGGACTCCTCAAACCCCTCATTCCATGTGTGAATTAGGCCATATTATTTGGCAATAAACTGAGCCATTTGCAGTTTGAAATTCATGTGCATCTGTCTCATCGGAGACTGCAGACGTGCTGTCAAAATATCAACTCTTCCGATTCAAATGCGCTCATGGCTCTTAAAGGGGATGGGAGCTGGCACTCTCATTGGTTTGTTGGACGTTACGCCCAAACCACACCTACGGGTAACTAGGCTGCTTCAGACCAACCCTTTTGACACTTGCGCCGCGACGCAAGTGTCATTTATCCGCCTGTAAAATAGCGATAGCGCCGTAGAACCGCCCACAAAGCTACTTCCCACTTGTGTTTCAGACCGTTAAAATAGGGCCCTCTGTCTGCCTGCCTGTCTAAAGGTAGGCCCTCCCTCACCCCGTAAATTCCTTCCCCACCCTTTGTCCCTGTCTCCACAGGTCCGGTCGTCTGACCCCCCTCTTCCCATCATTTTGTCCCTGTCTCCACAGATCTCCACAGATCCTATTGTAAACCCCCCCCTTCCCCACCCTTTGTCCCTGTCTCCGCAGGTCCGGTCATCAGACCTTTCCTCCCCACCCTTTTGTCCCTGTCTCCCACCCCCCCCCCTCATAACCCTTCCCCACAGAATAGCTTTGTCTTTAATGCCCCACTGGCGTCGTTTTGAGTACTCGTCGTTAACGATTGTTCATGGTTATAAGTGCGAGGTAAGGTCCTCCACTATCGGTCTCTGTGAAGATCGAGCCACAATAGAACATTAACGAGAGTTCCAATCATTATTATCTTTAGCTTCTCCCATTCTTCTGAACTTTCCTGAGGTCGGCACGGTCTGTGTTCCTAAGCAGTAGCTCCATTGCGGACGAGTAAATACCACCTATCTGATGATCCGCTAATACCATCCGAGACTGCATGATTACATTTTACATTCAAGTCTGTTGGTATTTTGTTATTAAAGACGATGAATTATTAATCTACGAGTCCCTCCTAACCCTTTACACTCGTAAAAGTCCCCACCACCCCCCTCCAGGCCCAGTCTAACACCCCGTCCCCTCACTGGCCTTCCATCTCTCTCTCTCTCCAACCCCGTCTCTCTCCGCTTCTCCTCCTCCACTGTCTTAATGAACCCCCCCCCCACCACCAATCTTCCTCCAGCAAAACCTCCTCGTAAAAACCAACCACCAGCCTCTCCCACGACACATCTCTCTCTCTCTGATGCTATTTTTAACAACGATAACTTCTATTTGTAGTTCCCCTTATCATCTAAGGATCTCATAGGGCTATCTGTGTACATATAAATGTACACACAGCGCAGAGACATAGTGTATTGAGAACACAAATTGCGGTTAAGTGGTAGCCTTATGTTATAAGGTACCACAGTTTTCAGCCGGACAGAGAGAGCTCAGAGAAGTTTCTGTAGTCGGCTGATACGTATGTAGTTTGACCCGCCGCCATATTTGTAGTTCTTGGTAGTGAATCCAACCCCCCCCTCTCCCCTCCCCTCGATCCCCCTTCGTGGATCTCCTCCTCGTCTCTTCCTCCAGCAAAACCTCCTCGTAAAGACCACCCCCCTCCCACGACCTCTCTCTCTCTCTCTCTCTCTCTCTCTCTCTCTCTCTCTCTCTCTCTCTCTCTCTCTCTCTCTCTCTCTCTCTCTCTCTCTCTCTCTCTCTGTGTGGCTGTTTAAAACCAACGATAACTTCTGTTTGTAGTTCCCCTTATCATCCAAGGATCTCATAGGGCTATCTGTGTACATATAAATGTACACACAGCGCAGAGACATAGTGTATTGAGAACACAAATTGCGGTTAAGTGGTAGCCTTATGCCATAAGGTACCACAGTTTTCAGCCGGACAGATAAAACTCAGAGAAGTTTCTGTAGTCGGCTGATACGTATGTAGTTTGCACCGCAGCCATATTTGTAGTTCTTGGTAGTGCCCCCTACTCGTTAACACGAGATTATTCCCAATTACATCTCAACATCTCCAAATGTACCACAAGAATATAACTATTATAAGTCCCAACTAGACGACCCCCAGCTTTCCAAGTAGCCGATCTACGGTTTTCCCCTCATCAAGCTCAAGAATCCCCTTAATTGTCTGCCCCCACCAGACGAGACCAAATTTGCCTTGCAACAATAGGGTAACGCATTAAACAGCCGTTCAAAACCCCTCTTGACTTTAACATTCATACTGAATCAGAGGGATCTAATATATTTCTATACACCCTCTATGCCACATCAACTTCATAGACAAAGACCAATTGATTTCCCTGCAGATCACACAGCCCTGCAACTTAAAGAGGGACACACCTAGGCTGTACCTTCAAACGCTCCCTAAGACACACTCCCATATTCATATTGCTTAAAGAAGGAGGCTAAACCCCTTCCTATTGTCAGTTAAATGGAAGTCTTATCTTATTGTTCTTTCTCCCCCTTGCCCCCTCCCACCCTCACGCCTAGTCATGTGTTGGAACCAGTATGTAAATTTAGTATATTTGTTTGTATATTGGAGGGTCTGTGTGTCTGGGTGCTGAAATACAGGGAGCCAGTCCCTTGTTAATATCGCACACACAAGTATTTGTGTAGGTTGTAATCAATGTTTTTTGATTCACCAACATTAATAGTTTAAACGATCTATAAATGTCTTGCATTTGTACTAAATTTGTTCTCTTTTCTCGTCAGGCCTTTGCAACCCGAGCAGTAATGGATGCCTGACATTCATCATTTTAATTGTTTACATTACTACAAATATTCTCTTATCTAATCAGGGAGAGGCAACACAACGATCAGTTGCCCACGATCATCATTTTACTTCTGTGCATTAATCTTAATTCTCTCTCTCTCCAGGAAATGGCAGTATAAGCAGGAACGAATGCCAAACACTGACAGTAATTATTTTTTTCAGGTTGCTGAGCCCTTCTGTCTATTCCACATGCGTTTTGTGTAGCAAGACAGGTAGAGAGCCAGGCTGGTTCAAATAGACACGGGGTTCAACTGCTAGAATAATATGTATAATTAATAAATGGTGCACATGGTTTTGAACGGTGCCCAAGGAGGGAGTTAGCTCAACTGCTGTAGCCACAATTACAATAATTTTTTTGCGAATATTAAATCTACATGGGTTAAATTCTGCTATAATCAGCTACTACATACGAATAAACTGAATAACACTGCGTGAGATGTTCAAAGGTCAACTATTGCTTCCATTGGAGAGATTGCAATAGATATAATATCGTACCACCAATATGCATGCATTATCTTGAATTCAACAATTAGGAAAGCCGGATGCCAGAACCGAAAGAAGTCCTACAAAAGGACACCAACCCAGGGGTCTTGCATCAACCAGATCCCTGTACGGCAGTTACACAGTGATCTTGAAATAGGAATAATTATCTAGACTCAACATCATGAACGGTTAGCATTTAAAGTTGTCCATAGCATGCATACCGCTCGTCCACAGAAGTCCGGGGATTATCCAGGCCTGGGGATTCTTATTAGGAGATTTCTGGGATAACCTGCCTCGTGGGAGAGCGGAAGAGTCCCCCCCAATAGAGGATCCTGAGGACAAGCGGTAGAAATGCATAGTTCAACAGACCTGACGAGGTCCAAAATACCAAAATAAGAAAGAATAAAATATATATTTCATTACAAACTATGAAAATAACAATATTTTAATAAAAGTCTTCACGTAATCTATGGTTAATAATTGGCAATATTTACAATTAAATTACATAAGTAGAATAAAATGTAATCCATAATTCATCCTAATTTTGATTAACAATATATGTGTTACGTTTTTTCAATATATTATTACAATATATCACAACCAGTTTAATGGTCAACCAAAACGCACAGCCGTACGTAACCCCGACTGTCCCCAACTGACAACGTTCCGGTAACAACAGAAGTATGATGCCTAATATTGAAATGCAGATTTTTAATATTAAGATATTTTGATAATGTTCAAATTTAAGTTTTGTATGTTTGTATTTTCCCATGTGGTCTTGTCACCCTGTTATTCTGCAGGGTCGTTCAAAATCCTTTGAGGTTAGTTGAAATCAGTTCTCACTCAGTTCCTTTGTTGTCCTGTGTTGGTTTGGGCCCGTTATCCTTGATCCCCAGAGAAGCGCAGAGACGCAAGTGATAAGGAACGGCCAACCCCATATTTATGACATCTTAAGGAATGATGACTTAGATGACCATATGGTTAACAAAGGCTTTTCTTTTGGTTTGTTGTGAGGCAGCTGTCCTCAGCAACACTTCTGAATGTGCAAGAACTCCTGGCCACTCAGCGGACCTCTCTGCGGACCCTTTAGAAAATGAAGGGCTCCGCAGGAAGATATCCCATCTGAGGTCTCAAATTGTTGAATAATATGCTTATTTTTAGGTCTGTTGATGCATGTTATGATTCATCTTCGTTCGTGCTTTTCTTAAGAATGTGTATATAGAGATAAAAATAAAATGAAAATAAAAATAAGTAAAAATATATATACAAATGGTGGATTCATATACCATGTGTGAATGTCCTCTTGTGTGTGTCAGAGCCACCAAAATAATGGAGGTTACTCGACTGTTACATACACGAGGGGATATTG
The DNA here is from genome assembly GCF_031168955.1 of Gadus macrocephalus. Lineage (NCBI taxonomy): Eukaryota > Metazoa > Chordata > Actinopteri > Gadiformes > Gadidae > Gadus > Gadus macrocephalus. The sequence goes on along the minus strand of NC_082382.1, from coordinate 1,735,388 downwards.
AAAGCATACCACATATAAAACTAAGATAATTTGAAAGTGGTTCATTATAATTAACTTGCAATAACATTTGCTTCACCCAATAACTTCTGAATTTTTCTTTTAGGTTCAGTTTTTGTTTTGTTTTAGAATGTCACCCTATATTTAATACCCAGATGTGCATAATTGTTGTGAGTTCGGATGACTCTTATTCTACCTAGTTTAGACAGTTTTAATTGCCCTGGCTCAAGATTCCCCCATAGACTTGGTGTCAGACGTTGGATTGTGGCGCTCCTTGGGAGCCTCCAAGCCCACATTAACCGACTAATCGTTCCTGCAGTGTTCTGAAGTGATGACGGTGGAGCTCAATGGGAGGCTCCGGGAGAGTTCACAATCACGGGCTCCTTCGGAGAGAATTCAAGTGGGTCAGGATTAAAGGGTTGAATTAATGTATCGATTTGATGTTGACCAACAAAAAACTAGATAATTATAATAATAAATACTGTTCATGTAATGGTATAGTTAGGTCTGGGACCTGCGTAGCTAAAAAAAACTGTTTTAGAAATAGTAATGGACGTGTCCGGGACATGTATAGCTATAAATAAGTAAAGATAAAACTGTGTTTTACTTTACTTCACTTTGCTAAGGCATATGCATGTTTGATGTGGTGTGCAAAAGGCAGAGAATAAGGCGTATACACGTTTGATGTGGTATGCAATGTACATAGGAGTGAATCAAATGCGAACAATACGTAGAATAAATGAAGATTAGGTCATCCAATATACATAGTTAGTGTAGGACAATCGGTAGTAATGAAGGTAACTGTTGGAACCAGATACGGTTACAAAGAAGTGACATTGAACATACAAATTTTAACATTGTCATTTCCCTTTTTTCATCTTTTTGGGTTTATAAGATAAGAAATGGATTAGCAATACATCTGCTCGCCAGGGACAATATAGGCTCAATTTAGATTCAGAAGTAGTGGGTTAACCTTTCAAATGCCACTGCTACTGCTGTAACGCTTTGTTACAACGTCAGCGTCTCATAGTCTGATATATATATATTTTTTATAAGTTACGGCACACAGGTATACTGAATCATGAAACATTTACGGTTTACTGCATTTAACAAAAGCGTGGTCTCAAGACGGCTGCATAGACCCACAACTATCAACCTTTGGTTTTGTATGTACTGGTCTTCATTTCTCTTCACAATAGATTGGTTTATGTACAGATGATTAAGGAAAGGAACTTCAACTTGGTTGCACTACACCGTTGTTAGGATTGGTTAATTTAATGCGCATGGCTGAAGCAATGTGCAAGGAGGGATGTAGTGTGAATATTAAATCAAGGTTGAAGGTTGAAATCAGCTCAGAATAAGGAATGGGACACTCAAAACAAAAATTTAAAATCTGTACAAGCACTAAATAGAATTGGTTAGATGAAGGAATACAAATGAGGCATTATCAATTATAATACAAACATATTTGAAACGCATAAAATGTTCAGGTCCAATGTTTCCAGAAGCAAGATCAGTACCGTGTATCACTCTGACACAGCTAACTTTGCACGTAATGCTTACGGTTAGAATCATGCTTACACTTACATTTCTAGGGTCCCATAATGGACTTCCATTAGAACAATTAAAAATAGAATTATAGGAAATATGTTTTTGAACAACTAACTGCTGTACATGAGTTTGTATTTCTACAATAGAAACAAAAGTTCCAGAACCAGATGCAGACACACCCGGAGCCTATAAACTACGTCCGCCGAGCAAGGAGTAACAGTCACATGAGGAAATCAAATAACGGCAGGATTTGAATCGGTTCTGTTTTGGTTGTCCACCATAAAAAAAAAAAGAAAAAAAGTACCGTATTTTCCGGACTATAAGTCGCGTTTTTTTTGTAGTTTGGCTTGCCCTGCGACTTATATTTCGAAGCGACTTATATGCCAAAATTGTGCGTACATAAATCTTCGGCCGCAAGATGGCACCGTCATTCATTAGGCCTACAACTGAACGCTGCAAGCCTACTGCACCACCGAATAAATTATATATAAACTAGACCGTAGACAAAACAAAAGAGAACACAAAATAAAATGCCGCCAAAAAGAAAAAGCAATACTGCACAATTTAAACTGCAGATTATAAAGTATGCAGCCGAAAACGGCAATCGAGCAAAAGAAAGAAAGTTTGGGGTGAGTGAAAAACTTGTCCGGGACTGGCGAAAAGCAGAGGAAACTCTTGTTTAAATGTTTAAAAATAGATGCGACTTATACACCGATGCGACGTATATATGTTTTTTTCCTCGTCATGGAGCATTTTTTGACTGATGCGACTAATACTCGGGAGCGACGTATAGTCCGGAAAATACGGTATACATATATTGTTTGGATAAATTACATATATCATAATCAGCAACAGTTCGTACAGTTTTCCAGGAATAAGGTTAAAGGAATATATAAGATATGGATATGTTATTGACAGAGCAAGGAGGGGTGTATGCGATGATAGGCACAACATGTTGTACTTTTATCCCCAATAACACAGCTCCGGATGGGTTGGTGGCCAGGGCGCTGGCATGATTACAATCCCTCAGGTTCGAATTGGCAGAGAACTCCGGCATTAACGACCCTTTCACAGGATGGATGGAGAATATGTTTGGGAGGTGGAAAGGCATGATCCAGTCAGTGCCCGTCGCGGGAATAATGGCAGTAACTGTGTTAATTGTAGCCGGCTGCCGTTGTATTCCCTGCGCACGAGGGCTACTGCATCGGCTGATCACCACAGTAGTGGGCGCTACAGAAGCGCCAAGTGCCATTCAGGCTTACATGGGGATCAGATATGATCAGGTGAAAGTGGACGAGACATCACCTGAGGGGCCCGACCCTATCCAGCTGTAATGTGTAGAATAGTCAACACCTATACTATTCTAGTAGTAGCGCCTGTATCTAAGATAATCAATATCCCGGATTTACTTGAATAACACATTTTTAAACAACCATACCAGGTTATGTTTGTTATTGTGTAGTGTTGCTTGGTTGCGAGTGCAACCCGTTATTTCTGTATCACTGCATTGATAATGGGACTGTTGATTTTCTTTGAGACAGTTGTTCACAGGTTTCCTGTCGCTGACACAACGACGATTGAATGCCTGAAGGAGGCTCCCATGATGTGAAAGTAACCTCTCTATTTGAGCCGAGCCCTTGACAAGGAGGGACGAGCCTTGGGTTCATGATTTACAGGTCCCGATGGCGACAGAGGAAACAAGAGCTGCGACTACAACAATGTCCAAAACCACCCACATGCACCAGCGCACCAATACATGAAGATCCCAAATCCATGCAACCCACAGATAATCTCGAATTTTTTAATTTTTATTGTGTCAAATGATTTTGTATTTTTTACTTTTTACTTTCAATGCATGCTGCAAATATATGTCGCCAAATTTTTGTACCTTTCACTTTTATGCATGCCGAAAATGTTATAACTTTGTCACATATAACCAGAAGTATTATTTTGGATTTTTATGAATGCTTTTATCCATATGCTTATTGTTGTATTGTTGACAATGACCTGTATTTCCTATGAGACCCACCAAGGTGAATGTCGTCTCAGTATTAGGGGGACGCGTTGTTGTTTATCTCCACTATGGAGTTTTTCCACTTCGGTCGGTGCTGTTGATGATTTTCCTACTTTGACTATGTTCTCGGTGTGGTAAATGGTGCTTATGACTTACAAATCTTATTTTATGGCCATCTGAGATGGCCAAGGAGGGATTGTTACGTATTTTAAGTACATAAACTGCTCCCACATAGCCATTAGGAAGCAGGATCGAACACACAAGCTGCATTACCCTCCCATAGCCACTAGGAAGCAGGATCGAACACTTAAGCTGCAATAACTACTCCAGCCACAGATGGCAGCACCTTTAGACAGGGGCGGAGCCATTACGTCACCCCGACCACGCCCACTTCACATAGGCCACGCCCACTTGACGGGCAAGAGCGCGTGATTCGAAGTGGAGAGGTCAGAGACTATAGGTAACCACGGAGAGAACCGGGCTTAAGCCCGGGGCTTGAAGCTCACGATATTGTCCCTCACACGCGTTAGATACAATTCCCTCCCTTAAGCTTCATAGTTACCATACCGAAACATGCCTACTTTAACAAATAAAGTGAGTTAAAAGCGACCAAGGATTGGACCACTTTCTACCAGAAAGAACTTAAGAGTTAGAAGTAGCCTACTGGCATGAAAATTAAACAAGTCAATCATCTGTGGAACGGGCAGGGCTCGAAAAACTCCCCCGCTCCCCGCGAGTGACCCCTTCGTGCACGTGCACGTACTCAAAGCTTGTGACCCAGAGCAAGCTTCTGTTTGTTGTTATCCTGCGGTAGCTACTGGAGCTAGCTAACTAGCTAATCCACATTTGGACCTAGCACTAGAAGACAACCCTAAACTCCAACCTAGCTAGCCTGGCTCACTCTCACGCATCTGTGTTCGCGCTCGTGCGTGATTGCGCGTCCATGTACTTGGAATGGGTGGAGTCAGAGTCAGCGTTGAAGGAGAGGGGGTAGGACCATTTGAGTTGATCTGCTGGCGTATCGCAAATCCCATATCCAACCTTTAAAAGTCATTTTGAGTCATCTGTCTCAAGTCTAAGTCAAGTCTCAAGTCATAAAGACCTAGTCAAAGTCAAGTCGAGTCTTTTATCAGTGTTAGTCAAGCAAGTCTCAAGTCCTCAAATTTGCGACTCGAGTCTGACTCGATTCAAGTCATGTGACTCGAGTCCCCCATGTCTACAAGTCGGCGTCTGATTTGCAGTCTTCTTTGTATTTCAGTTTACTCTATTCCTGAAAACGTTTATTCGTGTCTTGCCTCTCTGTCGGTCAGTCTCCCTTTTCTCTTCTTCTGTTCCTCCGACATTGGGTTTCTCTGTCTCTTTATAGTCGGCTGATCCATGATGAATGTAACAATCCCTTCGCTACTTGTGTTTTTATCGAGCCGGTTCGTGTTTGTGGGTCTATGCGACACACCGAGCTTGGCGTTTAAAATGGCAGCAGACGCGTTACCTTTCGATTCAGCCTTAGATAGTAGTTCAGAACGCAAGTTTGAAAAAATAGCAACTTTCGGCGTTAAACTCTTGCATTACCTTTGCCCTGCTACCAACAGGCTTTGATTGGCTATGAGCTACGTACAGACTCATATGATAGTACTGTGTTCTTTTTGGAAGTAGGTCGCCGAGTCAGGATCGCTTGTAACTCATTTTAATCTGGTAAAGGTTTGGACTAGTCTCTATGAAGCAAAAGGAGGGGAATTGTATAGGCATGCGTGCAGATAGTAGGGCATCTGATGGATGCGTTACCTGAAGCGTTCTGCCCCCCTGGGCTATGTGTTGTGACTTTAATACTGGGCAGGCGTGGACTCAGTTATGTGCTCTGATTGGCTGAGCATGGTGCTGAACTCCCACCTCCTGGATACCCGTATGTGTACTCTATGCTGATCTCTTGCGGCTATGTGTTGGCATTGCAACTTCGTTTGTGGCTTGTTGCTGACCTCTTGTGGCTATGTGTGGGAATTACACTTGTTTTTGTGGCCCTGAGCATCTCGGTCTCTCGAACATCTTGACCGCTCGGATCTCTAGAATTGACCCATGATGAATGGCTTCCTGTATGAGCTGGAGGCCTCGCTAGGCTCAGGATCCCTCCCTCCCTCCCTCCCTGAGAAAGAAGCCTCTTTAATTGGTAAGGGCATATGTGGCCTGTTGGTATGAATGTGTGAATTATGTCACAATTCCCTCCTTCGTCATTTCAGATGACCATCCTACAAGCAATATAAAAGTATAAAATATATAAAAGTATAAAATATAAAGCGAAACGTAAAAATCTCATGGCTACATCACCATGCAACAATCATCAACACAACCAACCAACGTGCACAAATCAAGCAGGTCGGTGGGTCACATGGAATACACAGTGGGCTACAAGCCTCACTCAACAACTAAGCAGTGGACATACAATCACCATGTCATGCAATCATCAATAAATCACTAGTCACACAATCATCACTGAATTAATAATCAAAATACGTCATGCAATCATCAGGAAATCAGTAACCAAAAAAATAAATAATAATGATAATATTTCATGCAATCATCAACCATAGATCCAAAAAGGCACAAAAATAGGTTTAAACATAAAAAACACACCAAATACCTCTACGTATGTGTGACACAAAGTCCTACACTTTCAGCATGCAATGAAAGATAACACCAGAAAAATAAGTGACATAAGAATACATTTTAAAATCAAAAATGTCCACCAGATATGCATAGATATTGAACGAGTCAGGTGATCTTCATGTATTGGTGCGCCGCATGCACGTGGGGGATTTTGGACAGTGGTGTAGACGATGCTACCGTTCGCTGTCATCAGGCCCTGTATAACACGATGCCGGCTCATATGAAGAGGTTACTAGCAAATCACATGTGAGCAACCTCCGGGCGTCCAGTCGTCCGCTCGCCCATACCTGTCATGAAAATAAGCACGAAAGCTATAATAACTGCACATAGCCACAAGGAAAGCAGGACCAAACAAATAAGCTGTAATAACTGCTCATGGCCATAAGATGGCAGCATCATCACACATAAGAGGAAGCCGGAGGCAGGCTCTCAGATCATAGCCAGCAGAGCATGTACTACGTCATATAGGCCACGCCTACTCTAGACAGCAGCAGGCGCGCGCCCTAGAGAGGGCAGAAACGATAGTTCGCCACGGTATCGTGTCTAAATAACGCGGTGTATACCGTCGCTCATCCTCCACGCTTTTCTTTCAGCATTTGGAGGGTACAGCAGGTGGGAAACTAGACGGCTACGCCTACAATCATAGAACTAGAGTTATAATTACATAACTATCGTTCTATTTCATGTAGGCTACGCCGTCTAGGCTTCGCCTTATGGGCTAAGGTGAAGCTGCGAGCGGAGCCCGATCAATGTACTCCTGCTGGACCCCAGTCAAAACGACCTAAGTCACCAGAAGACTCAAAAAAGCCAAGGAAGTATAAAACACAACAGCTTAATAAAAAACGAATTCCTCCTAGATCAAGCAAGGCAATGATCAAGGGAGAAAAAAGTGAGTCTGTAAAGACTCCAGCTCTAATCCGTGCTTCATGGAACCCATGAAAAGGAAAAGAAAAACCAGAGCAACACGGTTTCCATTAGGTCCGCTACTACCGGGGGCGGAGCCACAGAATCCGACTCTCCAATAAGGGGACTCTCTCGGCCGTTTTTAGAAGAAAAAACGGCGGGAGTGCCACACTGGCAAACAAAGCCACCTGACAATTGGCGAGCCAATAGAAAAACCTCCCGAGCCTGCTTTTCATTTGAAAAAAAAAGGTGGGAGAGTGAGACTGGTAATCAAGTCCAACTCGCCAGCCGGCGAGAGGAAATCCAACCACGCCGCTTTAAAGAACATGTCTATATTCTTAAGCCGTAAAAGGGGTCCCGGGCTCTAGCACAGAGTTGCCGAGTGAGCCCCTGGACATGTCTAACATGTAAAAACGGACAAAGGGGCCGGGGGAAGACCAAGACGCAGCCGCGCAGATGTCTTCCACCGAAACGCCCTTGAGTAGAGCCGTTGAAGCGGCCACGCTCCGTGTGGAGTGAGCTTTAACGCCCAACGGTGGAGCCAAGCCCTGCCGAGAGTAGGCTAAGCAAACACCCTCACATACCCAGCGAGAAAACCGCTGCTTAGAGAGAGCGCGGCCCCTGCTAGCGTCGCTATAACACACAAACAACTGTTGTGTGGAGCGGAACGCGGCGGTGCGATTCACGTACATAGCCAACGCCCGAACCGGGCACAGGAGATGCAACTCCGCCTCCGCCTCATCAGAATGAGGCGGGGGGGGAAAAGCCTTAAGCACAATATCCCTCGACCGAAAATAACTATTAATGTTCTTCGGGAGGAACGCAGGATTAGGTCTGAGCAACGCGAAGGAGCTGTCCTCGTTTAGCAACAAGCAACTCGGGCTGACAGACAGAGCGGTTAGCTCACCGGCCCGCTTGGCAGAAACCAAGGCCAACAAGAGTGCCGTCTTAAATGACAAGGCATCCAAGGGGGCCTGAGAAAGAGGCTCAAAAGGATCCCTGGACAATCCGCGCAACACGGTGGGGAGATCCCAGCGTGGTGTAAGCACGCGTGAAACAGGCCTAACCCGTCTAGCCCCACGCAAGAATCTCTTGACCAGTGGATGGCTGAAGATCGGTCCACCATCACAGCCTGCATGGCCAGCCGAAACGGCTGCCGCATAGACCTTGATAGTGGAGAAGGCCAAACCTTTTTCCAATAAGTTTTGCAGAAACGAAAGCACGCTTCCCACCTCGCATTGAGATGGGACAGCGTGGTTCCTCTCACACCAATTAGAGAAGGCGCACCACTTCGCCGCATAGAGGGAAGAAGTAGAAGGCGCACGAGCGCTCTGAATAGTGTTGATAACCGTCTCAGGCAAACCTTTGCCCTGCAGGATCAACCTCTCAGGAGCCAAACCAACAGCCGTCCCGAGACATCGGGCATGTGGTGCACCGTCCCGTGGGCCTGTGAAAGCGCATCCGGCCTGAACGGTACTGGCCAACGGTACTGCCCAGCCAGCTCTGGAAACCACAGAGCTGAACGGTTCTCCGGTGCCACTAATATCAGGGACAGTCTCTCCTGTCTGACCCGTTCCAGAAGAGGAAGGATCAGCTGGAGCGGGGGAAACGCATAAGAGAGCCCGCGGCCAAGGTGTGTGTGCCAACGCATCTACCCCCAACGGGGGAAGATCCCGAGGGCTGAGGGAGAACCACCACCTGCAGTGCGTGTTCTCCCTGGACGTGAAGAGGTCCACCTGCGCTGTCCCGAACCTCTGCCAGATCAGTCTGACAATGTCCGGATGTAACCGCCTCGAGACATGAGGTCCGCCCCAAAGTTCTGAGTGCCCGCGATATGCAGGGCTCTCAGACTGAGGAGATACTGATGAGCCCAAAGCCAGAGCTCGACCGCCTTTCGGTGGAGAGCAGGGGAGCGGACTCCCCACAGCGTCGAGCTCCAACACATTTATGTGTGCTGTAGGGGGCGTGCGCCACTCGTCTCCGACCGAGTGAGAGAGGCACGTTCCTCCCCAACCCGTCAACGAGGCGTCCGTGAAGACCACTACGTAGGACGCCACCCTGCCCAGGGAAACACCCCTGAGAAGGGCGGAGGGTCTTTTCCAATATTCCAGGTCTGGCGACACCGAACGGGGAACGAGGAGCACCCTGAGCTTGTGTCGCCTGGGGTCTAACCGTTGGCGAGCAAACCACCGCTGGAGTCTGCGCATAAAAAGCAGACCCAGGGGGACCACATGGTGGGCAGCTGCCATCAGCCCTAACAGGCGCATGGTGGACAGTGCGGTCACGTTTTTGCGAACGCGAAAACGGGAGAGCGCCGACAGGATGGCGTCTCGCCGAGGAGGCGAAAGCATCGCAGTCATGGTGGCTGAGTCTAGGCAAAGCCCCAAGTAGACTGTCTGCCGGCTGGGGAGCGGGGAGCTCTTCTCCCAGTTGATGGCAAAACCCAGGAAGGAGAGATGGTTTATCACCAACATGGTGTGCCTTCTCGCGGTCTCTTCTGAGTTGCTCAGAATAAGCAGGTCGTCTAGGTAGAAGAGAATCCTCTTTCCCTGACGCCTGACAACGTCAGGGACGCTCCGACAGTGAGCATTCTGAACTTCCTCGTGGCAACGAATCTGCTGAACACGCGAAGATCCAGAATAGGTCTCTTTTCCCCTGACTTCTTGGAAACCAGGAAGTAGCGGGAATAAAACCCTAGGTGAGACTCGTGGGGGGGAACGACAGTGATGGCCCCCTTTACCAAGAGACGTGCCACCTCTGCTGCCAGAGCCGTGCTCGCAGCCGGGTCCCGTAGCGTGGTCTCCACCAACCCCATAAAGGGTGGGGGACGACGCTTGAACTGTATGGGATGGCCCCATCTCAACGTGGTGTCCAACCACGATGGCAGAACGCACCGCTCTTGCCAAAAGGCATAGCGGTCAGAGAGAGGGCGAGCCGACAGCTGAGGAAGACCGTCAAGGAATAACCCGAGTCTCTGATCCGTCCACGAGGCTCCAAGGGACGCCGCTTCTTAGAAGCAGGTGAACCAGAGGCCATGTGAACACGTCGTCCGACCGCCACCCTACAGCCACCGGGCTGAGGGGGGGAAAGAGGCAACATGGGGGAACGCACCACAAGCGTAGGACGCAGGTGGCCTAAGGAATATCGCTCTTTAGGTACCATGTACTGCCGTTCGGCCGAACGGTCTTTACTTTTTTCTTTATTATTATTTGGGAAGAAAAAAGTCGGCGCCAGCTTCCGGAACTTCCCGGTCCGTGGCGCTGCTCTACCCGTCTGCGGTGGCGGAGGCTGCGGCTGCTGCTGCTGCGGCACCGGGGCTGGAGTCGGAGGCGGTCCCCTGGAACGCTGGGACCGGCCTGGACCCCGCTTCCTCCCGGCCTGCTGGTGGAGGAGCCCGTGAGAATCGCCCCGAACCGGGAACGATTCTCACGGACAGACTGCTGGTGCGCGAGAACCTTGGAGAACCGGGGACCAAAAAGGCCATCCGGCGCTAGTGGACCCTGGACCAGTCTGGCACCGCAGTGTGGGAGAGCCATATGACTCATTGAATCATTGTCGCCCACGCTGATAGGTGCATAGTTTGAATTTTCAGCGCGCACAAACGCGCGCACGGGACAAGCCCATAAGGCGAAGCCTACATGAAATAGAACACCTGCTCACAGCGCTGTATGTTAATATTCGATGTTGAGTTTTCAGTTTCTTGACATGAGGAGATCTGCCCAAGCTAAGTGGGTAAGAAGATGTAGTCAAAATGCAACGCTGTTATCGCCGAAAATTTTCAAATCTTGGTCACAGCTGTCAACTCTAAATCAATCAAAGAGTGCTCATTTAATTAGGACAAGGAAAGAGAGGATGATAATGAATTTGTGGTTTCAATTTGATAAACCTCTATGAAGATGTTAGAACTGATCTTTTATTGTGTGTTTAAGAACAACGTTGGTCATCTGGGACAGTTTGGAAAATTTCCCATTGGTTCACATCTGATGGTGCTGTGATGGCCGATGAGGTTAAGGCGTTGGGCTCGAAATCCAAACTGTATTACCCGTGTAGGTTCGAATCCTGTTCGAATCCTGCTCAGAGCGTTGTATGTTAATATTCCGTGTTGAGTGTTGAGTTTCTTGACATGACATCTGCCCAAGCTAGGAGGGTAAGAAGATGAAGTCAAAATCCAATGCTGTTATCGCCGAAAATGGTCACGTCTTGCACACAGCTGTCAACTCTAAATCAATCAAAGAGTGCTCATTTAATTAGGACAAGGAAAGAGAGGATGATAATGAATTTGTGGTTTCAATTTGATAAACCTCTATGAAGATGTTAGAACTGATCTTTTATTGTGTGTTTAAGAACTTATATATCTATATTTTCAACGTTTGTCATCTGGGACGGTTATCAAAATTTCCCATTGGTTTACATCTGTTGGTGATGTGATGGCCGAGAGGTTAAGGCGTTGGAGTTGAAATCCAATGGGGTTTCCCCGCGCAGGTTCGAATCCTGCTCACAGCGAAACATTTCAATGGAACCATTCCGTCCTCATTTGATTATCTCAAAGGAGTAATTTAAAGTTGTGGATTCATTCCCTTACTTTTGAACCTCCGCCATGATGATTGTTAAAACACTTGTTATACTGGGTATGGAGGACCGTCTTTGTTCACTGCATGGAATTGGGAAACTTTTGCCAATAAAATCCGGGTTTACACCAAAATTATGAATCTGTTATGAAGCAGTGTTTAAGGCATTAGACTCGAAAGCTCAGTGGGAATAGGGAAAGCTCAAATACTTCACATATACCTGTCTGCTGAGATTTTTGACTAGATCAACCAATCGACAAGCCCTAGCGATTCTTAAAGGCCATTCCAACTTGACCGACAGATGTTCCCTTTGTTTCATTCATAAAGGTCTTATGATGAGAGAGGGGTAATGAATTTACATCCAAAATCCAACGGTTTCGATCCGGGCCGGCGCAAATTCTACCAGGGGCATCTTATTAGAAACTAATCCGGTTATGGAAAATTTGTCTTGTAAATTTGATAAACAAAAATGAAGTTTGAAGCTGGAAACAGATGTTTCAATGTGTAACAAGGGCCACTTTAATCTATCCTAGGTCCCTTGGGTCTCTTTTTGAATAAATTGCCATTTGGGTACATGTCAAATGAGCTGTGATGGCCGAGTGGTTAAGGCGTTGGACTTGAATTTCAATGGGTAATACCCGCGCAGGTTAAAATCCTGCTCACAGCGTTGTATGTTAATATTCCGTGTTGAGTTTTGAGTTTCTTGACATGACATCTGCCCAAACTAGGTGGGTAAGAAGATGTAGTCAAAATCCGATGCTGTTATCACCGAAAATGTTCTTATCTTGCTCACAGCTATTAACTCTAAATCAATCAAAAAATTGTCATTTATATAGGTCAAGGAAATAAAGGATGATAATGAATTTGTGGTTTCACGTGGATATACCTCTATGAAGATGTTTGAACTGATGTTTTATTCTGCGTTTGAGAACTTCTATATTTTCAACGCTTGAAATCTGCGACGATTTTTCAAATTTCCTATTGTTGTATTTGTATTGACGCTGTGATGGCCGAGAGGTTAAGGCGTTGGACTTGAAATCCAATGGGGTTTCCCCGCGCAGGTTCGAATCCTGCTCACAGCGAATCTTTTCAATGGAACCATTCAATCCTCATTTGATTATCTCAAAGGAGAAATTTAAAGTTGTGGATTCATTCCTTTACTTGTGAACCTCCGCGATGAAGATTGTTAAAACACTTGCTATACTGGGTATGGAGGACCGTCTTTGTTCACTGCATGTAATTGGGAAACTTTTGCCAATAAAATCCGGGTTTACACCAAAAATATGAATCTGTTATGAAGCAGTGTTTAAGGCATTAGACTCGAAAGCTCAGTGGGAATAGGGAAAGCTCAAATACTTCACATATACCTGTCTGCTGAGATTTTTGACTAGATCAACCAATCGACAAGCCCTAGCGATTCTTAAAGGCCATTCCAACTTGACCGACAGATGTTCCCTTTGTTTCATTCATAAAGGTCTTATGATGAGAGAGGGGTAATGAATTTACATCCAAAATCCAACGGTTTCGATCCGGGCCGGCGCAAATTCTACCAGGGGCATCTTATTAGAAACTAATCCGGTTATGGAAAATTTGTCTTGTAAATTTGATAAACAAAAATGAAGTTTGAAGCTGGAAACAGATGTTTCAATGTGTAACAAGGGCCACTTTAATCTATCCTAGGTCCCTTGGGTCTCTTTTTGAATAAATTGCCATTTGGGTACATGTCAAATGAGCTGTGATGGCCGAGTGGTTAAGGCGTTGGACTTGAATTTCAATGGGTAATACCCGCGCAGGTTAAAATCCTGCACACAGCGTTGTATGTTAATATTCCGTGTTGAGTTTTGAGTTTCTTGACATGACATCTGCCCAAACTAGGTGGGTAAGAAGATGTAGTCAAAATCCGATGCTGTTATCACCGAAAATGTTCTTATCTTGCTCACAGCTATTAACTCTAAATCAATCAAAAAATTGTCATTTATATAGGTCAAGGAAATAAAGGATGATAATGAATTTGTGGTTTCACGTGGATATACCTCTATGAAGATGTTTGAACTGATGTTTTATTCTGTGTTCAAGAACTTCTATATTTTCAACGCTTGTCATCTGGGACGTTTTTTCAAATTTCCCATCGGTATTCATAAATTGCCGCTGTGATGGCCGAGAGGTTAAGGCGTTGGACTCGAAATCCAATGGGGTTTCCCCGCGCAGGTTCAAATCCTGCTCATAGCGACACATTTCAATGGAACCATTCCGTCCTCATTTGATTATCTCAAAGGAGTAATTTAAAGTTGTGGATTCATTCCTTTACTTTTGAACCTCCGCTATGATGATTGTTAAAACACTTGTTATACTGGGTATGGAGGACCGTCTTTGTTCACTGCATGGAATTGGGAAACTTTTGCCAATAAAATCCGGGTTTACACCAAAATTATGAATCTGTTATGAAGCAGTGTTTAAGGCATTAGACTCGAAAGCTCAGTGGGAATAGCGAAAGCTCAAATACTTCACATATACCTGTCTGCTGAGATTTTTGTCTAGATCAACCAATCGACAAGCCCTAGCGATTCTTAAAGGCCATTCCAACTTGACCAACAGATGTTCCCTTCGTTTCATTCATTAAGGTCTTATGATGAGAGAGGGGTAGTGAATTTACATCCAAAATCCAACGGTTTCGATCCGGGCCGGCGCAAATTCTACCTGGGGCATCTTATTAGAAACTAATCCGGTTATGGAAAATTTGTCTTGTCAATTTGACAAACAAAAATGAAGTTTGAAACTGGAAACAGATGTTTCAATGTGTAACAAGGGCCACTTTAATCTATCCTAGGTCCCCTGGGACTCTTTTTGAATAAATTGCCATTTGGGTACATGTCAATTGAGCTGTGATGGCCGAGTGGTTAAGGCGTTGGACTTGAAATCCAATGGGTGTTACCCGCGTAGGTTCAAATCCTGCTCACAGCGTTGTATGTTAATATTGTGTGTGGAGTTTTGAGTGTCTTGACATGACATCTGCCCAAACTAGGTGGGTAAGAAGATGAAGTCGAAATCCAATGCTGTTATCGCTGAAAATGGTCATGTCTTGCACTCAGCTGTCAACTCTAAATTTCATTTAATTAGGTCAAGGAAAGAACGGATGATAATTAATTTGTGGTTTCAATTTGATATACCTCTATGAAGATGTTTGAACTGATGTTTTATTCTGTGTTCAAGAACTTCTATATTTTCAACGCTTGTCATCTGGGACGTTTTTTCAAATTTCCCATCGGTATTCATAAATTGCCGCTGTGATGGCCGAGAGGTTATGGCGTTGGACTCGAAATCCAATGGGGTATCCCCGCGCAGGTTCAAATCCTGCTCACAGCGAAACATTTCAATGGAACCATTCCGTCCTCATTTGATTATCTCAAAGGAGTAATTTAAAGTTGTGGATTCATTCCCTTACTTTTGAACCTCCGCCATGATGATTGTTAAAACACTTGTTATACTGGGTATGGAGGACCGTCTTTGTTCACTGCATGGAATTGGGAAACTTTTGCCAATAAAATCCGGGTTTACACCAAAAATATGAATCTGTTATGAAGCAGTGTTTAAGGCATTAGACTCGAAAGCTCAGTGGGAATAGGGAAAGCTCAAATACTTCACATATACCTGTCTGCTGAGATTTTTGACTAGATCAACCAATCGACAAGCCCTAGCGATTCTTAAAGGCCATTCCAACTTGACCGACAGATGTTCCCTTTGTTTCATTCATAAAGGTCTTATGATGAGAGAGGGGTAATGAATTTACATCCAAAATCCAACGGTTTCGATCCGGGCCGGCGCAAATTCTACCAGGGGCATCTTATTAGAAACTAATCCGGTTATGGAAAATTTGTCTTGTAAATTTGATAAACAAAAATGAAGTTTGAAGCTGGAAACAGATGTTTCAATGTGTAACAAGGGCCACTTTAATCTATCCTAGGTCCCTTGGGTCTCTTTTTGAATAAATTGCCATTTGGGTACATGTCAAATGAGCTGTGATGGCCGAGTGGTTAAGGCGTTGGACTTGAAAACCAATGGGGTTTCCCCGCGAAGGTTCGAATCCTGCTCACAGTGAATCTTTTCAATGGAACCATTCAATCCTCATTTGATTATCTCAAAGGAGAAATTTAAAGTTGTGGATTCATTCCTTTACTTGTGAACCTCCGCGATGAAGATTGTTAAAACACTTGCTATACTGGGTATGGAGGACCGTCTTTGTTCACTGCATGTAATTGGGAAACTTTTGCCAATAAAATCCGGGTTTACACCAAAAATATGAATCTGTTATGAAGCAGTGTTTAAGGCATTAGACTCGAAAGCTCAGTGGGAATAGCGAAAGCTCAAATACTTCACATATACCTGTCTGCTGAGATTTTTGACTAGATCAACCAATCGACAAGCCCTAGCGATTCTTAAAGGCCATTCCAACTTGAACAACAGATGTTCCCTTTGTTTCATTCATTAAGGTCTTATGATGAGAGAGGGGTAGTGAATTTACATCCAAAATCCAACGGTTTCGATCCGGGCCGGCGCAAATTCTACCTGGGGCATCTTATTAGAAACTATTCCGGTTATGGAAAATTTGTCTTGTCAATTTGACAAACAAAAATGAAGTTTGAAACTGGAAACAGATGTTTCAATGTGTAACAAGGGCCACTTTAATCTATCCTAGGTCCCCTGGGACTCTTTTTGAATAAATTGCCATTTGGGTACATGTCAATTGAGCTGTGATGGCCGAGTGGTTAAGGCGTTGGACTTGAAATCCAATGGGTGTTACCCGCGTAGGTTCAAATCCTGCTCACAGCGTTGTATGTTAATATTGTGTGTGGAGTTTTGAGTGTCTTGACATGACATCTGCCCAAACTAGGTGGGTAAGAAGATGAAGTCGAAATCCAATGCTGTTATCGCTGAAAATAGTCATGTCTTGCACTCAGCTGTCAACTCTAAATTTCATTTAATTAGGTCAAGGAAAGAACGGATGATAATTAATTTGTGCTTTCAATTTGATATACCGCTATGAAGATGTTTGAACTGATGTTTTATTCTGCGTTCAAGAACTTCTATATTTTCAACGCTTGTCATCTGGGACGTTTTTTCAAATTTCCCATCGGTATTCATAAATTGCCGCTGTGATGGCCGAGAGGTTAAGGCGTTGGACTCGAAATCCAATGGGGTTTCCCCGCGCAGGTTCAAATCCTGCTCACAGCGAAACATTTCAATGGAACCATTCCGTCCTCATTTGATTATCTCAAAGGAGTAATTTAAAGTTGTGGATTCATTCCTTTACTTTTGAACCTCCGCTATGATGATTGTTAAAACACTTGTTATACTGGGTATGGAGGACCGTCTTTGTTCACTGCATGGAATTGGGAAACTTTTGCCAATAAAATCCGGGTTTACACCAAAAATATGAATCTGTTATGAAGCAGTGTTTAAGGCATTAGACTCGAAAGCTCAGTGGGAATAGGGAAAGCTCAAATACTTCACATATACCTGTCTGCTGAGATTTTTGACTAGATCAACCAATCGACAAGCCCTAGCGATTCTTAAAGGCCATTCCAACTTGACCGACAGATGTTCCCTTTGTTTCATTCATAAAGGTCTTATGATGAGAGAGGGGTAATGAATTTACATCCAAAATCCAACGGTTTCGATCCGGGCCGGCGCAAATTCTACCAGGGGCATCTTATTAGAAACTAATCCGGTTATGGAAAATTTGTCTTGTAAATTTGATAAACAAAAATGAAGTTTGAAGCTGGAAACAGATGTTTCAATGTGTAACAAGGGCCACTTTAATCTATCCTAGGTCCCTTGGGTCTCTTTTTGAATAAATTGCCATTTGGGTACATGTCAAATGAGCTGTGATGGCCGAGTGGTTAAGGCGTTGGACTTGAATTTCAATGGGTAATACCCGCGCAGGTTAAAATCCTGCTCACAGCGTTGTATGTTAATATTCCGTGTTGAGTTTTGAGTTTCTTGACATGACATCTGCCCAAACTAGGTGGGTAAGAAGATGTAGTCAAAATCCGATGCTGTTATCACCGAAAATGTTCTTATCTTGCTCACAGCTATTAACTCTAAATCAATCAAAAAATTGTCATTTATATAGGTCAAGGAAATAAAGGATGATAATGAATTTGTGGTTTCACGTGGATATACCTCTATGAAGATGTTTGAACTGATGTTTTATTCTGCGTTTGAGAACTTCTATATTTTCAACGCTTGAAATCTGCGACGATTTTTCAAATATCCCATCGGTATTCATAAATTGCCGCTGTGATGGCCGAGAGGTTAAGGCGTTGGACTTGAAAACCAATGGGGTTTCCCCGCGCAGGTTCGAATCCTGCTCACAGCGAATCTTTTCAATGGAACCATTCAATCCTCATTTGATTATCTCAAAGGAGAAATTTAAAGTTGTGGATTCATTCCTTTACTTGTGAACCTCCGCGATGAAGATTGTTAAAACACTTGCTATACTGGGTATGGAGGACCGTCTTTGTTCACTGCATGTAATTGGGAAACTTTTGCCAATAAAATCCGGGTTTACACCAAAAATATGAATCTGTTATGAAGCAGTGTTTAAGGCATTAGACTCGAAAGCTCAGTGGGAATAGCGAAAGCTCAAATACTTCACATATACCTGTCTGCTGAGATTTTTGACTAGATCAACCAATCGACAAGCCCTAGCGATTCTTAAAGGCCATTCCAACTTGAACAACAGATGTTCCCTTTGTTTCATTCATTAAGGTCTTATGATGAGAGAGGGGTAGTGAATTTACATCCAAAATCCAACGGTTTCGATCCGGGCCGGCGCAAATTCTACCTGGGGCATCTTATTAGAAACTATTCCGGTTATGGAAAATTTGTCTTGTCAATTTGACAAACAAAAATGAAGTTTGAAACTGGAAACAGATGTTTCAATGTGTAACAAGGGCCACTTTAATCTATCCTAGGTCCCCTGGGACTCTTTTTGAATAAATTGCCATTTTGGTACATGTCAATTGAGCTGTGATGGCCGAGTGGTTAAGGCGTTGGACTTGAAATCCAATGGGTGTTACCCGCATAGGTTCAAATCCTGCTCACAGCGTTGTATGTTAATATTGTGTGTGGAGTTTTGAGTGTCTTGACATGACATCTGCCCAAACTAGGTGGGTAAGAAGATGAAGTCGAAATCCAATGCTGTTATCGCTGAAAATAGTCATGTCTTGCACTCAGCTGTCAACTCTAAATTTCATTTAATTGGGTCAAGGAAAGAACGGATGATAATTAATTTGTGCTTTCAATTTGATATACCGCTATGAAGATGTTTGAACTGATGTTTTATTCTGCGTTCAAGAACTTCTATATTTTCAACGCTTGTCATCTGGGACGTTTTTTCAAATTTCCCATCGGTATTCATAAATTGCCGCTGTGATGGCCGAGAGGTTAAGGCGTTGGACTCGAAATCCAATGGGGTTTCCCCGCGCAGGTTCAAATCCTGCAGACAGCGAAACATTTCAATGGAACCATTCCGTCCTCATTTGATTATCTCAAAGGAGTAATTTAAAGTTGTGGATTCATTCCTTTACTTTTGAACCTCCGCTATGATGATTGTTAAAACACTTGTTATACTGGGTATGGAGGACCGTCTTTGTTCACTGCATGGAATTGGGAAACTTTTGCCAATAAAATCCGGGTTTACACCAAAAATATGAATCTGTTATGAAGCAGTGTTTAAGGCATTAGACTCGAAAGCTCAGTGGGAATAGGGAAAGCTCAAATACTTCACATATACCTGTCTGCTGAGATTTTTGACTAGATCAACCAATCGACAAGCCCTAGCGATTCTTAAAGGCCATTCCAACTTGACCGACAGATGTTCCCTTTGTTTCATTCATAAAGGTCTTATGATGAGAGAGGGGTAATGAATTTACATCCAAAATCCAACGGTTTCGATCCGGGCCGGCGCAAATTCTACCAGGGGCATCTTATTAGAAACTAATCCGGTTATGGAAAATTTGTCTTGTAAATTTGATAAACAAAAATGAAGTTTGAAGCTGGAAACAGATGTTTCAATGTGTAACAAGGGCCACTTTAATCTATCCTAGGTCCCTTGGGTCTCTTTTTGAATAAATTGCCATTTGGGTACATGTCAAATGAGCTGTGATGGCCGAGTGGTTAAGGTGTTGGACTTGAATTTCAATGGGTAATACCCGCGCAGGTTAAAATCCTGCTCACAGCGTTGTATGTTAATATTCCGTGTTGAGTTTTGAGTTTCTTGACATGACATCTGCCCAAACTAGGTGGGTAAGAAGATGTAGTCAAAATCCGATGCTGTTATCACCGAAAATGTTCTTATCTTGCTCACAGCTATTAACTCTAAATCAATCAAAAAATTGTCATTTATATAGGTCAAGGAAATAAAGGATGATAATGAATTTGTGGTTTCACGTGGATATACCTCTATGAAGATGTTTGAACTGATGTTTTATTCTGCGTTTGAGAACTTCTATATTTTCAACGCTTGAAATCTGCGACGATTTTTCAAATTTCCTATTGTTGTATATGTATTGACGCTGTGATGGCCGAGAGGTTAAGGCGTTGGACTTGAAAACCAATGGGGTTTCCCCGCGCAGGTTCGAATCCTGCTCACAGCGAATCTATTCAATGGAACCATTCAATCCTCATTTGATTATCTCAAAGGAGAAATTTAAAGTTGTGGATTCATTCCTTTACTTGTGAACCTCCGCGATGAAGATTGTTAAAACACTTGCTATACTGGGTATGGAGGACCGTCTTTGTTCACTGCATGTAATTGGGAAACTTTTGCCAATAAAATCCGGGTTTACACCAAAAATATGAATCTGTTATGAAGAAGTGTTTAAGGCATTAGACTCGAAAGCTCAGTGGGAATAGCGAAAGCTCAAATACTTCACATATACCTGTCTGCTGAGATTTTTGACTAGATCAACCAATCGACAAGCCCTAGCGATTCTTAAAGGCCATTCCAACTTGAACAACAGATGTTCCCTTTGTTTCATTCATTAAGGTCTTATGATGAGAGAGGGGTAGTGAATTTACATCCAAAATCCAACGGTTTCGATCCGGGCCGGCGCAAATTCTACCTGGGGCATCTTATTAGAAACTATTCCGGTTATGGAAAATTTGTCTTGTCAATTTGACAAACAAAAATGAAGTTTGAAACTGGAAACAGATGTTTCAATGTGTAACAAGGGCCACTTTAATCTATCCTAGGTCCCCTGGGACTCTTTTTGAATAAATTGCCATTTGGGTACATGTCAATTGAGCTGTGATGGCCGAGTGGTTAAGGCGTTGGACTTGAAATCCAATGGGTGTTACCCGCGTAGGTTCAAATCCTGCTCACAGCGTTGTATGTTAATATTGTGTGTGGAGTTTTGAGTGTCTTGACATGACATCTGCCCAAACTAGGTGGGTAAGAAGATGAAGTCGAAATCCAATGCTGTTATCGCTGAAAATAGTCATGTCTTGCACTCAGCTGTCAACTCTAAATTTCATTTAATTAGGTCAAGGAAAGAACGGATGATAATTAATTTGTGCTTTCAATTTGATATACCGCTATGAAGATGTTTGAACTGATGTTTTATTCTGCGTTCAAGAACTTCTATATTTTCAACGCTTGTCATCTGGGACGTTTTTTCAAATTTCCCATCGGTATTCATAAATTGCCGCTGTGATGGCCGAGAGGTTAAGGCGTTGGACTCGAAATCCAATGGGGTTTCCCCGCGCAGGTTCAAATCCTGCTCACAGCGAAACATTTCAATGGAACCATTCCGTCCTCATTTGATTATCTCAAAGGAGTAATTTAAAGTTGTGGATTCATTCCTTTACTTTTGAACCTCCGCTATGATGATTGTTAAAACACTTGTTATACTGGGTATGGAGGACCGTCTTTGTTCACTGCATGGAATTGGGAAACTTTTGCCAATAAAATCCGGGTTTACACCAAAAATATGAATCTGTTATGAAGCAGTGTTTAAGGCATTAGACTCGAAAGCTCAGTGGGAATAGGGAAAGCTCAAATACTTCACATATACCTGTCTGCTGAGATTTTTGACTAGATCAACCAATCGACAAGCCCTAGCGATTCTTAAAGGCCATTCCAACTTGACCGACAGATGTTCCCTTTGTTTCATTCATAAAGGTCTTATGATGAGAGAGGGGTAATGAATTTACATCCAAAATCCAACGGTTTCGATCCGGGCCGGCGCAAATTCTACCAGGGGCATCTTATTAGAAACTAATCCGGTTATGGAAAATTTGTCTTGTAAATTTGATAAACAAAAATGAAGTTTGAAGCTGGAAACAGATGTTTCAATGTGTAACAAGGGCCACTTTAATCTATCCTAGGTCCCTTGGGTCTCTTTTTGAATAAATTGCCATTTGGGTACATGTCAAATGAGCTGTGATGGCCGAGTGGTTAAGGCGTTGGACTTGAATTTCAATGGGTAATACCCGCGCAGGTTAAAATCCTGCTCACAGCGTTGTATGTTAATATTCCGTGTTGAGTTTTGAGTTTCTTGACATGACATCTGCCCAAACTAGGTGGGTAAGAAGATGTAGTCAAAATCCGATGCTGTTATCACCGAAAATGTTCTTATCTTGCTCACAGCTATTAACTCTAAATCAATCAAAAAATTGTCATTTATATAGGTCAAGGAAATAAAGGATGATAATGAATTTGTGGTTTCACGTGGATATACCTCTATGAAGATGTTTGAACTGATGTTTTATTCTGCGTTTGAGAACTTCTATATTTTCAACGCTTGAAATCTGCGACGATTTTTCAAATATCCCATCGGTATTCATAAATTGCCGCTGTGATGGCCGAGAGGTTAAGGCGTTGGACTTGAAAACCAATGGGGTTTCCCCGCGCAGGTTCGAATCCTGCTCACAGCGAATCTTTTCAATGGAACCATTCAATCCTCATTTGATTATCTCAAAGGAGAAATTTAAAGTTGTGGATTCATTCCTTTACTTGTGAACCTCCGCGATGAAGATTGTTAAAACACTTGCTATACTGGGTATGGAGGACCGTCTTTGTTCACTGCATGTAATTGGGAAACTTTTGCCAATAAAATCCGGGTTTACACCAAAAATATGAATCTGTTATGAAGCAGTGTTTAAGGCATTAGACTCGAAAGCTCAGTGGGAATAGCGAAAGCTCAAATACTTCACATATACCTGTCTGCTGAGATTTTTGACTAGATCAACCAATCGACAAGCCCTAGCGATTCTTAAAGGCCATTCCAACTTGAACAACAGATGTTCCCTTTGTTTCATTCATTAAGGTCTTATGATGAGAGAGGGGTAGTGAATTTACATCCAAAATCCAACGGTTTCGATCCGGGCCGGCGCAAATTCTACCTGGGGCATCTTATTAGAAACTATTCCGGTTATGGAAAATTTGTCTTGTCAATTTGACAAACAAAAATGAAGTTTGAAACTGGAAACAGATGTTTCAATGTGTAACAAGGGCCACTTTAATCTATCCTAGGTCCCCTGGGACTCTTTTTGAATAAATTGCCATTTTGGTACATGTCAATTGAGCTGTGATGGCCGAGTGGTTAAGGCGTTGGACTTGAAATCCAATGGGTGTTACCCGCATAGGTTCAAATCCTGCTCACAGCGTTGTATGTTAATATTGTGTGTGGAGTTTTGAGTGTCTTGACATGACATCTGCCCAAACTAGGTGGGTAAGAAGATGAAGTCGAAATCCAATGCTGTTATCGCTGAAAATAGTCATGTCTTGCACTCAGCTGTCAACTCTAAATTTCATTTAATTGGGTCAAGGAAAGAACGGATGATAATTAATTTGTGCTTTCAATTTGATATACCGCTATGAAGATGTTTGAACTGATGTTTTATTCTGCGTTCAAGAACTTCTATATTTTCAACGCTTGTCATCTGGGACGTTTTTTCAAATTTCCCATCGGTATTCATAAATTGCCGCTGTGATGGCCGAGAGGTTAAGGCGTTGGACTCGAAATCCAATGGGGTTTCCCCGCGCAGGTTCAAATCCTGCAGACAGCGAAACATTTCAATGGAACCATTCCGTCCTCATTTGATTATCTCAAAGGAGTAATTTAAAGTTGTGGATTCATTCCTTTACTTTTGAACCTCCGCTATGATGATTGTTAAAACACTTGTTATACTGGGTATGGAGGACCGTCTTTGTTCACTGCATGGAATTGGGAAACTTTTGCCAATAAAATCCGGGTTTACACCAAAAATATGAATCTGTTATGAAGCAGTGTTTAAGGCATTAGACTCGAAAGCTCAGTGGGAATAGGGAAAGCTCAAATACTTCACATATACCTGTCTGCTGAGATTTTTGACTAGATCAACCAATCGACAAGCCCTAGCGATTCTTAAAGGCCATTCCAACTTGACCGACAGATGTTCCCTTTGTTTCATTCATAAAGGTCTTATGATGAGAGAGGGGTAATGAATTTACATCCAAAATCCAACGGTTTCGATCCGGGCCGGCGCAAATTCTACCAGGGGCATCTTATTAGAAACTAATCCGGTTATGGAAAATTTGTCTTGTAAATTTGATAAACAAAAATGAAGTTTGAAGCTGGAAACAGATGTTTCAATGTGTAACAAGGGCCACTTTAATCTATCCTAGGTCCCTTGGGTCTCTTTTTGAATAAATTGCCATTTGGGTACATGTCAAATGAGCTGTGATGGCCGAGTGGTTAAGGTGTTGGACTTGAATTTCAATGGGTAATACCCGCGCAGGTTAAAATCCTGCTCACAGCGTTGTATGTTAATATTCCGTGTTGAGTTTTGAGTTTCTTGACATGACATCTGCCCAAACTAGGTGGGTAAGAAGATGTAGTCAAAATCCGATGCTGTTATCACCGAAAATGTTCTTATCTTGCTCACAGCTATTAACTCTAAATCAATCAAAAAATTGTCATTTATATAGGTCAAGGAAATAAAGGATGATAATGAATTTGTGGTTTCACGTGGATATACCTCTATGAAGATGTTTGAACTGATGTTTTATTCTGCGTTTGAGAACTTCTATATTTTCAACGCTTGAAATCTGCGACGATTTTTCAAATTTCCTATTGTTGTATATGTATTGACGCTGTGATGGCCGAGAGGTTAAGGCGTTGGACTTGAAAACCAATGGGGTTTCCCCGCGCAGGTTCGAATCCTGCTCACAGCGAATCTATTCAATGGAACCATTCAATCCTCATTTGATTATCTCAAAGGAGAAATTTAAAGTTGTGGATTCATTCCTTTACTTGTGAACCTCCGCGATGAAGATTGTTAAAACACTTGCTATACTGGGTATGGAGGACCGTCTTTGTTCACTGCATGTAATTGGGAAACTTTTGCCAATAAAATCCGGGTTTACACCAAAAATATGAATCTGTTATGAAGAAGTGTTTAAGGCATTAGACTCGAAAGCTCAGTGGGAATAGCGAAAGCTCAAATACTTCACATATACCTGTCTGCTGAGATTTTTGACTAGATCAACCAATCGACAAGCCCTAGCGATTCTTAAAGGCCATTCCAACTTGAACAACAGATGTTCCCTTTGTTTCATTCATTAAGGTCTTATGATGAGAGAGGGGTAGTGAATTTACATCCAAAATCCAACGGTTTCGATCCGGGCCGGCGCAAATTCTACCTGGGGCATCTTATTAGAAACTATTCCGGTTATGGAAAATTTGTCTTGTCAATTTGACAAACAAAAATGAAGTTTGAAACTGGAAACAGATGTTTCAATGTGTAACAAGGGCCACTTTAATCTATCCTAGGTCCCCTGGGACTCTTTTTGAATAAATTGCCATTTGGGTACATGTCAATTGAGCTGTGATGGCCGAGTGGTTAAGGCGTTGGACTTGAAATCCAATGGGTGTTACCCGCGTAGGTTCAAATCCTGCTCACAGCGTTGTATGTTAATATTGTGTGTGGAGTTTTGAGTGTCTTGACATGACATCTGCCCAAACTAGGTGGGTAAGAAGATGAAGTCGAAATCCAATGCTGTTATCGCTGAAAATGGTCATGTCTTGCACTCAGCTGTCAACTCTAAATTTCATTTGATTAGGTGAAGGAAAGAACGGATGATAATTAATTTGTGGTTTCAATTTTATATACCTCTATGAAGATGTTTGAACTGATGTTTTATTCTGTGTTCAAGAACTTCTATATTTTCAACGCTTGTCATCTGGGACGTTTTTTCAAATTTCCCATCGGTATTCATAAATTGCCGCTGTGATGGCCGAGAGGTTAAGGCGTTGGACTCGAAATCCAATGGGGTTTCCCCGCGTAGGTTCAAATCCTGCTCACAGCGAAACATTTCAATGGAACCATTCCGTCCTCATTTGATTATCTCAAAGGAGTAATTTAAAGTTGTGGATTCATTCCTTTACTTTTGAACCTCCGCTATGATGATTGTTAAAACACTTGTTATACTGGGTATGGAGGACCGTCTTTGTTCACTGCATGGAATTGGGAAACTTTTGCCAATAAAATCCGGGTTTACACCAAAAATATGAATCTGTTATGAAGCAGTGTTTAAGGCATTAGACTCGAAAGCTCAGTGGGAATAGGGAAAGCTCAAATACTTCACATATACCTGTCTGCTGAGATTTTTGACTAGATCAACCAATCGACAAGCCCTAGCGATTCTTAAAGGCTATTCCAACTTGACCGACAGATGTTCCCTTTGTTTCATTCATAAAGGTCTTATGATGAGAGAGGGGTAATGAATTTACATCCAAAATCCAACGGTTTCGATCCGGGCCGGCGCAAATTCTACCAGGGGCATCTTATTAGAAACTAATCCGGTTATGGAAAATTTGTCTTGTAAATTTGATAAACAAAAATGAAGTTTGAAGCTGGAAACAGATGTTTCAATGTGTAACAAGGGCCACTTTAATCTATCCTAGGTCCCTTGGGTCTCTTTTTGAATAAATTGCCATTTGGGTACATGTCTAATGAGCTGTGATGGCCGAGTGGTTAAGGCGTTGGACTTGAATTTCAATGGGTAATACCCGCGCAGGTTAAAATCCTGCTCACAGCGTTGTATGTTAATATTCCGTGTTGAGTTTTGAGTTTCTTGACATGACATCTGCCCAAACTAGGTGGGTAAGAAGATGTAGTCAAAATCCGATGCTGTTATCACCGAAAATGTTCTTATCTTGCTCACAGCTATTAACTCTAAATCAATCAAAAAATTGTCATTTATATAGGTCAAGGAAATAAAGGATGATAATGAATTTGTGGTTTCACGTGGATATACCTCTATGAAGATGTTTGAACTGATGTTTTATTCTGCGTTTGAGAACTTCTATATTTTCAACGCTTGTCATCTGCGACGATTTTTCAAATTTCCTATTGTTGTATTTGTATTGCCGCTGTGATGGCCGAGAGGTTAAGGCGTTGGACTCGAAATCCAATGGGGTTTCCCCGCGCAGGTTCGAATCCTGCTCACAGCGAATCTTTTCAATGGAACCATGCAGTCCTCATTTGATTATCTCAAAGGAGAAATTTAAAGTTGTGGATTCATTCCTTTACTTGTGAACCTCCGCGATGAAGATTGTTAAAACACTTGCTATACTGGGTATGGAGGACCGTCTTTGTTCACTGCATGTAATTGGGAAACTTTTGCCAATAAAATCCGGGTTTACACCAAAAATATGAATCTGTTATGAAGCAGTGTTTAAGGCATTGGACTCGAAAGCTCAGTGGGAATAGGGAAAGCTCAAATACTTCACATATACCTGTCTGCTGAGATTTTTGACTAGATCAACCAATCGACAAGCCCTAGCGATTCTTAAAGGCCATTCCAACTTGACCGACAGATGTTCCCTTTGTTTCATTCATAAAGGTCTTATGATGAGAGAGGGGTAATGAATTTACATCCAAAATCCAACGATTTCGATCCGGGCCGGCGCAAATTCTACCAGGGGCATCTTATTAGAAACTATTCCGGTGATGGAAAATTTGTCTTGTAAATTTGACAAACAAAAATGAAGTTTGAAACTGGAAACAGATGTTTCAATGTGTAACAAGGGCCACTTTCATCCATCCTAGGTCCCTTGGGACTCTTTTTGAATAAATTGCCATTTGGGTACTTGTCATATGAGCTGTGATGGCCGAGGTGTTAAGGCGTTGGACTTGAAATCCAATGGGTATTACCCGAGTAGGTTCAAATCCTGCTCACAGCGTTGTATGTTAATATTCCGTGTTGAGTTTTGAGTTTCTTGACATGACATCTGCCCAAACTAGGTGGGTAAGAAGATGTAGTCAAAATCCGATGCTGTTATCGCCTAAAATGTTCTAAACTTGCTCACAGCTATTAACTCAAAATCAATCAAAAAATTGTCATTTATATAGGTCAAGGAAATAAAGGATGATAATGAATTTGTGGTTTCACGTTGATATACCTCTATGAAGATGTTTGAACTGATGTTTTATTCTGTGTTTAAGAACTTCTATATTTTCAACGCTTGTCATCTGCGACGTTTTTTCAAATTTCCCATCGGTATTCATAAATTGCCGCTGTGATGGCCGAGAGGTTAAGGCGTTGGACTCGAAATCCAATGGGGTTTCCCCGCGCAGGTTCAAATCCTGCAGACAGCGAAACATTTCAATGGAACCATTCCGTCCTCATTTGATTATCTCAAAGGAGTAATTTAAAGTTGTGGATTCATTCCTTTACTTTTGAACCTCCGCTATGATGATTGTTAAAACACTTGTTATACTGGGTATGGAGGACCGTCTTTGTTCACTGCATGGAATTGGGAAACTTTTGCCAATAAAATCCGGGTTTACACCAAAAATATGAATCTGTTATGAAGCAGTGTTTAAGGCATTAGACTCGAAAGCTCAGTGGGAATAGGGAAAGCTCAAATACTTCACATATACCTGTCTGCTGAGATTTTTGACTAGATCAACCAATCGACAAGCCCTAGCGATTCTTAAAGGCCATTCCAACTTGACCGACAGATGTTCCCTTTGTTTCATTCATAAAGGTCTTATGATGAGAGAGGGGTAATGAATTTACATCCAAAATCCAACGGTTTCGATCCGGGCCGGCGCAAATTCTACCAGGGGCATCTTATTAGAAACTAATCCGGTTATGGAAAATTTGTCTTGTAAATTTGATAAACAAAAATGAAGTTTGAAGCTGGAAACAGATGTTTCAATGTGTAACAAGGGCCACTTTAATCTATCCTAGGTCCCTTGGGTCTCTTTTTGAATAAATTGCCATTTGGGTACATGTCAAATGAGCTGTGATGGCCGAGTGGTTAAGGTGTTGGACTTGAATTTCAATGGGTAATACCCGCGCAGGTTAAAATCCTGCTCACAGCGTTGTATGTTAATATTCCGTGTTGAGTTTTGAGTTTCTTGACATGACATCTGCCCAAACTAGGTGGGTAAGAAGATGTAGTCAAAATCCGATGCTGTTATCACCGAAAATGTTCTTATCTTGCTCACAGCTATTAACTCTAAATCAATCAAAAAATTGTCATTTATATAGGTCAAGGAAATAAAGGATGATAATGAATTTGTGGTTTCACGTGGATATACCTCTATGAAGATGTTTGAACTGATGTTTTATTCTGCGTTTGAGAACTTCTATATTTTCAACGCTTGAAATCTGCGACGATTTTTCAAATTTCCTATTGTTGTATATGTATTGACGCTGTGATGGCCGAGAGGTTAAGGCGTTGGACTTGAAAACCAATGGGGTTTCCCCGCGCAGGTTCGAATCCTGCTCACAGCGAATCTATTCAATGGAACCATTCAATCCTCATTTGATTATCTCAAAGGAGAAATTTAAAGTTGTGGATTCATTCCTATACTTGTGAACCTCCGCGATGAAGATTGTTAAAACACTTGCTATACTGGGTATGGAGGACCGTCTTTGTTCACTGCATGTAATTGGGAAACTTTTGCCAATAAAATCCGGGTTTACACCAAAAATATGAATCTGTTATGAAGAAGTGTTTAAGGCATTAGACTCGAAAGCTCAGTGGGAATAGCGAAAGCTCAAATACTTCACATATACCTGTCTGCTGAGATTTTTGACTAGATCAACCAATCGACAAGCCCTAGCGATTCTTAAAGGCCATTCCAACTTGAACAACAGATGTTCCCTTTGTTTCATTCATTAAGGTCTTATGATGAGAGAGGGGTAGTGAATTTACATCCAAAATCCAACGGTTTCGATCCGGGCCGGCGCAAATTCTACCTGGGGCATCTTATTAGAAACTATTCCGGTTATGGAAAATTTGTCTTGTCAATTTGACAAACAAAAATGAAGTTTGAAACTGGAAACAGATGTTTCAATGTGTAACAAGGGCCACTTTAATCTATCCTAGGTCCCCTGGGACTCTTTTTGAATAAATTGCCATTTGGGTACATGTCAATTGAGCTGTGATGGCCGAGTGGTTAAGGCGTTGGACTTGAAATCCAATGGGTGTTACCCGCGTAGGTTCAAATCCTGCTCACAGCGTTGTATGTTAATATTGTGTGTGGAGTTTTGAGTGTCTTGACATGACATCTGCCCAAACTAGGTGGGTAAGAAGATGAAGTCGAAATCCAATGCTGTTATCGCTGAAAATGGTCATGTCTTGCACTCAGCTGTCAACTCTAAATTTCATTTGATTAGGTGAAGGAAAGAACGGATGATAATTAATTTGTGGTTTCAATTTTATATACCTCTATGAAGATGTTTGAACTGATGTTTTATTCTGTGTTCAAGAACTTCTATATTTTCAACGCTTGTCATCTGGGACGTTTTTTCAAATTTCCCATCGGTATTCATAAATTGCCGCTGTGATGGCCGAGAGGTTAAGGCGTTGGACTCGAAATCCAATGGGGTTTCCCCGCGTAGGTTCAAATCCTGCTCACAGCGAAACATTTCAATGGAACTATTCCGTCCTCATTTGATTATCTCAAAGGAGTAATTTAAAGTTGTGGATTCATTCCTTTACTTTTGAACCTCCGCTATGATGATTGTTAAAACACTTGTTATACTGGGTATGGAGGACCGTCTTTGTTCACTGCATGGAATTGGGAAACTTTTGCCAATAAAATCCGGGTTTACACCAAAAATATGAATCTGTTATGAAGCAGTGTTTAAGGCATTAGACTCGAAAGCTCAGTGGGAATAGGGAAAGCTCAAATACTTCACATATACCTGTCTGCTGAGATTTTTGACTAGATCAACCAATCGACAAGCCCTAGCGATTCTTAAAGGCCATTCCAACTTGACCGACAGATGTTCCCTTTGTTTCATTCATAAAGGTCTTATGATGAGAGAGGGGTAATGAATTTACATCCAAAATCCAACGGTTTCGATCCGGGCCGGCGCAAATTCTACCAGGGGCATCTTATTAGAAACTAATCCGGTTATGGAAAATTTGTCTTGTAAATTTGATAAACAAAAATGAAGTTTGAAGCTGGAAACAGATGTTTCAATGTGTAACAAGGGCCACTTTAATCTATCCTAGGTCCCTTGGGTCTCTTTTTGAATAAATTGCCATTTGGGTACATGTCAAATGAGCTGTGATGGCCGAGTGGTTAAGGTGTTGGACTTGAATTTCAATGGGTAATACCCGCGCAGGTTAAAATCCTGCTCACAGCGTTGTATGTTAATATTCCGTGTTGAGTTTTGAGTTTCTTGACATGACATCTGCCCAAACTAGGTGGGTAAGAAGATGTAGTCAAAATCCGATGCTGTTATCACCGAAAATGTTCTTATCTTGCTCACAGCTATTAACTCTAAATCAATCAAAAAATTGTCATTTATATAGGTCAAGGAAATAAAGGATGATAATGAATTTGTGGTTTCACGTGGATATACCTCTATGAAGATGTTTGAACTGATGTTTTATTCTGCGTTTGAGAACTTCTATATTTTCAACGCTTGAAATCTGCGACGATTTTTCAAATTTCCTATTGTTGTATATGTATTGACGCTGTGATGGCCGAGAGGTTAAGGCGTTGGACTTGAAAACCAATGGGGTTTCCCCGCGCAGGTTCGAATCCTGCTCACAGCGAATCTATTCAATGGAACCATTCAATCCTCATTTGATTATCTCAAAGGAGAAATTTAAAGTTGTGGATTCATTCCTTTACTTGTGAACCTCCGCGATGAAGATTGTTAAAACACTTGCTATACTGGGTATGGAGGACCGTCTTTGTTCACTGCATGTAATTGGGAAACTTTTGCCAATAAAATCCGGGTTTACACCAAAAATATGAATCTGTTATGAAGAAGTGTTTAAGGCATTAGACTCGAAAGCTCAGTGGGAATAGCGAAAGCTCAAATACTTCACATATACCTGTCTGCTGAGATTTTTGACTAGATCAACCAATCGACAAGCCCTAGCGATTCTTAAAGGCCATTCCAACTTGAACAACAGATGTTCCCTTTGTTTCATTCATTAAGGTCTTATGATGAGAGAGGGGTAGTGAATTTACATCCAAAATCCAACGGTTTCGATCCGGGCCGGCGCAAATTCTACCTGGGGCATCTTATTAGAAACTATTCCGGTTATGGAAAATTTGTCTTGTCAATTTGACAAACAAAAATGAAGTTTGAAACTGGAAACAGATGTTTCAATGTGTAACAAGGGCCACTTTAATCTATCCTAGGTCCCCTGGGACTCTTTTTGAATAAATTGCCATTTGGGTACATGTCAATTGAGCTGTGATGGCCGAGTGGTTAAGGCGTTGGACTTGAAATCCAATGGGTGTTACCCGCGTAGGTTCAAATCCTGCTCACAGCGTTGTATGTTAATATTGTGTGTGGAGTTTTGAGTGTCTTGACATGACATCTGCCCAAACTAGGTGGGTAAGAAGATGAAGTCGAAATCCAATGCTGTTATCGCTGAAAATGGTCATGTCTTGCACTCAGCTGTCAACTCTAAATTTCATTTGATTAGGTGAAGGAAAGAACGGATGATAATTAATTTGTGGTTTCAATTTTATATACCTCTATGAAGATGTTTGAACTGATGTTTTATTCTGTGTTCAAGAACTTCTATATTTTCAACGCTTGTCATCTGGGACGTTTTTTCAAATTTCCCATCGGTATTCATAAATTGCCGCTGTGATGGCCGAGAGGTTAAGGCGTTGGACTCGAAATCCAATGGGGTTTCCCCGCGTAGGTTCAAATCCTGCTCACAGCGAAACATTTCAATGGAACTATTCCGTCCTCATTTGATTATCTCAAAGGAGTAATTTAAAGTTGTGGATTCATTCCTTTACTTTTGAACCTCCGCTATGATGATTGTTAAAACACTTGTTATACTGGGTATGGAGGACCGTCTTTGTTCACTGCATGGAATTGGGAAACTTTTGCCAATAAAATCCGGGTTTACACCAAAAATATGAATCTGTTATGAAGCAGTGTTTAAGGCATTAGACTCGAAAGCTCAGTGGGAATAGGGAAAGCTCAAATACTTCACATATACCTGTCTGCTGAGATTTTTGACTAGATCAACCAATCGACAAGCCCTAGCGATTCTTAAAGGCCATTCCAACTTGACCGACAGATGTTCCCTTTGTTTCATTCATAAAGGTCTTATGATGAGAGAGGGGTAATGAATTTACATCCAAAATCCAACGGTTTCGATCCGGGCCGGCGCAAATTCTACCAGGGGCATCTTATTAGAAACTAATCCGGTTATGGAAAATTTGTCTTGTAAATTTGATAAACAAAAATGAAGTTTGAAGCTGGAAACAGATGTTTCAATGTGTAACAAGGGCCACTTTAATCTATCCTAGGTCCCTTGGGTCTCTTTTTGAATAAATTGCCATTTGGGTACATGTCAAATGAGCTGTGATGGCCGAGTGGTTAAGGTGTTGGACTTGAATTTCAATGGGTAATACCCGCGCAGGTTAAAATCCTGCTCACAGCGTTGTATGTTAATATTCCGTGTTGAGTTTTGAGTTTCTTGACATGACATCTGCCCAAACTAGGTGGGTAAGAAGATGTAGTCAAAATCCGATGCTGTTATCACCGAAAATGTTCTTATCTTGCTCACAGCTATTAACTCTAAATCAATCAAAAAATTGTCATTTATATAGGTCAAGGAAATAAAGGATGATAATGAATTTGTGGTTTCACGTGGATATACCTCTATGAAGATGTTTGAACTGATGTTTTATTCTGCGTTTGAGAACTTCTATATTTTCAACGCTTGAAATCTGCGACGATTTTTCAAATTTCCTATTGTTGTATATGTATTGACGCTGTGATGGCCGAGAGGTTAAGGCGTTGGACTTGAAAACCAATGGGGTTTCCCCGCGCAGGTTCGAATCCTGCTCACAGCGAATCTATTCAATGGAACCATTCAATCCTCATTTGATTATCTCAAAGGAGAAATTTAAAGTTGTGGATTCATTCCTTTACTTGTGAACCTCCGCGATGAAGATTGTTAAAACACTTGCTATACTGGGTATGGAGGACCGTCTTTGTTCACTGCATGTAATTGGGAAACTTTTGCCAATAAAATCCGGGTTTACACCAAAAATATGAATCTGTTATGAAGCAGTGTTT
The DNA here is from genome assembly GCF_031168955.1 of Gadus macrocephalus. NCBI lineage: Eukaryota > Metazoa > Chordata > Actinopteri > Gadiformes > Gadidae > Gadus > Gadus macrocephalus. The sequence continues at coordinate 1,701,115 of NC_082382.1, read as the reverse complement.
AAGGCATTAGACTCGAAAGCTCAGTGGGAATAGCGAAAGCTCAAATACTTCACATATACCTGTCTGCTGAGATTTTTGACTAGATCAACCAATCGACAAGCCCTAGCGATTCTTAAAGGCCATTCCAACTTGAACAACAGATGTTCCCTTTGTTTCATTCATTAAGGTCTTATGATGAGAGAGGGGTAGTGAATTTACATCCAAAATCCAACGGTTTCGATCCGGGCCGGCGCAAATTCTACCTGGGGCATCTTATTAGAAACTATTCCGGTTATGGAAAATTTGTCTTGTCAATTTGACAAACAAAAATGAAGTTTGAAACTGGAAACAGATGTTTCAATGTGTAACAAGGGCCACTTTAATCTATCCTAGGTCCCCTGGGACTCTTTTTGAATAAATTGCCATTTGGGTACATGTCAATTGAGCTGTGATGGCCGAGTGGTTAAGGCGTTGGACTTGAAATCCAATGGGTGTTACCCGCGTAGGTTCAAATCCTGCTCACAGCGTTGTATGTTAATATTGTGTGTGGAGTTTTGAGTGTCTTGACATGACATCTGCCCAAACTAGGTGGGTAAGAAGATGAAGTCGAAATCCAATGCTGTTATCGCTGAAAATGGTCATGTCTTGCACTCAGCTGTCAACTCTAAATTTCATTTGATTAGGTGAAGGAAAGAACGGATGATAATTAATTTGTGGTTTCAATTTTATATACCTCTATGAAGATGTTTGAACTGATGTTTTATTCTGTGTTCAAGAACTTCTATATTTTCAACGCTTGTCATCTGGGACGTTTTTTCAAATTTCCCATCGGTATTCATAAATTGCCGCTGTGATGGCCGAGAGGTTAAGGCGTTGGACTCGAAATCCAATGGGGTTTCCCCGCGTAGGTTCAAATCCTGCTCACAGCGAAACATTTCAATGGAACCATTCCGTCCTCATTTGATTATCTCAAAGGAGTAATTTAAAGTTGTGGATTCATTCCTTTACTTTTGAACCTCCGCTATGATGATTGTTAAAACACTTGTTATACTGGGTATGGAGGACCGTCTTTGTTCACTGCATGGAATTGGGAAACTTTTGCCAATAAAATCCGGGTTTACACCAAAAATATGAATCTGTTATGAAGCAGTGTTTAAGGCATTAGACTCGAAAGCTCAGTGGGAATAGGGAAAGCTCAAATACTTCACATATACCTGTCTGCTGAGATTTTTGACTAGATCAACCAATCGACAAGCCCTAGCGATTCTTAAAGGCTATTCCAACTTGACCGACAGATGTTCCCTTTGTTTCATTCATAAAGGTCTTATGATGAGAGAGGGGTAATGAATTTACATCCAAAATCCAACGGTTTCGATCCGGGCCGGCGCAAATTCTACCAGGGGCATCTTATTAGAAACTAATCCGGTTATGGAAAATTTGTCTTGTAAATTTGATAAACAAAAATGAAGTTTGAAGCTGGAAACAGATGTTTCAATGTGTAACAAGGGCCACTTTAATCTATCCTAGGTCCCTTGGGTCTCTTTTTGAATAAATTGCCATTTGGGTACATGTCAAATGAGCTGTGATGGCCGAGTGGTTAAGGCGTTGGACTTGAATTTCAATGGGTAATACCCGCGCAGGTTAAAATCCTGCTCACAGCGTTGTATGTTAATATTCCGTGTTGAGTTTTGAGTTTCTTGACATGACATCTGCCCAAACTAGGTGGGTAAGAAGATGTAGTCAAAATCCGATGCTGTTATCACCGAAAATGTTCTTATCTTGCTCACAGCTATTAACTCTAAATCAATCAAAAAATTGTCATTTATATAGGTCAAGGAAATAAAGGATGATAATGAATTTGTGGTTTCACGTGGATATACCTCTATGAAGATGTTTGAACTGATGTTTTATTCTGCGTTTGAGAACTTCTATATTTTCAACGCTTGTCATCTGCGACGATTTTTCAAATTTCCTATTGTTGTATTTGTATTGCCGCTGTGATGGCCGAGAGGTTAAGGCGTTGGACTCGAAATCCAATGGGGTTTCCCCGCGCAGGTTCGAATCCTGCTCACAGCGAATCTTTTCAATGGAACCATGCAGTCCTCATTTGATTATCTCAAAGGAGAAATTTAAAGTTGTGGATTCATTCCTTTACTTGTGAACCTCCGCGATGAAGATTGTTAAAACACTTGCTATACTGGGTATGGAGGACCGTCATTGTTCACTGCATGTAATTGGGAAACTTTTGCCAATAAAATCCGGGTTTACACCAAAAATATGAATCTGTTATGAAGCAGTGTTTAAGGCATTGGACTCGAAAGCTCAGTGGGAATAGGGAAAGCTCAAATACTTCACATATACCTGTCTGCTGAGATTTTTGACTAGATCAACCAATCGACAAGCCCTAGCGATTCTTAAAGGCCATTCCAACTTGACCGACAGATGTTCCCTTTGTTTCATTCATAAAGGTCTTATGATGAGAGAGGGGTAATGAATTTACATCCAAAATCCAACGATTTCGATCCGGGCCGGCGCAAATTCTACCAGGGGCATCTTATTAGAAACTATTCCGGTGATGGAAAATTTGTCTTGTAAATTTGACAAACAAAAATGAAGTTTGAAACTGGAAACAGATGTTTCAATGTGTAACAAGGGCCACTTTCATCCATCCTAGGTCCCTTGGGACTCTTTTTGAATAAATTGCCATTTGGGTACTTGTCATATGAGCTGTGATGGCCGAGTGGTTAAGGCGTTGGACTTGAAATCCAATGGGTATTACCCGCGTAGGTTCAAATCCTGCTCACAGCGTTGTATGTTTATATTCCGTGTTGAGTTTTGAGTTTCTTGACATGACATCTGCCCAAACTAGGTGGGTAAGAAGATGTAGTCAAAATCCGATGCTGTTATCGCCTAAAATGTTCTAAACTTGCTCACAGCTATTAACTCAAAATCAATCAAAAAATTGTCATTTATATAGGTCAAGGAAATAAAGGATGATAATGAATTTGTGGTTTCACGTTGATATACCTCTATGAAGATGTTTGAACTGATGTTTTATTCTGCGTTTGAGAACTTCTATATTTTCAACGCTTGAAATCTGCGACGATTTTTCAAATTTCCTATTGTTGTATATGTATTGACGCTGTGATGGCCGAGAGGTTAAGGCGTTGGACTTGAAAACCAATGGGGTTTCCCCGCGCAGGTTCGAATCCTGCTCACAGCGAATCTATTCAATGGAACCATTCAATCCTCATTTGATTATCTCAAAGGAGAAATTTAAAGTTGTGGATTCATTCCTTTACTTGTGAACCTCCGCGATGAAGATTGTTAAAACACTTGCTATACTGGGTATGGAGGACCGTCTTTGTTCACTGCATGTAATTGGGAAACTTTTGCCAATAAAATCCGGGTTTACACCAAAAATATGAATCTGTTATGAAGAAGTGTTTAAGGCATTAGACTCGAAAGCTCAGTGGGAATAGCGAAAGCTCAAATACTTCACATATACCTGTCTGCTGAGATTTTTGACTAGATCAACCAATCGACAAGCCCTAGCGATTCTTAAAGGCCATTCCAACTTGAACAACAGATGTTCCCTTTGTTTCATTCATTAAGGTCTTATGATGAGAGAGGGGTAGTGAATTTACATCCAAAATCCAACGGTTTCGATCCGGGCCGGCGCAAATTCTACCTGGGGCATCTTATTAGAAACTATTCCGGTTATGGAAAATTTGTCTTGTCAATTTGACAAACAAAAATGAAGTTTGAAACTGGAAACAGATGTTTCAATGTGTAACAAGGGCCACTTTAATCTATCCTAGGTCCCCTGGGACTCTTTTTGAATAAATTGCCATTTGGGTACATGTCAATTGAGCTGTGATGGCCGAGTGGTTAAGGCGTTGGACTTGAAATCCAATGGGTGTTACCCGCGTAGGTTCAAATCCTGCTCACAGCGTTGTATGTTAATATTGTGTGTGGAGTTTTGAGTGTCTTGACATGACATCTGCCCAAACTAGGTGGGTAAGAAGATGAAGTCGAAATCCAATGCTGTTATCGCTGAAAATGGTCATGTCTTGCACTCAGCTGTCAACTCTAAATTTCATTTGATTAGGTGAAGGAAAGAACGGATGATAATTAATTTGTGGTTTCAATTTTATATACCTCTATGAAGATGTTTGAACTGATGTTTTATTCTGTGTTCAAGAACTTCTATATTTTCAACGCTTGTCATCTGGGACGTTTTTTCAAATTTCCCATCGGTATTCATAAATTGCCGCTGTGATGGCCGAGAGGTTAAGGCGTTGGACTCGAAATCCAATGGGGTTTCCCCGCGTAGGTTCAAATCCTGCTCACAGCGAAACATTTCAATGGTACCATTCCGTCCTCATTTGATTATCTCAAAGGAGTAATTTAAAGTTGTGGATTCATTCCTTTACTTTTGAACCTCCGCTATGATGATTGTTAAAACACTTGTTATACTGGGTATGGAGGACCGTCTTTGTTCACTGCATGGAATTGGGAAACTTTTGCCAATAAAATCCGGGTTTACACCAAAAATATGAATCTGTTATGAAGCAGTGTTTAAGGCATTAGACTCGAAAGCTCAGTGGGAATAGGGAAAGCTCAAATACTTCACATATACCTGTCTGCTGAGATTTTTGACTAGATCAACCAATCGACAAGCCCTAGCGATTCTTAAAGGCCATTCCAACTTGACCGACAGATGTTCCCTTTGTTTCATTCATAAAGGTCTTATGATGAGAGAGGGGTAATGAATTTACATCCAAAATCCAACGGTTTCGATCCGGGCCGGCGCAAATTCTACCAGGGGCATCTTATTAGAAACTAATCCGGTTATGGAAAATTTGTCTTGTAAATTTGATAAACAAAAATGAAGTTTGAAGCTGGAAACAGATGTTTCAATGTGTAACAAGGGCCACTTTAATCTATCCTAGGTCCCTTGGGTCTCTTTTTGAATAAATTGCCATTTGGGTACATGTCAAATGAGCTGTGATGGCCGAGTGGTTAAGGTGTTGGACTTGAATTTCAATGGGTAATACCCGCGCAGGTTAAAATCCTGCTCACAGCGTTGTATGTTAATATTCCGTGTTGAGTTTTGAGTTTCTTGACATGACATCTGCCCAAACTAGGTGGGTAAGAAGATGTAGTCAAAATCCGATGCTGTTATCACCGAAAATGTTCTTATCTTGCTCACAGCTATTAACTCTAAATCAATCAAAAAATTGTCATTTATATAGGTCAAGGAAATAAAGGATGATAATGAATTTGTGGTTTCACGTGGATATACCTCTATGAAGATGTTTGAACTGATGTTTTATTCTGCGTTTGAGAACTTCTATATTTTCAACGCTTGAAATCTGCGACGATTTTTCAAATTTCCTATTGTTGTATATGTATTGACGCTGTGATGGCCGAGAGGTTAAGGCGTTGGACTTGAAAACCAAAGGGGGTTCCCCGCGCAGGTTCGAATCCTGCTCACAGCGAATCTATTCAATGGAACCATTCAATCCTCATTTGATTATCTCAAAGGAGAAATTTAAAGTTGTGGATTCATTCCTTTACTTGTGAACCTCCGCGATGAAGATTGTTAAAACACTTGCTATACTGGGTATGGAGGACCGTCTTTGTTCACTGCATGTAATTGGGAAACTTTTGCCAATAAAATCCGGGTTTACACCAAAAATATGAATCTGTTATGAAGAAGTGTTTAAGGCATTAGACTCGAAAGCTCAGTGGGAATAGCGAAAGCTCAAATACTTCACATATACCTGTCTGCTGAGATTTTTGACTAGATCAACCAATCGACAAGCCCTAGCGATTCTTAAAGGCCATTCCAACTTGAACAACAGATGTTCCCTTTGTTTCATTCATTAAGGTCTTATGATGAGAGAGGGGTAGTGAATTTACATCCAAAATCCAACGGTTTCGATCCGGGCCGGCGCAAATTCTACCTGGGGCATCTTATTAGAAACTATTCCGGTTATGGAAAATTTGTCTTGTCAATTTGACAAACAAAAATGAAGTTTGAAACTGGAAACAGATGTTTCAATGTGTAACAAGGGCCACTTTAATCTATCCTAGGTCCCCTGGGACTCTTTTTGAATGAATTGCCATTTGGGTACATGTCAATTGAGCTGTGATGGCCGAGTGGTTAAGGCGTTGGACTTGAAATCCAATGGGTGTTACCCGCGTAGGTTCAAATCCTGCTCACAGCGTTGTATGTTAATATTGTGTGTGGAGTTTTGAGTGTCTTGACATGACATCTGCCCAAACTAGGTGGGTAAGAAGATGAAGTCGAAATCCAATGCTGTTATCGCTGAAAATGGTCATGTCTTGCACTCAGCTGTCAACTCTAAATTTCATTTGATTAGGTGAAGGAAAGAACGGATGATAATTAATTTGTGGTTTCAATTTTATATACCTCTATGAAGATGTTTGAACTGATGTTTTATTCTGTGTTCAAGAACTTCTATATTTTCAACGCTTGTCATCTGGGACGTTTTTTCAAATTTCCCATCGGTATTCATAAATTGCCGCTGTGATGGCCGAGAGGTTAAGGCGTTGGACTCGAAATCCAATGGGGTTTCCCCGCGTAGGTTCAAATCCTGCTCACAGCGAAACATTTCAATGGAACCATTCCGTCCTCATTTGATTATCTCAAAGGAGTAATTTAAAGTTGTGGATTCATTCCTTTACTTTTGAACCTCCGCTATGATGATTGTTAAAACACTTGTTATACTGGGTATGGAGGACCGTCTTTGTTCACTGCATGGAATTGGGAAACTTTTGCCAATAAAATCCGGGTTTACACCAAAAATATGAATCTGTTATGAAGCAGTGTTTAAGGCATTAGACTCGAAAGCTCAGTGGGAATAGGGAAAGCTCAAATACTTCACATATACCTGTCTGCTGAGATTTTTGACTAGATCAACCAATCGACAAGCCCTAGCGATTCTTAAAGGCTATTCCAACTTGACCGACAGATGTTCCCTTTGTTTCATTCATAAAGGTCTTATGATGAGAGAGGGGTAATGAATTTACATCCAAAATCCAACGGTTTCGATCCGGGCCGGCGCAAATTCTACCAGGGGCATCTTATTAGAAACTAATCCGGTTATGGAAAATTTGTCTTGTAAATTTGATAAACAAAAATGAAGTTTGAAGCTGGAAACAGATGTTTCAATGTGTAACAAGGGCCACTTTAATCTATCCTAGGTCCCTTGGGTCTCTTTTTGAATAAATTGCCATTTGGGTACATGTCAAATGAGCTGTGATGGCCGAGTGGTTAAGGCGTTGGACTTGAATTTCAATGGGTAATACCCGCGCAGGTTAAAATCCTGCTCACAGCGTTGTATGTTAATATTCCGTGTTGAGTTTTGAGTTTCTTGACATGACATCTGCCCAAACTAGGTGGGTAAGAAGATGTAGTCAAAATCCGATGCTGTTATCACCGAAAATGTTCTTATCTTGCTCACAGCTATTAACTCTAAATCAATCAAAAAATTGTCATTTATATAGGTCAAGGAAATAAAGGATGATAATGAATTTGTGGTTTCACGTGGATATACCTCTATGAAGATGTTTGAACTGATGTTTTATTCTGCGTTTGAGAACTTCTATATTTTCAACGCTTGTCATCTGCGACGATTTTTCAAATTTCCTATTGTTGTATTTGTATTGCCGCTGTGATGGCCGAGAGGTTAAGGCGTTGGACTCGAAATCCAATGGGGTTTCCCCGCGCAGGTTCGAATCCTGCTCACAGCGAATCTTTTCAATGGAACCATGCAGTCCTCATTTGATTATCTCAAAGGAGAAATTTAAAGTTGTGGATTCATTCCTTTACTTGTGAACCTCCGCGATGAAGATTGTTAAAACACTTGCTATACTGGGTATGGAGGACCGTCTTTGTTCACTGCATGTAATTGGGAAACTTTTGCCAATAAAATCCGGGTTTACACCAAAAATATGAATCTGTTATGAAGCAGTGTTTAAGGCATTGGACTCGAAAGCTCAGTGGGAATAGGGAAAGCTCAAATACTTCACATATACCTGTCTGCTGAGATTTTTGACTAGATCAACCAATCGACAAGCCCTAGCGATTCTTAAAGGCCATTCCAACTTGACCGACAGATGTTCCCTTTGTTTCATTCATAAAGGTCTTATGATGAGAGAGGGGTAATGAATTTACATCCAAAATCCAACGATTTCGATCCGGGCCGGCGCAAATTCTACCAGGGGCATCTTATTAGAAACTATTCCGGTGATGGAAAATTTGTCTTGTAAATTTGACAAACAAAAATGAAGTTTGAAACTGGAAACAGATGTTTCAATGTGTAACAAGGGCCACTTTCATCCATCCTAGGTCCCTTGGGACTCTTTTTGAATAAATTGCCATTTGGGTACTTGTCATATGAGCTGTGATGGCCGAGTGGTTAAGGCGTTGGACTTGAAATCCAATGGGTATTACCCGCGTAGGTTCAAATCCTGCTCACAGCGTTGTATGTTTATATTCCGTGTTGAGTTTTGAGTTTCTTGACATGACATCTGCCCAAACTAGGTGGGTAAGAAGATGTAGTCAAAATCCGATGCTGTTATCGCCTAAAATGTTCTAAACTTGCTCACAGCTATTAACTCAAAATCAATCAAAAAATTGTCATTTATATAGGTCAAGGAAATAAAGGATGATAATGAATTTGTGGTTTCACGTTGATATACCTCTATGAAGATGTTTGAACTGATGTTTTATTCTGCGTTTGAGAACTTCTATATTTTCAACGCTTGAAATCTGCGACGATTTTTCAAATTTCCTATTGTTGTATATGTATTGACGCTGTGATGGCCGAGAGGTTAAGGCGTTGGACTTGAAAACCAATGGGGTTTCCCCGCGCAGGTTCGAATCCTGCTCACAGCGAATCTATTCAATGGAACCATTCAATCCTCATTTGATTATCTCAAAGGAGAAATTTAAAGTTGTGGATTCATTCCTTTACTTGTGAACCTCCGCGATGAAGATTGTTAAAACACTTGCTATACTGGGTATGGAGGACCGTCTTTGTTCACTGCATGTAATTGGGAAACTTTTGCCAATAAAATCCGGGTTTACACCAAAAATATGAATCTGTTATGAAGAAGTGTTTAAGGCATTAGACTCGAAAGCTCAGTGGGAATAGCGAAAGCTCAAATACTTCACATATACCTGTCTGCTGAGATTTTTGACTAGATCAACCAATCGACAAGCCCTAGCGATTCTTAAAGGCCATTCCAACTTGAACAACAGATGTTCCCTTTGTTTCATTCATTAAGGTCTTATGATGAGAGAGGGGTAGTGAATTTACATCCAAAATCCAACGGTTTCGATCCGGGCCGGCGCAAATTCTACCTGGGGCATCTTATTAGAAACTATTCCGGTTATGGAAAATTTGTCTTGTCAATTTGACAAACAAAAATGAAGTTTGAAACTGGAAACAGATGTTTCAATGTGTAACAAGGGCCACTTTAATCTATCCTAGGTCCCCTGGGACTCTTTTTGAATAAATTGCCATTTGGGTACATGTCAATTGAGCTGTGATGGCCGAGTGGTTAAGGCGTTGGACTTGAAATCCAATGGGTGTTACCCGCGTAGGTTCAAATCCTGCTCACAGCGTTGTATGTTAATATTGTGTGTGGACTTTTGAGTGTCTTGACATGACATCTGCCCAAACTAGGTGGGTAAGAAGATGAAGTCGAAATCCAATGCTGTTATCGCTGAAAATGGTCATGTCTTGCACTCAGCTGTCAACTCTAAATTTCATTTGATTAGGTGAAGGAAAGAACGGATGATAATTAATTTGTGGTTTCAATTTTATATACCTCTATGAAGATGTTTGAACTGATGTTTTATTCTGTGTTCAAGAACTTCTATATTTTCAACGCTTGTCATCTGGGACGTTTTTTCAAATTTCCCATCGGTATTCATAAATTGCCGCTGTGATGGCCGAGAGGTTAAGGCGTTGGACTCGAAATCCAATGGGGTTTCCCCGCGTAGGTTCAAATCCTGCTCACAGCGAAACATTTCAATGGAACCATTCCGTCCTCATTTGATTATCTCGAAGGAGTAATTTAAAGTTGTGGATTCATTCCTTTACTTTTGAACCTCCGCTATGATGATTGTTAAAACACTTGTTATACTGGGTATGGAGGACCGTCTTTGTTCACTGCATGGAATTGGGAAACTTTTGCCAATAAAATCCGGGTTTACACCAAAAATATGAATCTGTTATGAAGCAGTGTTTAAGGCATTAGACTCGAAAGCTCAGTGGGAATAGGGAAAGCTCAAATACTTCACATATACCTGTCTGCTGAGATTTTTGACTAGATCAACCAATCGACAAGCCCTAGCGATTCTTAAAGGCCATTCCAACTTGACCGACAGATGTTCCCTTTGTTTCATTCATAAAGGTCTTATGATGAGAGAGGGGTAATGAATTTACATCCAAAATCCAACGGTTTCGATCCGGGCCGGCGCAAATTCTACCAGGGGCATCTTATTAGAAACTAATCCGGTTATGGAAAATTTGTCTTGTAAATTTGATAAACAAAAATGAAGTTTGAAGCTGGAAACAGATGTTTCAATGTGTAACAAGGGCCACTTTAATCTATCCTAGGTCCCTTGGGTCTCTTTTTGAATAAATTGCCATTTGGGTACATGTCAAATGAGCTGTGATGGCCGAGTGGTTAAGGTGTTGGACTTGAATTTCAATGGGTAATACCCGCGCAGGTTAAAATCCTGCTCACAGCGTTGTATGTTAATATTCCGTGTTGAGTTTTGAGTTTCTTGACATGACATCTGCCCAAACTAGGTGGGTAAGAAGATGTAGTCAAAATCCGATGCTGTTATCACCGAAAATGTTCTTATCTTGCTCACAGCTATTAACTCTAAATCAATCAAAAAATTGTCATTTATATAGGTCAAGGAAATAAAGGATGATAATGAATTTGTGGTTTCACGTGGATATACCTCTATGAAGATGTTTGAACTGATGTTTTATTCTGCGTTTGAGAACTTCTATATTTTCAACGCTTGAAATCTGCGACGATTTTTCAAATTTCCTATTGTTGTATATGTATTGACGCTGTGATGGCCGAGAGGTTAAGGCGTTGGACTTGAAAACCAATGGGGTTTCCCCGCGCAGGTTCGAATCCTGCTCACAGCGAATCTATTCAATGGAACCATTCAATCCTCATTTGATTATCTCAAAGGAGAAATTTAAAGTTGTGGATTCATTCCTTTACTTGTGAACCTCCGCGATGAAGATTGTTAAAACACTTGCTATACTGGGTATGGAGGACCGTCTTTGTTCACTGCATGTAATTGGGAAACTTTTGCCAATAAAATCCGGGTTTACACCAAAAATATGAATCTGTTATGAAGAAGTGTTTAAGGCATTAGACTCGAAAGCTCAGTGGGAATAGCGAAAGCTCAAATACTTCACATATACCTGTCTGCTGAGATTTTTGACTAGATCAACCAATCGACAAGCCCTAGCGATTCTTAAAGGCCATTCCAACTTGAACAACAGATGTTCCCTTTGTTTCATTCATTAAGGTCTTATGATGAGAGAGGGGTAGTGAATTTACATCCAAAATCCAACGGTTTCGATCCGGGCCGGCGCAAATTCTACCTGGGGCATCTTATTAGAAACTATTCCGGTTATGGAAAATTTGTCTTGTCAATTTGACAAACAAAAATGAAGTTTGAAACTGGAAACAGATGTTTCAATGTGTAACAAGGGCCACTTTAATCTATCCTAGGTCCCCTGGGACTCTTTTTGAATAAATTGCCATTTGGGTACATGTCAATTGAGCTGTGATGGCCGAGTGGTTAAGGCGTTGGACTTGAAATCCAATGGGTGTTACCCGCGTAGGTTCAAATCCTGCTCACAGCGTTGTATGTTAATATTGTGTGTGGAGTTTTGAGTGTCTTGACATGACATCTGCCCAAACTAGGTGGGTAAGAAGATGAAGTCGAAATCCAATGCTGTTATCGCTGAAAATGGTCATGTCTTGCACTCAGCTGTCAACTCTAAATTTCATTTGATTAGGTGAAGGAAAGAACGGATGATAATTAATTTGTGGTTTCAATTTTATATACCTCTATGAAGATGTTTGAACTGATGTTTTATTCTGTGTTCAAGAACTTCTATATTTTCAACGCTTGTCATCTGGGACGTTTTTTCAAATTTCCCATCGGTATTCATAAATTGCCGCTGTGATGGCCGAGAGGTTAAGGCGTTGGACTCGAAATCCAATGGGGTTTCCCCGCGTAGGTTCAAATCCTGCTCACAGCGAAACATTACAATGGAACCATTCCGTCCTCATTTGATTATCTCAAAGGAGTAATTTAAAGTTGTGGATTCATTCCTTTACTTGTGAACCTCCGCTATGATGATTGTTAAAACACTTGTTATACTGGGTATGGAGGACCGTCTTTGTTCACTGCATGGAATTGGGAAACTTTTGCCAATAAAATCCGGGTTTACACCAAAAATATGAATCTGTTATGAAGCAGTGTTTAAGGCATTAGACTCGAAAGCTCAGTGGGAATAGGGAAAGCTCAAATACTTCACATATACCTGTCTGCTGAGATTTTTACTAGATCAACCAATCGACAAGCCCTAGCGATTCTTAAAGGCTATTCCAACTTGACCGACAGATGTTCCCTTTGTTTCATTCATAAAGGTCTTATGATGAGAGAGGGGTAATGAATTTACATCCAAAATCCAACGGTTTCGATCCGGGCCGGCGCAAATTCTACCAGGGGCATCTTATTAGAAACTAATCCGGTTATGGAAAATTTGTCTTGTAAATTTGATAAACAAAAATGAAGTTTGAAGCTGGAAACAGATGTTTCAATGTGTAACAAGGGCCACTTTAATCTATCCTAGGTCCCTTGGGTCTCTTTTTGAATAAATTGCCATTTGGGTACATGTCAAATGAGCTGTGATGGCCGAGTGGTTAAGGCGTTGGACTTGAATTTCAATGGGTAATACCCGCGCAGGTTAAAATCCTGCTCACAGCGTTGTATGTTAATATTCCGTGTTGAGTTTTGAGTTTCTTGACATGACATCTGCCCAAACTAGGTGGGTAAGAAGATGTAGTCAAAATCCGATGCTGTTATCACCGAAAATGTTCTTATCTTGCTCACAGCTATTAACTCTAAATCAATCAAAAAATTGTCATTTATATAGGTCAAGGAAATAAAGGATGATAATGAATTTGTGGTTTCACGTGGATATACCTCTATGAAGATGTTTGAACTGATGTTTTATTCTGCGTTTGAGAACTTCTATATTTTCAACGCTTGTCATCTGCGACGATTTTTCAAATTTCCTATTGTTGTATTTGTATTGCCGCTGTGATGGCCGAGAGGTTAAGGCGTTGGACTCGAAATCCAATGGGGTTTCCCCGCGCAGGTTCGAATCCTGCTCACAGCGAATCTTTTCAATGGAACCATGCAGTCCTCATTTGATTATCTCAAAGGAGAAATTTAAAGTTGTGGATTCATTCCTTTACTTGTGAACCTCCGCGATGAAGATTGTTAAAACACTTGCTATACTGGGTATGGAGGACCGTCTTTGTTCACTGCATGTAATTGGGAAACTTTTGCCAATAAAATCCGGGTTTACACCAAAAATATGAATCTGTTATGAAGCAGTGTTTAAGGCATTGGACTCGAAAGCTCAGTGGGAATAGGGAAAGCTCAAATACTTCACATATACCTGTCTGCTGAGATTTTTGACTAGATCAACCAATCGACAAGCCCTAGCGATTCTTAAAGGCCATTCCAACTTGACCGACAGATGTTCCCTTTGTTTCATTCATAAAGGTCTTATGATGAGAGAGGGGTAATGAATTTACATCCAAAATCCAACGATTTCGATCCGGGCCGGCGCAAATTCTACCAGGGGCATCTTATTAGAAACTATTCCGGTGATGGAAAATTTGTCTTGTAAATTTGACAAACAAAAATGAAGTTTGAAACTGGAAACAGATGTTTCAATGTGTAACAAGGGCCACTTTCATCCATCCTAGGTCCCTTGGGACTCTTTTTGAATAAATTGCCATTTGGGTACTTGTCATATGAGCTGTGATGGCCGAGTGGTTAAGGCGTTGGACTTGAAATCCAATGGGTATTACCCGCGTAGGTTCAAATCCTGCTCACAGCGTTGTATGTTAATATTCCGTGTTGAGTTTTGAGTTTCTTGACATGACATCTGCCCAAACTAGGTGGGTAAGAAGATGTAGTCAAAATCCGATGCTGTTATCGCCTAAAATGTTCTAAACTTGCTCACAGCTATTAACTCAAAATCAATCAAAAAATTGTCATTTATATAGGTCAAGGAAATAAAGGATGATAATGAATTTGTGGTTTCACGTTGATATACCTCTATGAAGATGTTTGAACTGATGTTTTATTCTGCGTTTAAGAACTTCTATATTTTCAACGCTTGTCATCTGCGACGTTTTTTCAAATTTCCCATCTGTATTTATAAATTGCCGCTGTGATGGCCGAGAGGTTAAGGCGTTGGACTCGAAATCCAATGGGGTTTGCCCGCGCAGGTTCGAATCCTGCTCACAGCGAATCTTTTCAATGGAACCATGCAGTCCTCATTTGATTATCTCAAAGGAGAAATTTAAAGTTGTGGATTCATTCCTTTACTTGTGAACCTCCGCGATGAAGATTGTTAAAACACTTGCTATACTGGGTATGGAGGACCGTCTTTGTTCACTGCATGTAATTGGGAAACTTTTGCCAATAAAATCCGGGGTTACACCAAAAATATGAATCTGTTATGAAGCAGTGTTTAAGGCATTAGACTCGAAAGCTCAGTGGGAATAGCGAAAGCTCAAATACTTCACATATACCTGTCTGCTGAGATTTTTGACTAGATCAACCAATCGACAAGCCCTAGCGATTCTTAAAGGCCATTCCAACTTGACCAACAGATGTTCCCTTTGTTTCATTCATTAAGGTCTCATGATGAGAGAGGGGTAGTGAATTTACATCCAAAATCCAACGGTTTCGATCCGGGCCGGCGCAAATTCTACCTGGGGCATCTTATTAGAAACTATTCCGGTTATGGAAAATTTGTCTTGTCAATTTGACAAACAAAAATGAAGTTTGAAACTGGAAACAGATGTTTCAATGTGTAACAAGGGCCACTTTAATCTATCCTAGGTCCCCTGGGACTCTTTTTGAATAAATTGCCATTTGGGTACATGTCAATTGAGCTGTGATGGCCGAGTGGTTAAGGCGTTGGACTTGAAATCCAATGGGTGTTACCCGCGTAGGTTCAAATCCTGCTCTCAGCGTTGTATGTTAATATTGTGTGTGGAGTTTTGAGTGTCTTGACATGACATCTGCCCAAACTAGGTGGGTAAGAAGATGAAGTCGAAATCCAATGCTGTTATCGCTGAAAATAGTCATGTCTTGCACTCAGCTGTCAACTCTAAATTTCATTTAATTAGGTCAAGGAAAGAACGGATGATAATTAATTTGTGCTTTCAATTTGATATACCGCTATGAAGATGTTTGAACTGATGTTTTATTCTGCGTTCAAGAACTTCTATATTTTCAACGCTTGTCATCTGGGACGTTTTTTCAAATTTCCCATCGGTATTCTTAAATTGCCGCTGTGATGGCCGAGAGGTTAAGGCGTTGGACTCGATATCCAATGGGTTTTCCCCGCGCAGGTTCAAATCCTGCTCACAGCGAAACATTTCAATGGAACCATTCCGTCCTCATTTGATTATCTCAAAGGAGTAATTTAAAGTTGTGGATTCATTCCTTTACTTTTGAACCTCCGCTATGATGATTGTTAAAACACTTGTTATACTGGGTATGGAGGACCGTCTTTGTTCACTGCATGGAATTGGGAAACTTTTGCCAATAAAATCCGGGTTTACACCAAAAATATGAATCTGTTATGAAGCAGTGTTTAAGGCATTAGACTCGAAAGCTCAGTGGGAATAGGGAAAGCTCAAATACTTCACATATACCTGTCTGCTGAGATTTTTGACTAGATCAACCAATCGACAAGCCCTAGCGATTCTTAAAGGCCATTCCAACTTGACCGACAGATGTTCCCTTTGTTTCATTCATAAAGGTCTTATGATGAGAGAGGGGTAATGAATTTACATCCAAAATCCAACGATTTCGATCCGGGCCGGCGCAAATTCTACCAGGGGCATCTTATTAGAAACTATTCCGGTGATGGAAAATTTGTCTTGTAAATTTGACAAACAAAAATGAAGTTTGAAACTGGAAACAGATGTTTCAATGTGTAACAAGGGCCACTTTCATCCATCCTAGGTCCCTTGGGACTCTTTTTGAATAAATTGCCATTTGGGTACTTGTCATATGAGCTGTGATGGCCGAGTGGTTAAGGCGTTGGACTTGAAATCCAATGGGTATTACCCGCGTTGGTTCAAATCCTGCTCACAGCGTTGTATGTTTATATTCCGTGTTGAGTTTTGAGTTTCTTGACATGACATCTGCCCAAACTAGGTGGGTAAGAAGATGTAGTCAAAATCCGATGCTGTTATCGCCTAAAATGTTCTAAACTTGCTCACAGCTATTAACTCAAAATCAATCAAAAAATTGTCATTTATATAGGTCAAGGAAATAAAGGATGATAATGAATTTGTGGTTTCACGTTGATATACCTCTATGAAGATGTTTGAACTGATGTTTTATTCTGTGTTTAAGAACTTCTATATTTTCAACGCTTGTCATCTGCGACGTTTTTTCAAATTTCCCATCGGTATTCATAAATTGCCGCTGTGATGGCCGAGAGGTTAAGGCGTTGGACTCGAAATCCAATGGGGTTTCCCCGCGCAGGTTCAAATCCTGCAGACAGCGAAACATTTCAATGGAACCATTCCGTCCTCATTTGATTATCTCAAAGGAGTAATTTAAAGTTGTGGATTCATTCCTTTACTTTTGAACCTCCGCTATGATGATTGTTAAAACACTTGTTATACTGGGTATGGAGGACCGTCTTTGTTCACTGCATGGAATTGGGAAACTTTTGCCAATAAAATCCGGGTTTACACCAAAAATATGAATCTGTTATGAAGCAGTGTTTAAGGCATTAGACTCGAAAGCTCAGTGGGAATAGGGAAAGCTCAAATACTTCACATATACCTGTCTGCTGAGATTTTTGACTAGATCAACCAATCGACAAGCCCTAGCGATTCTTAAAGGCCATTCCAACTTGACCGACAGATGTTCCCTTTGTTTCATTCATAAAGGTCTTATGATGAGAGAGGGGTAATGAATTTACATCCAAAATCCAACGGTTTCGATCCGGGCCGGCGCAAATTCTACCAGGGGCATCTTATTAGAAACTAATCCGGTTATGGAAAATTTGTCTTGTAAATTTGATAAACAAAAATGAAGTTTGAAGCTGGAAACAGATGTTTCAATGTGTAACAAGGGCCACTTTAATCTATCCTAGGTCCCTTGGGTCTCTTTTTGAATAAATTGCCATTTGGGTACATGTCAAATGAGCTGTGATGGCCGAGTGGTTAAGGTGTTGGACATGAATTTCAATGGGTAATACCCGCGCAGGTTAAAATCCTGCTCACAGCGTTGTATGTTAATATTCTTGACATGACATCTGCCCAAACTAGGTGGGTAAGAAGATGTAGTCAAAATCCGATGCTGTTATCACCGAAAATGTTCTTATCTTGCTCACAGCTATTAACTCTAAATCAATCAAAAAATTGTCATTTATATAGGTCAAGGAAATAAAGGATGATAATGAATTTGTGGTTTCACGTGGATATACCTCTATGAAGATGTTTGAACTGATGTTTTATTCTGCGTTTGAGAACTTCTATATTTTCAACGCTTGAAATCTGCGACGATTTTTCAAATTTCCTATTGTTGTATATGTATTGACGCTGTGATGGCCGAGAGGTTAAGGCGTTGGACTTGAAAACCAATGGGGTTTCCCCGCGCAGGTTCGAATCCTGCTCACAGCGAATCTATTCAATGGAACCATTCAATCCTCATTTGATTATCTCAAAGGAGAAATTTAAAGTTGTGGATTCATTCCTTTACTTGTGAACCTCCGCGATGAAGATTGTTAAAACACTTGCTATACTGGGTATGGAGGACCGTCTTTGTTCACTGCATGTAATTGGGAAACTTTTGCCAATAAAATCCGGGTTTACACCAAAAATATGAATCTGTTATGAAGAAGTGTTTAAGGCATTAGACTCGAAAGCTCAGTGGGAATAGCGAAAGCTCAAATACTTCACATATACCTGTCTGCTGAGATTTTTGACTAGATCAACCAATCGACAAGCCCTAGCGATTCTTAAAGGCCATTCCAACTTGAACAACAGATGTTCCCTTTGTTTCATTCATTAAGGTCTTATGATGAGAGAGGGGTAGTGAATTTACATCCAAAATCCAACGGTTTCGATCCGGGCCGGCGCAAATTCTACCTGGGGCATCTTATTAGAAACTATTCCGGTTATGGAAAATTTGTCTTGTCAATTTGACAAACAAAAATGAAGTTTGAAACTGGAAACAGATGTTTCAATGTGTAACAAGGGCCACTTTAATCTATCCTAGGTCCCCTGGGACTCTTTTTGAATAAATTGCCATTTGGGTACATGTCAATTGAGCTGTGATGGCCGAGTGGTTAAGGCGTTGGACTTGAAATCCAATGGGTGTTACCCGCGTAGGTTCAAATCCTGCTCACAGCGTTGTATGTTAATATTGTGTGTGGAGTTTTGAGTGTCTTGACATGACATCTGCCCAAACTAGGTGGGTAAGAAGATGAAGTCGAAATCCAATGCTGTTATCGCTGAAAATGGTCATGTCTTGCACTCAGCTGTCAACTCTAAATTTCATTTGATTAGGTGAAGGAAAGAACGGATGATAATTAATTTGTGGTTTCAATTTTATATACCTCTATGAAGATGTTTGAACTGATGTTTTATTCTGTGTTCAAGAACTTCTATATTTTCAACGCTTGTCATCTGGGACGTTTTTTCAAATTTCCCATCGGTATTCATAAATTGCCGCTGTGATGGCCGAGAGGTTAAGGCGTTGGACTCGAAATCCAATGGGGTTTCCCCGCGTAGGTTCAAATCCTGCTCACAGCGAAACATTACAATGGAACCATTCCGTCCTCATTTGATTATCTCAAAGGAGTAATTTAAAGTTGTGGATTCATTCCTTTACTTGTGAACCTCCGCTATGATGATTGTTAAAACACTTGTTATACTGGGTATGGAGGACCGTCTTTGTTCACTGCATGGAATTGGGAAACTTTTGCCAATAAAATCCGGGTTTACACCAAAAATATGAATCTGTTATGAAGCAGTGTTTAAGGCATTAGACTCGAAAGCTCAGTGGGAATAGGGAAAGCTCAAATACTTCACATATACCTGTCTGCTGAGATTTTTGACTAGATCAACCAATCGACAAGCCCTAGCGATTCTTAAAGGCTATTCCAACTTGACCGACAGATGTTCCCTTTGTTTCATTCATAAAGGTCTTATGATGAGAGAGGGGTAATGAATTTACATCCAAAATCCAACGGTTTCGATCCGGGCCGGCGCAAATTCTACCAGGGGCATCTTATTAGAAACTAATCCGGTTATGGAAAATTTGTCTTGTAAATTTGATAAACAAAAATGAAGTTTGAAGCTGGAAACAGATGTTTCAATGTGTAACAAGGGCCACTTTAATCTATCCTAGGTCCCTTGGGTCTCTTTTTGAATAAATTGCCATTTGGGTACATGTCAAATGAGCTGTGATGGCCGAGTGGTTAAGGCGTTGGACTTGAATTTCAATGGGTAATACCCGCGCAGGTTAAAATCCTGCTCACAGCGTTGTATGTTAATATTCCGTGTTGAGTTTTGAGTTTCTTGACATGACATCTGCCCAAACTAGGTGGGTAAGAAGATGTAGTCAAAATCCGATGCTGTTATCACCGAAAATGTTCTTATCTTGCTCACAGCTATTAACTCTAAATCAATCAAAAAATTGTCATTTATATAGGTCAAGGAAATAAAGGATGATAATGAATTTGTGGTTTCACGTGGATATACCTCTATGAAGATGTTTGAACTGATGTTTTATTCTGCGTTTGAGAACTTCTATATTTTCAACGCTTGTCATCTGCGACGATTTTTCAAATTTCCTATTGTTGTATTTGTATTGCCGCTGTGATGGCCGAGAGGTTAAGGCGTTGGACTCGAAATCCAATGGGGTATCCCCGCGCAGGTTCGAATCCTGCTCACAGCGAATCTTTTCAATGGAACCATGCAGTCCTCATTTGATTATCTCAAAGGAGAAATTTAAAGT
This sequence comes from Gadus macrocephalus, assembly GCF_031168955.1. Classification (NCBI taxonomy): domain Eukaryota; kingdom Metazoa; phylum Chordata; class Actinopteri; order Gadiformes; family Gadidae; genus Gadus; species Gadus macrocephalus. The sequence continues at coordinate 1,680,747 of NC_082382.1, read as the reverse complement.
TGTGGATTCATTCCTTTACTTGTGAACCTCCGCGATGAAGATTGTTAAAACACTTGCTATACTGGGTATGGAGGACCGTCTTTGTTCACTGCATGTAATTGGGAAACTTTTGCCAATAAAATCCGGGTTTACACCAAAAATATGAATCTGTTATGAAGCAGTGTTTAAGGCATTGGACTCGAAAGCTCAGTGGGAATAGGGAAAGCTCAAATACTTCACATATACCTGTCTGCTGAGATTTTTGACTAGATCAACCAATCGACAAGCCCTAGCGATTCTTAAAGGCCATTCCAACTTGACCGACAGATGTTCCCTTTGTTTCATTCATAAAGGTCTTATGATGAGAGAGGGGTAATGAATTTACATCCAAAATCCAACGATTTCGATCCGGGCCGGCGCAAATTCTACCAGGGGCATCTTATTAGAAACTATTCCGGTGATGGAAAATTTGTCTTGTAAATTTGACAAACAAAAATGAAGTTTGAAACTGGAAACAGATGTTTCAATGTGTAACAAGGGCCACTTTCATCCATCCTAGGTCCCTTGGGACTCTTTTTGAATAAATTGCCATTTGGGTACTTGTCATATGAGCTGTGATGGCCGAGTGGTTAAGGCGTTGGACTTGAAATCCAATGGGTATTACCCGCGTAGGTTCAAATCCTGCTCACAGCGTTGTATGTTAATATTCCGTGTTGAGTTTTGAGTTTCTTGACATGACATCTGCCCAAACTAGGTGGGTAAGAAGATGTAGTCAAAATCCGATGCTGTTATCGCCTAAAATGTTCTAAACTTGCTCACAGCTATTAACTCAAAATCAATCAAAAAATTGTCATTTATATAGGTCAAGGAAATAAAGGATGATAATGAATTTGTGGTTTCACGTTGATATACCTCTATGAAGATGTTTGAACTGATGTTTTATTCTGCGTTTAAGAACTTCTATATTTTCAACGCTTGTCATCTGCGACGTTTTTTCAAATTTCCCATCTGTATTTATAAATTGCCGCTGTGATGGCCGAGAGGTTAAGGCGTTGGACTCGAAATCCAATGGGGTTTGCCCGCGCAGGTTCGAATCCTGCTCACAGCGAATCTTTTCAATGGAACCATGCAGTCCTCATTTGATTATCTCAAAGGAGAAATTTAAAGTTGTGGATTCATTCCTTTACTTGTGAACCTCCGCGATGAAGATTGTTAAAACACTTGCTATACTGGGTATGGAGGACCGTCTTTGTTCACTGCATGTAATTGGGAAACTTTTGCCAATAAAATCCGGGGTTACACCAAAAATATGAATCTGTTATGAAGCAGTGTTTAAGGCATTAGACTCGAAAGCTCAGTGGGAATAGCGAAAGCTCAAATACTTCACATATACCTGTCTGCTGAGATTTTTGACTAGATCAACCAATCGACAAGCCCTAGCGATTCTTAAAGGCCATTCCAACTTGACCAACAGATGTTCCCTTTGTTTCATTCATTAAGGTCTCATGATGAGAGAGGGGTAGTGAATTTACATCCAAAATCCAACGGTTTCGATCCGGGCCGGCGCAAATTCTACCTGGGGCATCTTATTAGAAACTATTCCGGTTATGGAAAATTTGTCTTGTCAATTTGACAAACAAAAATGAAGTTTGAAACTGGAAACAGATGTTTCAATGTGTAACAAGGGCCACTTTAATCTATCCTAGGTCCCCTGGGACTCTTTTTGAATAAATTGCCATTTGGGTACATGTCAATTGAGCTGTGATGGCCGAGTGGTTAAGGCGTTGGACTTGAAATCCAATGGGTGTTACCCGCGTAGGTTCAAATCCTGCTCTCAGCGTTGTATGTTAATATTGTGTGTGGAGTTTTGAGTGTCTTGACATGACATCTGCCCAAACTAGGTGGGTAAGAAGATGAAGTCGAAATCCAATGCTGTTATCGCTGAAAATAGTCATGTCTTGCACTCAGCTGTCAACTCTAAATTTCATTTAATTAGGTCAAGGAAAGAACGGATGATAATTAATTTGTGCTTTCAATTTGATATACCGCTATGAAGATGTTTGAACTGATGTTTTATTCTGCGTTCAAGAACTTCTATATTTTCAACGCTTGTCATCTGGGACGTTTTTTCAAATTTCCCATCGGTATTCTTAAATTGCCGCTGTGATGGCCGAGAGGTTAAGGCGTTGGACTCGATATCCAATGGGTTTTCCCCGCGCAGGTTCAAATCCTGCTCACAGCGAAACATTTCAATGGAACCATTCCGTCCTCATTTGATTATCTCAAAGGAGTAATTTAAAGTTGTGGATTCATTCCTTTACTTTTGAACCTCCGCTATGATGATTGTTAAAACACTTGTTATACTGGGTATGGAGGACCGTCTTTGTTCACTGCATGGAATTGGGAAACTTTTGCCAATAAAATCCGGGTTTACACCAAAAATATGAATCTGTTATGAAGCAGTGTTTAAGGCATTAGACTCGAAAGCTCAGTGGGAATAGGGAAAGCTCAAATACTTCACATATACCTGTCTGCTGAGATTTTTGACTAGATCAACCAATCGACAAGCCCTAGCGATTCTTAAAGGCCATTCCAACTTGACCGACAGATGTTCCCTTTGTTTCATTCATAAAGGTCTTATGATGAGAGAGGGGTAATGAATTTACATCCAAAATCCAACGGTTTCGATCCGGGCCGGCGCAAATTCTACCAGGGGCATCTTATTAGAAACTAATCCGGTTATGGAAAATTTGTCTTGTAAATTTGATAAACAAAAATGAAGTTTGAAGCTGGAAACAGATGTTTCAATGTGTAACAAGGGCCACTTTAATCTATCCTAGGTCCCTTGGGTCTCTTTTTGAATAAATTGCCATTTGGGTACATGTCAAATGAGCTGTGATGGCCGAGTGGTTAAGGCGTTGGACTTGAATTTCAATGGGTAATACCCGCGCAGGTTAAAATCCTGCACACAGCGTTGTATGTTAATATTCCGTGTTGAGTTTTGAGTTTCTAGACATGACATCTGCCCAAACTAGGTGGGTAAGAAGATGTAGTCAAAATCCGATGCTGTTATCACCGAAAATGTTCTTATCTTGCTCACAGCTATTAACTCTAAATCAATCAAAAAATTGTCATTTATATAGGTCAAGGAAATAAAGGATGATAATGAATTTGTGGTTTCACGTGGATATACCTCTATGAAGATGTTTGAACTGATGTTTTATTCTGCGTTTAAGAACTTCTATATTTTCAACGCTTGTCATCTGCGACGTTTTTTCAAATTTCCCATCTGTGTTTATCAATTGCCGCTGTGATGGCCGAGAGGTTAAGGCGTTGAACTCGAAATCCAATGGGGTTTCCCCGCGTAGGTTCGAATCCTGCTCACAGCGAATCTTTTCAATGGAACCATGCAGTCCTCATTTGATTATCTCAAAGGAGAAATTTAAAGTTGTGGATTCATTCCTTTACTTGTGAACCTCCGCGATGAAGATTGTTAAAACACTTGCTATACTGGGTATGGAGGACCGTCTTTGTTCACTGCATGTAATTGGGAAACTTTTGCCAATAAAATCCGGGTTTACACCAAAAATATGAATCTGTTATGAAGCAGTGTTTAAGGCATTAGACTCGAAAGCTCAGTGGGAATAGCGAAAGCTCAATTACTTCACATATACCTGTCTGCTGAGATTTTTGACTAGATCAACCAATCGACAAGCCCTAGCGATTCTTAAAGGCCATTCCAACTTGACCAACAGATGTTCCCTTTGTTTCATTCATTAAGGTCTTATGATGAGAGAGGGGTAGTGAATTTACATCCAAAATCCAACGGTTTCGATGCGGGCCGGCGCAAATTCTACCTGGGGCATCTTATTAGAAACTAATCCGGTTATGGAAAATTTGTCTTGTCAATTTGACAAACAAAAATGAAGTTTGAAACTGGAAACAGATGTTTCAATGTGTAACAAGGGCCACTTTAATCTATCCTAGGTCCCCTGGGACTCTTTTTGAATAAATTGCCATTTGGGTACATGTCAATTGAGCTGTGATGGCCGAGTGGTTAAGGCGTTGGACTTGAAATCCAATGGGTGTTACCCGCGTAGGTTCAAATCCTGCTCACAGCGTTGTATGTTAATATTGTGTGTGGAGTTTTGAGTGTCTTGACATGACATCTGCCCAAACTAGGTGGGTAAGAAGATGAAGTCGAAATCCAATGCTGTTATCGCTGAAAATGGTCATGTCTTGCACTCAGCTGTCAACTCTAAAATTCATTTAATTAGGTCAAGGAAAGAACGGATGATAATTAATTTGTGGTTTCAATTTGATATACCTCTATGAAGATGTTTGAACTGATGTTTTATTCTGTGTTCAAGAACTTCTATATTTTCAACGCTTGTCATCTGGGACGTTTTTTCAAATTTCCCATCGGTATTCATAAATTGCCGCTGTGATGGCCGAGAGTTTAAGGCGTTGGACTCGAAATCCAATGGGGTTTTCCCGCGCAGGTTCAAATCCTGCTCATAGCGAAACATTTCAATGGAACTATTCCGTCCTCATTTGATTATCTCAAAGGAGTAATTTAAAGTTGTGGATTCATTCCTTTACTTTTGAACGTCCGCTATGATGATTGTTAAAACACTTGTTATACTGGGTATGGAGGACCGTCTTTGTTCACTGCATGTAATTGGGAAACTTTTGCCAATAAAATCCGGGTTTACACCAAAAATATGCATCTGTTATGAAGCAGTGTTTAAGGCATTAGACTCGAAAGCTCAGTGGGAATAGGGAAAGCTCAAATACTTCACATATACCTGTCTGCTGAGATTTTTGACTAGATCAACCAATCGACAAGCCCTAGCGATTCTTAAAGGCCATTCCAACTTGACCAACAGATGTTCCCTTTGTTTCATTCATCAAGGTCTTATGATGAGAGAGGGGTAGTGAATTTACATCCAAAATCCAACGGTTTCGATCCGGGCCGGCGCAAATTCTACCTGGGGCATCTTATTAGAAACTAATCCGGTTATGGAAAATTTGTCTTGTAAATTTGACAAACAAAAATGAAGTTTGAAACTGGAAACAGATGTTTCAATGTGTAACAAGGGCCACTTTAATCTATCCTAGGTCCCCTGGGACTCTTTTTGAATAAATTGCCATTTGGGTACATGTCAATTGAGCTGTGATGGCCGAGTGGTTAAGGCGTTGGACTAGAAATCCAATGGGTGTTACCCGCGTAGGTTCAAATCCTGCTCACAGCGTTGTATGTTAATATTGTGTGTGGAGTATTGAGTGTCTTGACATGACATCTGCCCAAACTAGGTGGGTAAGAAGATGAAGTCGAAATCCAATGCTGTTATCGCTGAAAATGGTCATGTCTTGCACTCAGCTGTCAACTCTAAATTTCATTTAATTAGGTCAAGGAAAGAACGGATGATAATTAATTTGTGGTTTCAATTTGATATACCTCTATGAAGATGTTTGAACTGATGTTTTATTCTGTGTTCAAGAACTTCTATATTTTCAACGCTCGTCATCTGGGACTTTTTTTCAAATTTCCCATCGGTATTCAAAAATTGCCGCTGTGATAGCCGAGAGGTTAAGGCGTTGGACTCGAAATCCAAAGGGGTTTCCCCGCGCAGGTTCAAATCCTGCTCATAGCGAAACATTTCAATGGAACTATTCCGTCCTCATTTGATTATCTCAAAGGAGTAATTTAAAGTTGTGGATTCATTCCTTTACTTTTGAACCTCCGCTATGATGATTGTTAAAACACTTGTTATACTGGGTATGGAGGACCGTCTTTGTTCACTGCATGTAATTGGGAAACTTTTGCCAATAAAATCCGGGTTTACACCAAAAATATGAATCTGTTATGAAGCAGTGTTTAAGGCATTAGACTCGAAAGCTCAGTGGGAATAGGGAAAGCTCAAATACTTCACATATACCTGTCTGCTGAGATTTTTGACTAGATCAACCAATCGACAAGCCCTAGCGATTCTTAAAGGCCATTCCAACTTGACCAACAGATGTTCCCTTTGTTTCATTCATCAAGGTCTTATGATGAGAGAGGGGTAGTGAATTTACATCCAAAATTCAACGGTTTCGATCCGGGCCGGCTTAAATTCTACCTGGGGCATCTTATTAGAAACTAATCCGGTTATGGAAAATTTGTCTTGTAAATTTGACAAACAAAAATGAAGTTTGAAACTGGAAACAGATGTTTCAATGTGTAACAAGGGCCACTTTAATCTATCCTAGGTCCCCTGGGACTCTTTTTGAATAAATTGCCATTTGGGTACATGTCAATTGAGCTGTGATGGCCGAGTGGTTAAGGCGTTGGACTTGAAATCCAATGGGTGTTACCCGCGTAGGTTCAAATCCTGCTCACAGCGTTGTATGTTAATATTGTGTGTGGAGTTTTGAGTGTCTTGACATGACATCTGCCCAAACTAGGTGGGTAAGAAGATGAAGTCGAAATCCAATGCTGTTATCGCTGAAAATAGTCATGTCTTGCACTCAGCTGTCAACTCTAAATTTCATTTAATTAGGTCAAGGAAAGAATGGATGATAATTAATTTGTGGTTTCAATTTGATAAACCTCTATGAAGATGTTTGAACTGATGTTTTATTCTGTGTTCAAGAACTTCTATATTTTCAACGCTCGTCATCTGGGACGTTTTTTCAAATTTCCCATCGGTATTCATAAATTGCAGCTGTGATGGCCGAGAGGTTAAGGTGATGGACTCAAAATCTAATGGGGTTTCCCCGCGTAGGTTCAAATCCTGCTCATAGCGACACATTTCAATGGAACCATTCCGTCCTCATTTGATTATCTCAAAGGAGTAATTTAAAGTTGTGGATTCATTCCTTTACTTTTGAACCTCCGCTATGATGATTGTTAAAACACTTGTTATACTGGGTATGGAGGACCGTCTTTGTTCACTGCATGTAATTGGGAAACTTTTGCCAATAAAATCCGGGTTTACACCAAAAATATGAATCTGTTATGAAGCAGTGTTTAAGGCATTAGACTCGAAAGCTCAGTGGGAATAGGGAAAGCTCAAATACTTCACATATACCTGTCTGCTGAGATTTTTGACTAGATCAACCAATCGACAAGCCCTAGCGATTCTTAAAGGCCATTCCAACTTGACCGACAGATGTTCCCTTTGTTTCATTCATAAAGGTCTTATGATGAGAGAGGGGTAATGAATTTACATCCAAAATCCAACGGTTTCGATCCGGGCCGGCGCAAATTCTACCAGGGGCATCTTATTAGAAACTATTCCGGTTATGGAAAATTTGTCTTGTAAATTTGACAAACAAAAATGAAGTTTGAAACTGGAAACAGATGTTTCAATGTGTAACAAGGGCCACTTTCATCCATCCTAGGTCCCTTGGGACTCTTTTTGAATAAATTGCCATTTGGGTACTTGTCATATGAGCTGTGATGGCCGAGTGGTTAAGGCGTTGGACTTGAAATCCAATGGGTATTACCCGCGTAGGTTCAAATCCTGCTCACAGCGTTGTATGTTAATATTCCGTGTTGAGTTTTGAGTTTCTTGACATGACATCTGCCCAAACTAGGTGGGTAAGAAGATGTAGTCAAAATCCGATGCTGTTATCGCCTAAAATGTTCTAAACTTGCTCACAGCTATTAACTCAAAATCAATCAAAAAATTGTCATTTATATAGGTCAAGGAAATAAAGGATGATAATTAATTTGTGGTTTCAATTTGATATACCTCTATGAAGATGTTTGAACTGATGTTTTATTCTGTGTTCAAGAACTTCTATATTTTCAACGCTTGTCATCTGGGACGTTTTTTCAAATTTCCCATCGGTATTCATAAATTGCCGCTGTGATGGCCGAGAGGTTAAGGCGTTGGACTCGAAATCCAATGGGGTTTCCCCGCGCAGGTTCGAATCCTGCTCACAGCGATTCGTTTCAATGGAACCATTCCGTCCTCATTTGATTATCTCAAAGGAGAAATTTAAAGTTGTGGATTCATTCCTTTACTTTTGAACCTCCGCTATGATTATTGTTAAAACACTTGTTATACTGGGTATGGAGGACCGTCTTTGTTCACTGCATGTAATTGGGAAACTTTTGCCAATAAAATCCGGGTTTACACCAAAAATATGAATCTGTTATGAAGCAGTGTTTAAGGCATTAGACTCGAAAGCTCAGTGGGAATAGCGAAAGCTCAAATACTTCACATATACCTGTCTGCTGAGATTTTTGACTAGATCAACCAATCGACAAGCCCTAGCGATTCTTAAAGGCCATTCCAACTTGACCAACAGATGTTCCCTTTGTTTCATTCATTAAGGTCTTATGATGAGAGAGGGGTAGTGAATTGACATCCAAAATCCAACGGTTTCGATCCGGGCCGGCGCAAATTCTACCTGGGGCATCTTATTAGAAACTAATCCGGTTATGGAAAATTTGTCTTGCAAATTTGACAAACAAAAATGAAGTTTGAAACTGGAAACAGATGTTTCAATGTGTAACAAGGGCCACTTTAATCTATCCTAGGTCCCCTGGGACTCTTTTTGAATAAATTGCCATTTGGGTACATCTCAATAGAGCTGTGATGGCCGAGTGGTTAAGGCGTTGGACTTGAAATCCAATGGGTATTACCCGCGTAGGTTCAAATCCTGCTCACAGCGTTGTATGTTAATATTCCGTATTGAGTTTTGAGTTTCTTGACATGACATCTGCCCAAACTAGGTGGGTAAGAAGATGAAGTCGAAATCCAATGCTGTTATCGCTGAAAATGGTCATGTCTTTCACTCAGCTGTCAACTCTAAATTTCATTTAATTAGGTCAAGGAAAGAACGGATGATAATTAATTTGTGGTTTCAATTTGATATACCTCTATGAAGATGTTTGAACTGATGTTTTATTCTGTGTTCAAGAACTTCTATATTTTCAACGCTTGTCATCTGGGACGTTTTTTCAAATTTCCCATCGGTATTCATAAATTGCCGCTGTGATGGCCGAGAGGTTAAGGCGTTGGACTCGAAATCCAATGGGGTTTCCCCGCGCAGGTTCGAATCCTGCTCACAGCGAATCTATTCAATGGAACCATGCAGTCCTCATTTGATTATCTCAAAGGAGAAATTTAAAGTTGTGGATTCATTCCTTTACTTGTGAACCTCCGCGATGAAGATTGTTAAAACACTTGCTATACTGGGTATGGAGGACCGTCTTTGTTCACTGCATGTAATTGGGAAACTTTTGCCAATAAAATCCGGGTTTACACCAAAAATATGAATCTGTTATGAAGCAGTGTTTAAGGCATTAGACTCGAAAGCTCAGTGGGAATAGCGAAAGCTCAAATACTTCACATATACCTGTCTGCTGAGATTTTTGACTAGATCAACCAATCGACAAGCCCTAGCGATTCTTAAAGGCCATTCCAACTTGACCAACAGATGTTCCCTTTGTTTCATTCATTAAGGTCTTATGATGAGAGAGGGGTAGTGAATTTACATCCAAAATCCAACGGTTTCGATCCGGGCCGGCGCAAATTCTACCTGGGGCATCTTATTAGAAACTAATCCGGTTATGGAAAATTTGTCTTGTCAATTTGACAAACAAAAATGAAGTTTGAAACTGGAAACAGATGTTTCAATGTGTAACAAGGGCCACTTTAATCTATCCTAGGTCCCCTGGGACTCTTTTTGAATAAATTGCCATTTGGGTACATCTCAATAGAGCTGTGATGGCCGAGTGGTTAAGGCGTTGGACTTGAAATCCAATGGGTATTACCCGCGTAGGTTCAAATCCTGCTCACAGCGTTGTATGTTAATATTCCGTATTGAGTTTTGAGTTTCTTGACATGACATCTGCCCAAACTAGGTGGGTAAGAAGATGAAGTCGAAATCCAATGCTGTTATCGCTGAAAATGGTCATGTCTTTCACTCAGCTGTCAACTCTAAATTTCATTTAATTAGGTCAAGGAAAGAACGGATGATAATTAATTTGTGGTTTCAATTTGATATACCTCTATGAAGATGTTTGAACTGATGTTTTATTCTGTGTTCAAGAACTTCTATATTTTCAACGCTTGTCATCTGGGACGTTTTTTCAAATTTCCCATCGGTATTCATAAATTGACGCTGTGATGGCCGAGAGGTTAAGGCGTTGGACTCGAAATCCAATGGGGTTTCCCCGCGCAGGTTCGAATCCTGCTCACAGCGAATCTATTCAATGGAACCATGCAGTCCTCATTTGATTATCTCAAAGGAGAAATTTAAAGTTGTGGATTCATTCCTTTACTTGTGAACCTCCGCGATGAAGATTGTTAAAACACTTGCTATGCTGGGTATGGAGCACCGTCTTTGTTCACTGCATGTAATTGGGAAACTTTTGCCAATAAAATCCGGGTTTACACCAAAAATATGAATCTGTTATGAAGCAGTGTTTAAGGCATTAGACTCGAAAGCTCAGTGGGAATAGCGAAAGCTCAAATACTTCACATATACCTGTCTGCTGAGATTTTTGACTAGATCAACCAATCGACAAGCCCTAGCGATTCTTAAAGGCCATTCCAACTTGACCAACAGATGTTCCCTTTGTTTCATTCATTAAGGTCTTATGATGAGAGAGGGGTAGTGAATTTACATCCAAAATCCAACGGTTTCGATCCGGGCCGGCGCAAATTCTACCTGGGGCATCTTATTAGAAACTAATCCGGTTATGGAAAATTTGTCTTGTCAATTTGACAAACAAAAATGAAGTTTGAAACTGGAAACAGATGTT